>NW_027041118.1:600000-1010000 GCF_037179485.1 Ochlerotatus camptorhynchus | reverse complement strand
TTGAAAAATCATAGCTCAGCCATGTATTGACAAATTTCAAAAATTCGGCGGGTACCGGCGGGGTTTAAAGTTTGTAGTTTTCAACGGTACCAGAACTCTTAAAATCCGTCAGTAAATGGCTGAGCTATTATTTTTAGAACATTGCAAGTGATCCGTTCCACCTTTTTCGGAAAGCAGGCTTGGTTAGAGGAGTGTTAAGGACATTTCCATCAAGCTATCATGGTGAAATTTAAATAAGAATGTACAGCAAAAAATCTTCAATAATTCTTCTCAATATGAAATAAATTATCCAAAAATCAATAGCAGTTTTCATGTCCGTTATTATCAAATGGTGATGATCGATGAATTCCTTAACGGTAAACATAAAATTGATTTAGCTATTATTTCGTCAATTCTCAACAGAGGTTGATAAAACATGTTTCAATAATCGATCCTGTTTTTCGGTACTTACCCCACGACATTGTTAAATGTTTCAAAATAGAAGCAATCTTTACACACATAAAAACTAGAAGAGATTTGTGATCAAATGAAACATGTTTTATCAAAATCTGTTGAAAATTTACGATATGGTAGCAAAATCAATTTTTTGTTTTGTTTTTCGAATACAATTATTATCATTTGCCCGAGCGGCACTAGCCCGAATAAAGAGATGAACTACCGAATGTTACACATGCCCGAATTGTTAGAAATTAGTTTGATTTTCAGCTCAGTATTCTTAACTTCGTAGGACACTCATACAAATTCTGAAATGTCTGATATTCTGATACCTCATCAAACATTCCAATACAAAAATTCAAAAAGATTTAAAAGTTCTTGCATTTTTAAATCCTAAGCCATAACTTCATTCACAACCGTAAAGAACTGCTTATGTTTTTAAGCAGGAAAAATCTACTTAAACTACTATTTTCGGGCTAGTATATAAAACCAAAAAAGGATAAAGTATTGAGGCAACGCCGAAGTGAAACGCTCTAGCAAGTGTTGCCACAATAAGCTTTGTTGATTTTTTTTTTGTTACTATATTGTCGAACCACTTATATTTCGTATGTTGCACAACTTTCTATCTGCAGCCCAATCAGGCATCTCCTGGTGATGAAGAAGTTCGTGATTCGTTTGATGGATGGCGGGTCCATAGCATCGTACCGGTAGCCGAGATCAAGTCTACCGTATTGCAGATCGAGTTTGGATTCCGGTTCAAATCTGAAAATTTCCCTATTAAAGGAACTATGCGTTATTACGACTGTCGACGGATTAAGTTTCGCTCCCGGCCACAGTGTGAACGAAAACTACTTGTTTTCATTCCAAACTCTGACGTTCCTGCTACCATCAGTATCAGAGGAAAACACACTTGCGCAACAGCCCCACCCGAGCATTTGGCCCGCACGAAGCTTAATGAGCAACAGTCAGACTTGATCGAAGGTTTATTAAAATCTGGAATACCATCCAAGGATATCAAGAAGCACGTCAGAGTGGTGAACAGTACAGTCTCCAAGAATCAGCTGAACTATGCCGTGAAATCAACAAGACAGAAGCTGTTTGGAAATGGCGTATTTTCAATTGGTGAGTCATGTTTTTCTATGCCTTTTTTATTTGATTTTTTTTTTCATTTGATTTTTGTTCCGTGAGAAATGGCAGGAAAAAATAAATATCATGCATTTATACTGACTAACTCTTAGTTGCGATGATGTCGTTCAATGATCATTAATTAAAAAAATATTGCTGCGTTTTTCTTGGGAAAACTAGATGTTTTGTATCGCTTTTGACAGCACTCGCCACCGGGGGAACTGCCTTGGACCGTATGACTTATAGACTTAAGAATGTCTTTTGTTTAACTCGTTTCTAATTAAATATATAGATAATGGTGCACTTTGTTCGATACATTAATTCTGCATAATATCTCTATTACTACAAGGAACGCAGAATAGGCATTTTCTCGTTGATAGAAGTAACTTTTGAAGAGAAAATCACTAATTTTACTTTGCAGCAAAATTGCTTTATTCATCTGTCAGATTTGATGGCGGTGGAAATTCATAATCAATTGTAAAACAGGACTATGACCAAGGTACAGAAGACTGTCTTTACGGTAGGACTATGATGTATCAGTCATGACTATACGGGTGTTAGTCGTGACTGGTACATATACTCTATATAATTGTAAAGTCACCTCAACCTTGTAATCGTTTAATGCAATATTTACCAAGTTGAACTAATTCTTCTTCTTCTTGTTCGCATTTCAAGCTTATTGCTTAGCGCATATTAGCTTATTGCGTGCTCTCAACTTAGTGTTCTAAATGCACTTCCACAGTTATTATTTCAGAGCTTTCGATGCCAATACCAATGCATGAATTTGTGTATTGTGTGGCAAGCACAATGATACTCTATGCCCAAGGAAGTCGAGAAAATTTCCAACCCGGAAGATTCCCTCGACCGGACTGGGAATCGAACCCGCCGCCTCCGGCTTGGTAATACCGTGCCTTTACTGACTAGGCTATGAGACCCCCTATATACTATATCGAGTTATTGATGTGAATTTTGGAAATTTGTATGGAAATGTGGTTGAAGTAGACTGGAAATCGACTTAGGGTGAGATCGACTAAGAAAGAGTTGACAGTATATTGTACAGCTGACTTAATATTTTACTTATGCATTTATGCATTTCCTATACAGATATTACAAATTGTCGAGGTTAACCATATCATAGCATTGCCAAATTGCAGGACGATATAAAAAAGCAGGAAAAGATTTGGAAAATCAAAACAGGAATTTAGAAAATGCTGACAAACAACAGGCATCTCAACAATAATAGATAATAGAACAATATACTACTGTTTTTTTATGGAGCTCTATAGTTGGTTATTTTTAAGTGCATCTGTTCATAAAACTGCTCGGAGCTTTTTTGAAGTAGTGATAGATTATACGCAGGCGATATCTAAATATGCTTGCTGTAAGTTCACCTGAATGATTCGTCACCCACATTTGGCACTAGCATTAGTGGACTAAAAATGCTCATATTTCGCGCTAATGGCAAAGTTCCTCCTGCCGAAGAGTGTTACCACAATGATGTGTAGTTAGCTAAGGTCAGTTATCTGGCTGGTGGGGCACGGAAGCAATAGCATTTATTAGGACAATCGCATCTGCTAATAGGATCATAATCGCTTACATCAAAACACTTCAACAGTATTGTGATAGTTTGTACTTGCCCAACAAATTGCTCGAGAAATTATCAATACACTTCATTGTATTTTTATATTTTTTTTTTTTTTGTTTAATGTTACACAATATGTCATGTTACATCTGCACTAAAAAGACCGCATGCAAACGTTTTAGAACACAATGTCTACAGATATGTTTTATAAATAAGGTAGAACACTACTTCGACATAAGCGCTCTTTTTCGTCACATCGAGCAGCAAACATCAAATATATCAATGAACAAGGGACAATCGGGAAAAAGTCGAGGTTTGATTTTCACGAGAAAAAAGTTGGGAATTTGATTAATCTACCAGGAAAATAATCTTGTTTCTATGATTTAAATGGGTTCTAAATTTCACATAACAAAACGTATGTCATTGTTTATTTTTATAATCAAGTCAAAACTAATTATTTCGTTCATAGGGGAAATGGCTCTAATGTCGGCTTAAGTGCCTCTAACTTGGGCCCATATATAAATTCACTTGTAGCCAAATTTTCATTAGCGACCAATAATATCCATCGGATATTTGGATCCACCGTAGATCTAGATAAAATTGAAAAATAGAAGATTTTTAGCAATGGGCCCAATCTTAAATCCATGGGTCAACTTTAGAGCCTTTTCTCCTACTACAACTAAAAATTTACTGCAAGATGGATAAAATAAAGCTAAAAAAGAATGCAAAGCATACCGTGATTAATTGTTAAGTCGTGTTTTTTGTATATTTATTTGTATCAGTAGTAGCTTAGTAGAGCGAATCAATCATTTGTTTCCTAGCTTTAACAGTAAGCTGATATGAATTCAAGCCAAAAACGATTTCTCGCTCAATCATTGATACAAGCAAACGTATTTCCTTGTAGAGTTCTTTTCATATCACACTCTACGAAATTTCAAAAACACATATCTCAAGATTTAATGGTTTTACAGATCTGTAAATTTCAGACATTACTTGCTCCTGCGTAGCAACAACAAGTAGTGAGTTGGACACCCCTCACCATTCCTCTCCAAAGAGGGAGATTGGTAAAGAGAGATGATAAAACCGATTTGTACCTTCCTTAAAAGTTGTCTAGCTCGCTGTCTACTCTCTATATGCAATTTTCACACTGCCGTCCTATAAACGGAACTATCAATTCTATACTTTCATCTCCTCCTCATCTATCGTATAAAAATTGCCACTTAAGTCTGTTATTTGAAATTAGCATCTTTAAACTATATTAAAATTATGGTTTGTAAAATATCGAAGTGTAATGCAAAAAGCATGGTACAACAAATCACCTTCAAATTTATTAGGTATAAAAAATTGATTATTTTCTAAAAACATGATCTTTAAAACCGGGAAATTTTCGAATGGCCAGAAAAACCGGGAATAAACCAAAAGTTTTGAAATGAAAACTCGCTTGTCACTCTGATGTATACTGCAGTACATAAAATAAATAATTTCGCACATGAAATCTTTAGTTTCTGAGATATTCATGCCATCAAAACTTTGAAGTGGTAAGGCAAAATAACCAAAATAGTTTTGTTTCTGGATTCTATCAACTTTCACCTTAAAATAACATAAAATGCTTGCCTTTCAAAATTCTCCCTTTTTAAAGTTCGGCCTTATGTTTCTCTTCCTTTTGAAGTTTGGCCTTTTGATTTTCTGCGCAAGATGCAGAATAGAAAATGGACAGTAGCGGGTTCATAAATGAATTCAAGATTGTTGTACCATTTCCTGTATTTTGTTCGCTTTATAATCAGGCCTATTCTGCGAGTCGTGTCACTAGTGTCACTAGTGATGAGACAAACGTCACGGCGTGTGAGATAACTCCGAGTAAATTAAATGAAGAGTCGCCTCACTAGTGACAGAGAGACATGACTCGCAGAATGGGTCTGTATTTTTCCTGTTTCATCCTTGAACTATTTTGTTCGATGCTAGTTTTTCTTTACTGTTCACACTATTTTTATTTTCAATTTGCCTGTCGTCTGATTCCTACAGGAGAACTGGAAGAGTGGGCAGCGTCAAAATCTGCGGTTCCGAATGACGAACGAGATGGGTTCGTGATCGGGAAAGATATTGATCACGAAAACAAATCATTCCGTGTTATTTTTTCATCCAAGCGTCTGCTATCACTCCTCGCAAAATTCAACATTGTGGCAGCCGATTGCACCTTCAAAGTCACTTTAGAAGGCTATCCTTTGCTTGTTGTCGTTGTCATAGACAATATGCGGCATGCACACCCAGTAGCATTCGGAATCATAGCTAAGCAAGAGCAAACTGATTATGAGTTTGCTTTTCGAACGATTACTGGCGCATGCTCAAGATTGGGCATTAAAGTTGTAGTAGAGACTTTCTTGAGTGATGGAGAGCTTGCAATGAAAAATGGGGCGCGTATCGTATTCGACGACCCAACAATTATAAACTGCTACTTCCACTTCATGCAAAATGTTATAAAACATTTGAAAAAGTACAATGAGATTCCGGATGAAGTACATGCTAAGATAAAACGCGACATTGGCTTGCTTCAAGTTTCCGCCACAATAAAACATTTCACCACTGGGATAAAGTTGTTTCTGCAAAAATATGAACAGTTCCCCAACTTCATCAACTTTATGAACAAATACACTTACGACAACAACTTTTGCCGGTGGTACGAAGCGGCCAAGCCAGGTGCACCAGCTACCAATAACGCTCTGGAAGCGTTAAACAAATCGTTGAAGTACAATCACATGAACCGGCAAAAGGAACCGTTCTGTTCATTCAAAGCCATTATTTTAAAGATTATTTATGAGTACGGAGATCCGCTGAGAGACATTGCCCAGGAAAGAAACTTCATCAGCATCACTAATGAGAGGAAAGCATTTGACTGGCTCAAAATGCGGAAAAAAATGAGAACCTGCCAGGCTCCGATGGAAGGAAAACAATATGTTTATCTACCAGGAAGGCAAAAAGCAGAAGTTTCCTTACATGACATCCAATCGTTCGAAAATCCAGAATACCGCACTTTCGATCAGTTTGTGGAAGATTTCGGGAGTTTACATAGAGTCGACGTAAGCAGCTATGAGTGGAACTCATGGAACTGTACTTGCTATCATTTTCTAAAGAAAAACTTTTGTTGCCATGTCCTGGCAGTCGCTGTGAATCGCGGAAAACACGTCCTGGGTGCAGAGTCGAACACTACTGCTATGGGTCGAAAGAAACCGGTAGGACGTCCGAAGATAGTCTCCAAGGCACTGATTGTTGACTGACAGCTCACTCCATTTGCTCCGAAGGACTATTTCTTCCAATTCTACTGGAACGCCCGGACACAACTTTACAGCAACTCGTAAATGATAGAATACCCAAGTAACCACCAAGCCCGCTAACTATCCGATAATCACCCTTTTTGCAATATAAGGTAAATATAGGGTTTCCGAACTTTATAGCAGTCGTATAGCAAAAAGGGCGATTAACGGGCTTGTTGGTTACTTGGGTATGTTTCAATAAAGATCTCTGAAAGGCCGAGCGTTGGTGCACTTCTAATAAGAGCATTTTTTTGTTTGCACTAGCACTTGGACATTCAGAAGTCTTTATTTCTCTGTATGTTTTTACTAATTTAACTTTTGTTACAGCTACCTACTTTCGCCACCATCTGAGGGACAAGCGGTGGACCGGAAGTATGCTACAAGACTGCTCGTCATTGTTGTTGTTTTTTTTTTAAATCATTTCAAATCAAATTTTTGAAAATATTAACTTTGCGTCGCCAAAATTTACACTAATAATATTGTTTTAATTATATCCAAAGTAGGACTTGATGTGAGGGAATAAAAAAAATGTTTTTAATAAAGTAAACCTATACTTGTTGTTACAGTAATTGTTTAAGCATTTGGGAGAGACTTTTGAAGGCAAGAAACTAAGAAAAACTAAAGTCACTAAACTAAAGATGGATTCGTGATAAGACCGTACATACTTTTGTAAACCAACAGATCAATCGTCGATTTCTCGTGAATTGAAGCTTAAACTCAAAACCAAATTGTAGATGAATCATTCCTCTGTCTGTCGAAGAGTATTAATTCACAAGAAATCCGCAATTGACGTGTTTGTTTAAAATGTACGCCCTAATTAAGAATTAAGCCGTTTCAATACCAAACGATCCATCATTTTTTCTCAAATTCCACCCACTTTTTGTGTTCGTGTTTAGCTCCACTCGCGTATTTTGTTAGGGTTGATCAGTCACAGATGATATACTTTTATTTTGTGGATTACGACTGAGAATATTGTCTCCGTCACCCACTAAGTACGTGGTAAGTATTGAACTGCCTATTAAATTCCCGAAGAATGCGTTGAAAAATTGCGTAAATGTACCAGTTCCGGCACTTTTCATAGTAACATATTCCAGATATGTTGAATTATTCGAATAGAGGGGCCAAAACTGGGGTGGTAGGTGCTGATTCCGTTGATAGATAATAAGATGCAAACAATCCATACATATTACATACATATTAAACTGTAATGAAATGTATGGATTAATGAACCGTCAGGTATTCGGTGCAGTACGGTATATGAAATCGGTATACAGCAAGGAGAGTTCTGTTGAATAATTTTCTTATGGGGCAATTCCTAATTTTTAAGTATACTATGAAAAGGTAATTATGGAACAAGATACATTCTCTATGGTACAATGCATTATTAAATTATAAGGTGACCAGACATATACAGGCATAGCTTCATAATTCTACTACTACTTCTTGTTGCGTTTTCCCTGAAATCCTGCTCCATAAATCATGGAAAAGGCCTCTTAATAAAGCAATAATGTTCCATTATGGGCTTCTACTGACGAGGGGTCTTTAAATGTCGAAAAATAACATATATGTATTGTTATGGATCAACTTAGCAATAATTATGGAGCGATTTCCACTAAATGTGTTGCTAATTGCTTATTCATTATGGAGCATTTTGTAAGGATAAGCTTCATTACTTTCACTTTTTAAGTATACAAATTCATTCCATGCAAATCCTTTCAGTGCTGCCAGTTGATGATACATCTGCCAAATGTAAACTTTGCCTTCTTTATGGTTCAGGATTTGATTAAGTTTATGGAGCATTTTCGTTTCTTTATGGCGAGATCTGATTAATGTATGGAAACTGCTAGATTTCTTCAATGTTAACATCATACACTTTATGGTGCAATTTTAGTTTTAAAATAAACAAAATCGATATAATTGTGGATCGCCAGTTTACAAAATATGGAAACGGTTTCTACAATTTATGGAACATTCTTATATTTTTATGGTGTTTGATGGGATTATTTACTTGTACAATGTTTCACTTGAAGTCATAAAACTTCTTGTTCTACCGGTTCAATTTGAACTACCCATGGAGCATTTTCGATTACTTGTGGAGAATGTTGTAAATTTTAATGGTGAATGACTTTATTCCTTATGGAGCACTTTTATTTGTTTTAGGGAATGATGTAGTTTTTCAATGGTCGCAAAAACCTTTTGCCATTAAAAATCAGTGCCAGATGGTTGTAGAATCTGGAAATCAAGTGTTTGAGTACCAGATTCAGGATGCTGTCGATATTGGCCAACAGTTCGTCAGCCGTAATCTCGGATTCCTCGGAAAAAATATTGGGAATTTGATGGAGGTTGGTTTCGTTTTCAGCAACCTCAGTTTCGTGAGGGCTGACGATATTTTGTCCGAGATTATGAGAGCTGACGAAGTGTTGACCTACTGCGGCAGCCTTCTCTTCAGGGCGGGAATTTCTGTGAGGGGTGAGCTATTTTGTGTGCAGAATGTGCAAAAAAGGAGGGACTTCGGATGTTACTCTAAATGCATATATAGAGGCACTAGATATGTTTTGCACTGCACTGTCCCCCATTGCACAATTAACGGAAAACAGATTATGTATAGTTTCCGATAGATTTCACTGCCAATAACAGCAGTGACATCTGATGGTAAATTTATGCAGAAGCTTGACAAAATGATTAATTGAGATGTCAAATAACGGAACCAATCGATCATAACACGACCAACAACAGAAAAGAGCACATCAGCTTTTGCAGACAAACTTCGGAAACCCTTCGTGATTCAAGGCTGCCTACGCAGACCGACACCATCGTCGAGTTGGAGAAAGTTTCTCATATCCGATGATGCTGTCAATTAGCGTTTGGTTGGCGAGGAATGAACTATCAAAGTGGACTTTTCAACTGTTTGTCTACAATACATTGAATTGGTTCCGCTTTGTGAGAGCTTGAAATTCTATACGTCAGACTATAAATATAGCCGCTATAATTCTGAGTAGTCAATTTCGGCCAATCCTTAATTTGACCCGAATATCTTAAACGTAATTTTTTGTGGAGTCAGAAACGTTCGGTCAAAACGGAGCAATTGAGTTTTCTTCATTTATGGAAAACTCAATTGCTCCGTTTTGACCGAACGTTTTTGACTCCACAAAAAAAAAAAATACGTTTAAGGTATTCGGGTAAGGTAAAAGTCCCAAAATTTGAGAGCGATAAATGGTAACCGTCAAAAGTTATGACGCTTTCAAAGTGCGATTCGAGTCATATTGACTATTGAATTTCTCAAAGTGGGTCGCCATCAACAATAGTTCCAGAAACACTGCTCCAGTGGTGTTAACCAAACTTTGGAACGTACTGATATCCCTACATTGACCGAGCCGAACCCGCAGAGACGAACGCAGGACCGCTCCATGAATGCACCCAAGATTGCTTCGGTACGAGTTAATGATAGTGAGATGGAGAGCCTCTCGGATTCAGTTTTCTCTATCTACTATCAAAATGTTAGGGGTTTACGTACGAAGATCCAAGAACTTCGTTTGAGACTGACGAGCAGTGGTTACGATACAGTGGTCTTAACAGAAACCTGGCTTCGACCGGACATATCCGACTGTGAAATTTCGACGGACTACCAAATATTCCGCTGTGATCGCAATGAATCCCTCCAGTCAATTATCCACGGGAGGTGGTACACTCATAGCAGTCAAATCTGTGCACCCTTGCTCCTTGGTTTCGTTGGAAAACTGTGACCAGTTCAAGCAGGTCATTGTCCGAATTAGTTTGGAGAACCGCTCACTGTTCATCTCCGGAATCTACGTTCGCCCTTTGTCAGGTCCTGAGCTCTACAAGTTACATGCCGTACGGAATATTAACTACAGAGACTTCCTTGAGCGATGATATCATCATTGTGCTGGGTGATTATAATCTCATTTACTCTGGAATTTCGACGAGGACATGAACGGGTATCTACCTTCAAACTCATCGACGGAGCAGGAAATGGCTCTTACCGAAGAAATGCTTGCTAATGGTCTAATTCAGGTTAACCCATTTGTAAACACAAATGGAAAGCTGCTTGATTTGGCATTCACTACCAATCCAGACGGTTTTGATCTCCTTGAACCAGCGGTTCCACTGCTTAATGTTGACATCCATCACAGGCCATTCATTCTGAACCTCGATCGTCATGATGCCCCAGCAGTATTTGATCTTAAAAACTGTGACCTAACCGCCCTAGATCACATACTTACAGCAGTTAATTGGTCCCTGGTTCTGAACGGTGATTCAGTTGACGTCATTACAAACCAGTTCTACGGAAAACTGCACGCAATTTTCCACGAATGTGTTCCTCTTCGTAGACCTTTCTCCGGCTACTCTGCGTGGAAATCCTGGTGGAACACAGAGCTGCGTAGCCTCCGCAACAAACTCCGCAAGACCCGCAAACGGGGTTTCATCTCTAAATCCGAGGACAACCGAAATACTCTTCGTTCAATTGAAACTCAATACAACGAACTACTTGCCGCTAGCTACGAAGAACATGTTCAACGAACACAGTCAAACCTGAAACAAAACCCATCGAATTTCTGGAAATTCGTGAAGTCACAAAGGATGTGCAATCGCCTACCCAACACAGTTGTTCTAGACGGCGTAACCGCAACATCGCCGGAAGAGATCGCAAATTTCTTCGCTACGTTTTTTCAAGGTGTTTATGGTGCAAGGCAAGCTCGCCTCCCCGCTTACAGCGTCAACGATCGACATGAATATGCCAGATGATGTCCATACAGTTTTGACCAATCTTAATGCATCAAAAAGCCCCGGATTTGACGGAATTCCTTCGAATTTCGTGAAATACTGCGCTCGCTCGCTGGCTTTACCGATTTGCTGTATATTCAACCGTTCGCTGTCCGAGAGGACGTTCCCCAGCTTATGGAGAACTGCTGCTATCGTACCAATACTCAAATTCGGTAGCCGTAGCCACGTTGACAATTATCGTGGTAGTTCGCTTCTATGCTGCATTAGCAAGGCTTTCGAAACCCTAGTGCACGGAGCACTTTACAGTGTTGTTCAGCCTTTAATATCGGAGTATCAACATGGGTTTATGATGGAATTTTCTATATCCTCATAAAAAAACTCCCAGAGAGTACCTTGTCTTTCTTGGTAAAATTATTTAACAGATGTTTCCATTTGGCATACTTTCCTGATAAATGGAAAAATGCAAAAGTTGTTCCAATTTTGAAGCCGGATAAAAATCCAGCTGAAGCTTCTAGCTACCGTCCAATAAGTTTGCTTTCTTCAATAAGTAAACTTTTTGAAAAGATAATTTTGAATAGAATGATGCTTCACATCAATACGAACTCAATTTTTGCAGATGAGCAGTTTGGATTTCGCCATGGGCATTCAACTACTCATCAACTCTTAAGAGTTAACAATTTAATTCGTTCAAACAAATCTGAAGGCCACTCAACTGGAGTTGCTCTTCTAGACATAGAAAAAGCATTCGACAGTGTTTGGCATGAAGGTTTGATTGCTAAATTGAAAAAGTTTAATTTCCCACTTTATATTATGAAATTAGTTCAAAATTATTTAACTGACAGAACTCTTCAAGTAAATTATCAAAATTCCAAATCTAATCGACTACCTGTTAGGGCAGGAGTTCCTCAGGGTAGCATTCTTGGGCCTATATTGTATAACATTTTCACTTCGGACCTCCCTGATTTGCCTCAGGGTTGCCACAAATCTTTGTTCGCTGATGACACAGGCATTTCCGCTAAAGGAAGAAGTCTTCGTGTTATTTGCAGCAGACTGCAGAAAAGTTTAGATATTTTCTCTTCTTATTTACAAAAATGAAAGATTTCTCCCAACGCTTCCAAAACTCAACTTATAATATTTCCACATAAGCCTAGAGCTTCGTTTTTGAAACCTAGTAGTAGTCACATAGTCACTATGAACGGAGTTCCAATTTCCTGGTCAAACCAAGTGAAATATCTTGGATTAATACTTGACCAAAAATTAACTTTTAAAGATCACATTGAGGGCATTCAAGCCAAATGTAACAAATATATAAAATGTTTGTATCCTCTTATAAACAGGAAATCCAAACTTTGCCTGACGAATAAACTTCTAATATTTAAACAAGTTTTTAGACCGGCCATGCTTTACGCTGTGCCAATATGGTCTAGTTGCTGCACTACCAGGAAAAAAGCACTTCAAAGGATTCAGAACAAAATTCTAAAAATGATTTTGAAGTTGCCTCCCTGGTACAGTACTACCGAGGTACATAGAATTTCGAATGTTGAGACTTTAGAACAAATGTCCAACAAAATAATTAATAATTTCAGGCAAAAATCGTTGCAATCCTCAATTGCAACGATTAATTCCCTTTATACTTAGATAAGATTTAGTTTTAGTTTTTAGTTTTAAGATATCAATTGTTATACTGACATGCAGGTTAAAAAACCTGTTTAAAATACTGAATTGCCAAGACATGAACAATGTAAAAACACTTAGATATATATCATAACAATTAAGGCTGGTACATTACTGCAGTAACTGGAGCACCTAGGTTAAAATGAAATGTAATTTATTTTGAATTTGGAACAAATAAAGAGTTAAAAAAAAAAAAAAACATGGGTTTGTTCAACATCGTTCTACATCCGCGAATCTGATGTGCTATACCAACACACTGTTCCGCGAGGTCGAACTTTGCAATCAGGTTGACTCGGTCTACATTGATTTTTCAAAAGCGTTTGACACGTGTCGTTAAACTCTACTCGTTCGGAATCGTTTTCAATCACTTCCGGTGTAGCACAGGGCAGTGTGCTGGGACCATTAATTTTCGTATTGTTTGTAAATGATTTGTGTCCACGTATCTCATCATTCAAGCAGATGTTTGCCGATGACTTGAAAATCTACAGAATCATCGTATCCATCCTTGACTGTATTGTACTTCAGCGTGATATTGATAATTTGTTGCTATGGTGCAGTGAAAACGGAATGAAAGTCAATATAAAAAAATGCAAAATAATTTCATTTTCTCGTCGCTGCGCCCCTATCACTCACCAGTACACACTGGAATCTGTACTATTGGAACGAGTGTCATCAATTATTGATCTAGGGGCTACGATTGACTCAAAGTTGAGGTTTAACAATCACGTAGCGATGGTTACTTCGAAGGCATATGCTGTTCTCGGTTTCATCCGGCGGTACACTTGGCAGTTCACGGATATCTACGCCCAGAAGACGCTGTACTGTACTCTAGTAAGGAGCCTCCTAGAATATGCAGCTCCCATCTGGGCTCCGTTCCATACCTCACTCGTTTTAAAAGTTGAACGAATACAGAGACTGTTCATCAGATTCACACTACGATATCTGCCATGGAGTGATCCCATGCACCTACCTGACTACACCGCTCGTTGTGCATTGATAAGCTTAGAAACGTAAAATGAAAGGCGTAAAATGATTCAGCAACTATTCATTTTCGACCTACTTGGCGGAAACATCGATTGTCCTCAATTGCTCCTGGAAATTCCTCTCTATGTACCAACGCGGCAACTAAGGAGATCTCCTCTCATTGCTGTACCGGCACATAGAACCGTCTATGGTCAGAACAATCCACTAAATTCCTGCTTGAAAGCCTTCAACGACGTTGGTGTTCATTACGATTTTACTATTTCTAAGAATGTTTTTTAAAAATAGAACTAGGAATAAGTAGAGTAGTCTGCATGATTCCAAGCAGCGTCCGCGCTTCTATTGGCATTTTCTCCGCGTCACGCACAAATATGACGTGTTTGTTTGTTTGAATTTATCTACTACTAGCTTCTCTATCCATTCCAATCGGCAAAACTGTCCAAAACTGCTTGAAATCGTTTTTACAACGCTCCAAACCTCGCAGGTGAGTGTGGCTATTGTCGGCAGCCTGTTTTCCTTCGGCAACTTTTCCATTTGAACTGTGGGTTCACCAGCTGTTCTATTCTCGGCATCTTGAAAACAGCCACATTTCGGAGTGCGTATATTTCATTTCAAGAAAAATATGGCAAAGCAGGATTGCTCAGTCTTAAATTGCGATCATATTGAAGCTGTAATCGTGTGGATACATGCAACAAAGTGTTTTGATGGGAAAATACAGTGAAATAAACGTTCCAATTTTGGTTGCCGAAAACAGTCAATGGGTGCCGAAGCCGACATTTACCCTACATTTACTAGCTGTTTGAACCACCCTTTGCAATTATCAAAGTTGATTGTCACCACAAGCCGTTGGTTCTAAAAGTTGACTCGAGTTCGAGTGTGATTTCGATGTTGTTAACACGAGGATGCCGCCTTGGATTGGGTACAAATACTTGACCAACCCACCATTGATGCCGCAGTCTCCGTATTCTACGACAACATCTATAAAGTAATCCAAGATACTGTTCCGGTGAAGGCATGAAAATCTTGTTTGCAATTCCAACAACCTTGGTGGAATCCGCATTTGCGTAATTTGCGTAACCGTCGGCGTAAAGCTCGAAAACGTTACTTTCGTTCCCGGCCGCAGCAAACAAGTATACGAGCTAGTAGAAGCAGAGTATAATAGTTTGCAGGAAGCTTGCTTTCGTGAGTACGTCGACAACCTCCAGAGGGGTTTCCCGTGGACGTAACCTACGGTAGTAGAAGCTCCACCACCGACACCGCTTCTGCTGACCTTTTCGCTGACTTTTTCCGAAGTGTTTTCGAACCCGATCAAATTCCTCCACCGCAGCAATACATTGAGCAGCTACCAAGATACGACATTCACCTGCAGCAGCTCATCTTCAGTCAAGACGCTATTCTCAAAGCCTTTTGCTCAGTCGGTCCATCGAAATGTCCAGGCCCGGACCGTATTCCACCGTATTTCGTCAAGAACTGCGCAGCATCGTTGGCCACTCTCGTTATGTCTATTTTCAATCGATCGCTTAAGGATGGCGTTTTTTTTCGGATGCCTGGAAGCTCGCCTCAATTACACCAATCTTCAAGTCCGGTAACATGCACAAAGTGGAAAATTACCGACCTATCTCGATCCTGAACTGCTTGGCCAAAGTTCTCGAAAGTCTTCTGCATGAGAAGTTGTATCCAGCTGTTCAACCCATAATCTCAGAGTTTCAGCATGGATTCATGAAAAAGCGCTCGACAGTCTCTAACTTGATGACTTTGTAGCGGTATTCTAATTAGATATTAAATTAATATAGCATGAAGTTCAAATGCTACAAATGTTCACTGTTACTATTCGAAACGACGGGCACTATCCCAATTTACTTGTATGCAACTGGTGAACTCATATCAAGAGTAAATTATCCCTGCATGAAACTTCACCCATTATTTTGTTCATCCGCTCGCTGGCATGAAATTTGATCCGTGGGATTGAGTATAATCTCCCAGTAGGATTACTTGTCGTTGGAAATTTAATAATAAGAAAAACACTTTAAGTTAAAGATTGGAATGAGCTAGGCAGATGTGGGATGCTTGGGAGGAAAAGAGATAGTATCTCTGATCGAATCGGAAGGTAATCGGAGATCGCCTTTTGATAAGATCGTTTTTTGGGCCAGTTATAAATAGCCATTTAGAAATCCGCACAGTTAGGTAGGGAATTAGAGAAAGTAAAGAGAAGAAGAGAAGGGTTCCCGAATAAAAATGTTTAGGTAATAAAATTTTCGTTCTATTAGTTTTTTTTTTCTAAATAAATGTTTTTTAATTCTGCTAAATAATTGTGTTGATTTTTAGGTTAGAATTTTCCGTTCAATGAGTGCACTGGTCTGAAGAAGTTTCTCACGTTTCGTTCGTTGTTGTAGTTTTCGTTGTTTGGTTCTACTCCAAGTCGGACTGCTTGGGAATCTCAGTCCACCATTTTTGTCCTGAAGCGTGTAGATTTTGTGTTTGGGGAAGAGCTTGACCTGTGATGAGAACAGGTCGTCCAGTGCATTCACTCCGGTAGAAAGACGGTTTCTGGTTAGTTTTCATTCGGTTGGATTTAGTGTTTTTTTTTTTGCATTAGACTGAACTCGCCCTGGGGTTTTGAGTTTACCGGGCATCCGAAACGACAAGTGGTCCTCTATGGAGGTGGCGCTTAAGCCATTTGTTTAAAAACCAATCCACGGAACACTCTAGTAGACCGATTTCGGCTAGCCAACTTTATGCCGGCTACATTTGGCGCCCAACTGCAGGTCTGTAGTATTGCATGTAGATTGAACTGTTTAAGAGAAAATATTCGTTTTTGTTGTGAATTGGGGATTGTTCGTGCAGTGTACTACACTATCATTTTTTTTAAAGTACCGTGAAATTTAACGGAAAATATTCAACATGGTTACCAGGTTTCCTAGAGTAGATCATTTAACCAGTGAAGAAGTGGATTAGGAACTAATTATTTGTGGAAAAAAAGAAAGCACAAAAGATGAACTTAATGATAAATATCGATAACTTAGAAATTTATTCCACGAAGATGCTAAAGGAAATAGGACTTACTTATGTACTTACACGATGGACCAACTATATTGCAAACAAAATTGACATGCTTTCTAGAAGATTAGACAAAGGTCGGGACAAGAGGAGTATTTCAAGATTGAAACATTATTTGATGAGGGTAGAGCGTTGTGTGGCAGTGGATTCTACATATGTGATGATGCGAGAAGATTTGACAAGAGAAATTAAAGGATTTTTGTTAAAATTTGACCGTAACAACCCTAGCGCTAACGAACAGAATGGACAAGAAGAGGGAGCGGTAGGTGGAGAAGTGTTACAAGACACAAATAATCTCAATGGTACAGGTGCAATTTCCAAGGAACAGGGTGGATCACAACAGACACGGAATACAAAAGATTATGAGTTCCTGATAAACCAAATTTATAAATTAGAGCAGGAATTCGCAGAAATGCGAGAGTAGCAACAAAGGCAAAAGTCGAGGAAACTCAGAAAGAAGGTCTATGAGCAGGGAAAGGGAACAGGATCGCATGAATGGTAGAGGTGGACGAAATCACAGGAACAATCATGAACGATGAAATAACCGGAGCCACACTGTTAGTGAAACAGAAATAATAACAGCAGACAGGCGTATGGAGAAATGGCATCTATAATTTAGTGGTGATTCGCGTCAACGATCGTTAGAAGACTTTCTTCATAAAGTCCGTAGGCAGAAGATATCTTACTTCAACGTATTCATACCATTCTGAGAGGCGAAGCTTACGATTGGTATTTATGCTATTCGGAAGAATTCGCCAACTGGGAAGATATTGAGGAACGTATTAGATACATGTAAAGGGACCAAGGTAATCGACAGAAGATATATGAAAGGAAGCAGCAACGTAGTGGAACGTTCTTAACTTTTAAAATGGAGGTCGAGCGCCTAAACAAACTGCTTTCCAATCCATTGGATCCGGGAAGGCTATTTGAGATTATCTGGGATAATAAGCGTCCTAATTTTAGGTCAAGATTGGCTTGTAGAAATGTGAGAGACCTTGGCATGTTGGAATACTATGCTTAGCGGATAGACGCTAACGATCCAACTCTCAAACAGCAAAGGGAAGGTCCAATCAGGCCTACCAATGCAGTACATAATATAGAAGTGACGGCAGAAACAGAGGGATCGTACTCATCATGTTCGGAATCAGAGGAAGTGTACGAAACTAGGAAAAAATTCGACAGAAATACGCGAACAAAGGAAGGCGAGAACAGCGACCAAGAGTTAACCAGGAGAATGCCAAAGGAAGAACTATACCTTTATGCTGGAATTGCAGCAAAAATGGCCACCTTTGGAGAAACTGCCAGGAACCAAAGAGGTTTTTTTGCTATGCTTGCGGAAATCCAGGCAAAACTACGGTCTCATGTCCCAATCATATCAGAGATCCACAACAATCAACCCAGCGTTCGGGAAACTAGATTTGGGGTGTGAAGCTGGGAACAATATCACTCCAAATACTAAAGATGTTCCCCACTCTGAACCTTTTATTGACCCATTTCGTCAAATATGTGAGGTCAAGATTCATACAGAAAGTTGTCCACATGTAAAAGTTAAAATTTTCGACTCTGGTGCAAGTGTCAGCGTAACTAATATATCTGACATTGCTGAAAAACACGGCCTGAAAATGCATCAGAGCCCGTTCCGGATTGTTACAGCAGACAAGACAGTGCACGATTGCTTAGGGTATGTCCCCTTACCCATAGTATTCAGAAGAGTTACTAAAATTATACCCACTCTAGTAGTTCCTCAGATATCCAGGAGCTTGATATTAGGTTATAACTTTTGGAAAGTTGTTGGTATAAAACCAATGGTTTTGGGTGAAAACGGGTTTGAGCAGGTTGCGACAATGATCATAGATGAAGGACAGTCGGTCGAGACTATTGAGTTCTCGTGTTTCCCTATTGAAGCATTACATTAACTTTGGATATCCTCGCATTGGAGCTTCCGGAGGCTTCCAGAATAACTCCCGATACGATCGAGACCGAACACGAACTGACGGTAGAGGAACGTAAAGAGTTAATCAGGACTATGGAAACTTTCCCATACACTACTGAACATCGTTTAGGAAGGACATCGTTGTTAGAACACGTAATAGTGTTAAAGGAAGGAGCCAAACCCAGACGACAGCCGTTGTATAGGTGTTCACCAGTGGTTCAAGCCGAAATGGAAACAGAACTTGAGAGATACCGGAACACTCTTATAAGTAGCATCGAGAAGCATCGGCAAGTGGGCTCCGTTTACATCGACTTCTCTAAGGCTTTTGACAAAGTCCCTCACGACCTAGCCATTATGAAGCTAAACCGCCTTGGTCTTCCACCGTGGATAGTTTGTTGGTTGAAATCATACTTATCATCCAGGAAGGCTTTCGTTAAGGTACGTGATTCCAGATCCGAGGTATTCCATATACCATCGGGGGTTCCACAAGGTAGTCACCTAGGACCTACTGCGCTTCGAGAGAATCCAGAAACAGTTTATAAAGTTTGCATTACGACGTCTGCCATGGACAAATCCAGATAGCTTACCTCCGTACGAGCATAGATGTGCCCTTATTGGACTGCAAACACTAACAAATCGCCGAGTCTTTCTCCAGAGGATGTTCATATTTGACATGATTAGTAATCATATTGACTGCAGTTGTTTGCTCGGGAACATCAATTTCCACACTCCAGCTCGCCGTCTCCGCAACTATTACTTTCTGTGGACTCCCGGACATCGTACTGCTTACGGTTATAACAATCCTCTCGATAGATGTTGCAGACTGTTTAATGATGTGTGTGATGTTTTTGATTTTAATATAAGTAGACCACTTTTCAAGAATAGGATTAAGTCACTTTAAACAGTCTGTATGGCTAAAATGTCAAAGATGGTGGTTAAATAAATAAATAAATTTACATGTTGCATGATAAATTCACACCCACTTGGAAAGGATGTTTTTTTTCGAATCCATTCGCTTCTTCATTCAAATTTCAAATCAAAATCCTTCCAAACAATCAAACTCGACTAAAGTGCCATCAGAATAAAAACAAAAATCAAGTGGTCCGCCAGCTTTCGATTGGTTTGCAAAGCAGAAAACTTTTCCTTTATTACACCATTTCACACTTGAAAAGTGCTGTTTTCTATTAAAATCATCCACCATCTTCTACGCGTTGCCATTATCGTCCGTCTCGGGGACACAAGCCTATCGTGTTTCGTGGGATAAAGTTTCACCAGTTTCCCACAGCCATTCTTTCCGAGACTTGGCACGAGGCAAAAAAAAAACAGAACCTAGATGGGTATGTCAAGGGTCGAGGGTGGCAAAAGTCAGTCAATGAACCAAACTTTGTCCTGGTGAGAAACTGTCTGTTCAGGATGCGAATGAACATTTGCATTTGACACAGCAGCAGTGCCAGTCCGTTGAACCGGAAACCTATTAATGTTTTCTCATTTTCCTATGAATAGTAAACACTCCGTTGATGTGGCAGATGGGTGCTGACTTGAATGAAGAACCTCCACCACCGAACTGCGGCCATCAGCAACGGTGACATTCGTCGGTATTGCCACGTTTCAGGAAGTTGATGACAGCAACGTTGGATGGTGTGTGTGTATGTTTGCAGTACGGATAATAGAGTTACTTCTTTCGTACTTCGTGTGGTGAGAGCTGTTGAGCAGGTTGAATGGACGAAGAACCCATGTCAGTTTGAAGAGGTTGACATTTTCACCTCTTTGAAAGTCTGGGGTTACATAACCTTTAGCTTGAAGTTGAGTCCCGGACACTGGAGGACAATTGGGCGCGAAATGAGCTTCGTGGCAATATTTTTGAAGTGTTCAGAAGAGTGGTCGTCCCGACAGAGATGAGTGGCGGGTTCCGGGGTCTGGGTAGAGCGGCCGTACCGGTTTAAATTAGACATGATGTTGAGAATCGAGCTTCCCACCAACGATACCGTCCCTTTATCTGCATTCACGTTCGGTCTGACGATTCAATTAGGGCTGCATCGCACCAAATTTGCTGCCGGATGGTTGCTGAAAAAAATAAACGTTTCCAAACGATTGGAGCAACATTATCGGAAACTAACGGCAAAAATTCAGCACAAATAGCCGGTTCTAGGGAATGACAAACCGGTCCGTGGTTAGTCCTTGCCATCTCGCTAGATATGCCATTCAAAGGGACACCTTTTTGCCATTTTCCCACCATCCGCGTCATCCTGATGGTAGGAAATCTACTTCTGCTATGATCCTCGCAGCGCCAACGAGCAGAACCATGGTACAACGGACCCACCCGAGAGAGGCCACATAGCGGAAGATGTGTTGTTTCGTTCTGTATTATGTTTTTTGACTGCAAGAAGGGCTGGTGCATCTGGCTCTTCCACAAGGACACGGGATAAGGTTGGTGAGCAGGTGAAAAAAAAAAAATGGAACACACGGTTGACAGCATTGAAAGGTTTTATCGCTTACCGGAATTACGCCATGTCAGCTTGTTATGCAACAAATTGATGATGGTGGGAAACGGAGTAAAAAGATGGGAGTATGTGCTACCAACGTATTTAGTATTGAAAGCTCGAGTTGGCCTGCAGCTTTGAAGGTGGGTTGCTCCGGTTCCCACGAAATATGTATTGAGGTGATATTTATGTAAATATGGTAGATCGAAGAATTCACTTACCATTTACGAGTTCGTAGAAAGTGGTTTCAAGGGGAGCGAGCTGAGGGATAGAACTATACCTGGTTTTCTTGTGCTATTTGTTTACTTCCATAATTTTGAATTTTTTTTTTCTCAAAGGTTGTAATATATTCTTTTTTAAATAGCAGCATATATATAAAAAAAACAGTGGCATCATGTAATCTACACACAAACCAAAAATTTATTACAGTGAATGTTAGTTCCGTTTCCTATCATCCTATGTTCATCAACATCGCAGCGAATGTTAGAAATTGACCTTGCAGACGATGCAATCATTTTTAATCTTTTTTATTCCGTGTTCTGTGTATGCTTTCACTTACACAAGCAAGAAGTTGACTTGATTGTTATGTATAACATGGTAGAACAACGCACACACTTGCCTCAATTCTTTCCAGCAGAAAAGCTAACAAAGTCGAGTATGCGAGGAAATGAGCCTTCTTGTTCACTTTTAACCTATCCTTGTTCCGAAGCATGGAGAGAGCAGGGGAGAAAGCACAGGTCCGATAATCGCCTTGTTCGTGGTTCGAGCCCCCTCAGTAGGCACTTGTTTTTCGGCATGATTAATTTAACTCACTAATACACTCCACATTTTTCTCTCTCCATTTTCTTGCATTGGACCGCAGCTCGGTATATCGCATCCTCGGTTCATGCGGTCTCCACTAACATCCTCTGATGATGAATCCCACATAATTGTAAGCAAATGTTACATCCCCCGGTTGGGTGTTAGAAAAGACAGCTTGCATCATCTTCTACTGATTCACATCGCACGAATGCACCCGAAGACAAAACTAATTTGTTTATTTTTGCATTTTTTGCTATTTATTTACAATACCGTTAATAACTCATGCATGCTTGGTTTAAATAAATATGTTCTCAATTACCTAGCTGAATAGAGTCCATCGTAGATGACTTTTCTAAAATATAATTTGAGTTGATTAGCGGAACAGAGTCCTCAACGACACGAAACAAAATTGCACGAAATCACAAGACCAACTCGAAAGCCAGCTTTGAACTGCTACAGCAAGCAAACAGAAAAGAAAAAGAGAAAACCAAGTATAGGGTATTGTTCACCTATTTTTAACGTGTTCAATGCACTGCACACTTAGAAATGATTACCGACGTCGTTAATTTTTACCTGTTCCGTAAATATCAAATATTAGTTTGTAGCCTTTGCTTACACAAATCTGGAGAATCTATTCAACCACAACATTGAACTACTTGGTGCTGTATAAGGTGTTTGGAGAAACTTTTATTCGAGTTACATGAGTTGTAATAGAGCTTATTCGAACAAATTTTTGATTATTCAGCGTTTATTAGACATCATTGCCACCTTAAACAGCGATGCTGTGTATACGTTTGGATTATCATGGGTTTGCGCGTACTATCACTTGTGGGTAGATTGTACAGTGTAATCTATTATTGTGGGGACGGATAGTGGTTTTAATCGGGTTTTTGTTATATATTTTTTTGTTAGACTTATCAACTTCAGTTTGTTTTTAATTTGAATTCAACATCGACTTAATGCTACCAAATGTATGAATTTTGGGTTATATGTACAAATATTTACATGAGACCGTATACTTTATCAAGTTATTTGTTTTCATTTTTCTGACGAAGCTGCACCACACAGATATTAGATTATTCCCTTCCATGTACCTTCCGATCACTAGCCACTTGCCTTTCTATCTGAGCTATCCTAGAATACATCAGCACTCCTGATCACAATTCTAGCTCTTCAAGGTCCTGTGGGTAAGATTAATTAATTCGTTGTTTTACATTTGACAATTTTACCTCTACACCTCTCCAATTTCCGAGGAAAGGATGCTGGGTTATTGTTTAAACTAGATCAGTGAATTCATTGTCGTGAGTGATGTAGTCGATCATTACGATTTTAATTAATTAAGCGAAGCAAACAAATAAAAAAGGGTTGAGCTTGGAATTGAACTCGCGACCATCTACTTGGAAAGCGGAAACGGTAACCACGGTTGTGGAAAAATGAATTTAATCCGTCGTTTATAAAGCATTTACAAAACATGGACGTATAGTGCTGTAATAGCTATTATGCTGCCTGTATTCACCTTAATTCAGCAATATTGTAAAGCAATGCAATGAAATCTAATAATGGAGCTAGAAAACGTTTATTATACGTCTAATAAGGCATGTTTTTAAATCAATTGAAAAATGTTGAATTAAAGCGTCGATGTATGTGCAAATTACACGTATTCAGTTTGTAATTAGATTAAATTTCCGGTGATGAATCGGGAAGACAGTCAATGTTTATAAAGTTTTTAATAAGTAAATAAATCAGATCAGAGCAAATAGCGGAATGAAAGTGCAACTATCGATTTCAAGGAGCTTTATTAGCTAGCACATAATTCGACAACCCGTTTTATTTAGCATTGTACACTGTTAAGCATTTATTCAATATATGCTTATTTGTGACTCTTAATTGTTTGTTGGGTTGTTAATTTATAATATTTGCTGAAACTGATGGCTCAGTTTCGCTACGGCTTTTGGACCATTATGCAGCCCATACACAATGCAACCTGGTTGTCAACTTGATTCTTCGATTGGTTGGCAGATCTCGTTTCAACCTATTCGTCAACCGAGTGAAAATTTCGAAACTGCGTTATCCTGCTCTTTGACTTGTACGTCAATCTGTTGGCCAATCCGTTTAAAATACACACGATGTTTTACTTTGTTTTACTTTAAATGATCTTTATTTGTGCGGTTTACATGTACAAATTATCAAGCGACACAGTTGGGTCTTTTCAATTTTAGTTAATATAATTTTTTAAATTATTATTTAAAGTTCTTCGTCCTATCAGGTCTGTTTTAGAAAATGGCCACCTTAGTGGGATTGATTTGTTTTAAATTAGGAAAAGGAAACTACTTATAACTACTACTTACAACTACAACTAACCTACAACTACTATATACACCTAACCTTCTATATACAAATTGCTTATCAAAGCATGTTCAGATGTGACACACGTTGTTTGTGCGACTTCCCTATAAACTCTACAACCAGGTTGGTAGACTTAGACTCCGCCCATCGTAAATCAAAAGGCTTTGGTTTAACTTCATCGGATTGACCAACTGTTAATTTTGTCTTGCAATGACAAAAGTGTGTTGTGCCCATTATGCAGTGCTACAAAATATCAATATCAATACCTACAAAATGTTGAAGTTCAGGTGGCTGTCAGTATCACTTCACCCAGTTAGAATATCAATATCATTCGATGCAATGTCAATACGCAAATTAAATTGACATCTTAAAGGGACGGACCACTGATATTAGGTAAATTTTAACCCGACAATCAATCAATAAGTCAAAAAGTTTTTGGACGTCCTGGTGTCAGAAATATTAAGGAAATGAGGCAGTCCGCATCGTGCTCTCTTGCCATGTGGATCTATTTGCTTTTTGGTGAAGGAAGTGTTACTACTACCTAAAGCTACAACAAATTTAAACAGCACTTTTCAGTGCTCAACCTGTAAAAATTTCTACCTACCCGAGGTAATCCTTCTTGGATATCGATTTGGAAAATTTCTCTTCAATCCTTCAGATTCTTATAGCAATCTGCTAGGAAGTCGATTTGGATAAAAATTTACTGCCGCCATGGCGCCTAAGCGCAAAAAAAATGGCAAACGCTTGATCCCCCTTCTGATGAAATTAATTTGAGCAATCAATTTGATTTGCTCACGGATGATGAGAATGATCCATCATCCAGGAAAAATTCCAGTAAACTTTCCCGGCTTAATGTCAAGAAGGAAAAGATTCCCCCTATTGAGATAACCACTTCCGATTTCTATGATCTTCGCATGGAACTTTTCACAACAAAAAAATAATTTTGATATCACATCAAAGTGGATGCACTACAATCATGTCGAAAATTTCATGTAATTTTTATGACCACATAAATAAACAAATGCAGTAAAAGCAGCGTAATGTCAGTTCATGCATTGTATTAATGATAATTTTGTCCTTTTTAGCAAGTAATATTACACCATATTTTCGACATGATTGTAGTGCATCCACTTTGACGTGATATCAAAATTATTTTTTTGCTGTGTTGAACTTCGTGAAAGTTAAGTTTTCACTACAAATTGGACGTCGGGGTGAATTCCGTGTATTGGCTGAAACCTTGGACGGATTTAAATGCCTTCTCAAGTATCTTACTGAGAAGCAGCACAATTTTTTTTCCTTACGGTACCAAAACTGAACGTGTGTTCAAGGTTGTCATGAAAGGACTTCCCAGTGGTGAATCCCTGGATCAGATCAAAGATGAACTGACAAAATTACTTGGAGTTGTGCCACTCCAAGTAATCAAAATGAAAATGAAATCCCGTCCTGGCGATTCGAGTTCACTTCAAGTCTAGTAAACTAAACAACCTTAAGGCCTTAGAAAAAGCTAGCCTTATGCTCCATGTCCGAGTAAAGTGGGAACACTTCAGGAAGACTGGAGGAAACTTCCAAAACCTCACTCAGTGTCGTAAGTGCCAGGGATGGGGTCACGGAACTAAAAATTGCTACATGACAGCCAAATGCATGAATTGTGGTGATTCCTCTCACGCAAAGGACGACTGTCCTGTGAAGGAAGATCCTAAGAAATTTAAATGTTCAAATTGTGGTGAAAACCACAAATCCAATTTTTGGGAATGTAAGACTCGCAAAGCGATCCTACAATCTTGTTCTAACAAGACAAGACAGGTAGGAAACGCTCGACGTTTCCGAACAGGTACAAATTCCTGTTAACAACGGTCAGCGAGGAACACCCGTATAAAGGGCGAACACGAAATTATTGCGACACATTCAACAGGGCATAACTTTTTTACCATTGGGTAAAAATCAACCAAATTTTGCACACTTTCTCATTGATGTGTATTGTGTACATGCTGTCAAACTCGAAGTCGTGTTTTTCGATTCAACGAAAATGGAGGTGAACCAACGCGAGTTGAGAGAAAAAATTCTTTCCAAACACCTGGAATTTCCTGACCTGTCGCACCGGCAAGAAAAATGTTGAACATTCACCATTCAACCGTCTCCAGAGTGTTGAAGCGGCTCCAGGAGCGGTTGACGTTGGACCACGGCAAAGGAGCTGGAAGAAAACCGGGGCCGGAGAACAAAAAGACGGAGGGAAGGAAAGGTGAAGCGGATGATTAAAGCAAATCCCAACGTCTCAAGCCGTGATTTGGCTAAAAAGATCGGCATGTCGCAGAACTACGTCCAGAATGCAAAGAAGAGAGCTGGACTACATACAAACAAGGTACAGAACTTCCCAAACCGCGATGAGCGGCAACAATCGACGGCTAAAACTCGGGCACGGAAGCTCTACGAGAAGATGCTGACAAAATATGGCTGCTGTGTGATGGACGACGAAACGTATATAAAAGCCGATTTTAAGCAAATTCCGGGGTTGGAGTTTTTCACCGGCAAGAGCAAGTTCGATGTGGACGACAAATTTAAGAAGAAGAAAATGTCGAAGTTCGCCTCCAAATATCTCATTTGGCAGGCCATCTGCTCTTGTGGACTGAGGAGTGAGCCTTTCGTGACAAAGGGCACAGTAAATGGCGAGATCTACAAATCTGAGTGCCTCGAGAAGCGCCTTTTGCCGTTCTTGCAGCAGCATGACGAAGCTCCGCTATTTTGGCCAGATTTGGCATCATGCCACTATTCTAAAACTGTCCTGGAGTGGTATGAGGCCAATTCTGTCCTTTTTTTTTCCAAAGGACATGAATCCGCCAAACTGTCCGGAGCTGCGCCCGGTGGAGCAGTACTGGCAATAATGAAGCGGGAACTTCGGAAGAGCAAGAAGACAGTCAAAGACGAGAAGGACATGTTAAGAAAATGGAAAAAAAAAACTGAGAAACTTGTACCGGATGACACTGTAAAGACTTTGATGGAGGGCATCAAGCGAAAATGCGTTCAATTTTGCACTAAAGGCTCCATCGATTAACTTTTCTTTTGATTTTTGAAGTAAATATATGTATAAAACTACCCTAAAATTTTGGTTTGATTCTAAACATTATAAGAAAATTGGCATGACATTTTCGGTGTCGCAATAATTTCGTGTTCGCCCTTTATACAAATATCACCCCTGCTTCAAATTTGTCATCTATACCTGCTCCCCTCGCTGCTAACAATGTTCAGCGAGTTTATGGAGCTACCTATGCTGCTATTGCAACGGGTAGAAATCAAAATACTAACCAACGTAATTATAAGGAAATTTTGAAAATTTTGACTTAGGAAGCATTACTGCTCCAAAAATGGAATTTTTACAGAAATCATTAATTGGCATGATCAGTGTTCACTCGGCTGTCGACAGAAGCAGACCATTCTCAATGTGTGTCACGCGGTCATCTGTTTACTCGGCAGCAACCATTGTGTGGTACTCCTCATTGTTCTTTATCAGTAGTTCTTTCAGTCGATGCCAGGCATGTAAAATCATTTGTATTCATTTACATTCATTTACCCCTAACTTTTTTCATGAACAGAATTCCGCAAAATGATGTACGGAGTTTTTGTAGGTTTTGCTATTAGCTGCAACTTTTTTAAAGAATTCAAATTCGTGTCTCTTATGCATGACGAACCAGAGCAAACAGAATCCACTACTGTTTTTCAGTGAATGTATTTTACATTCACTGAAAAACAGTAACGAGTTCTGCCCGCTCTTATTCGTGATGCATAAGAGATACAGATTTAAGTTGTGGGCAAAAGTTGTAGCTAATAACAAAACCTACTAAAGCTCTATACATCATTTTACGGAATGCTGTTGATGAAAAAAGTTAGAGGAAAATGAATGTAAATGAATGCATGAAATGAATTTAAATGATTTTCCATGCCTGGTCGATGCGTTGTCGACTTTGGAAAGCAACCGTTTCGTGATGAGTGTGTGAGTGATGACCACGTTTTGCGTTCATTGCTGCAATGGAAGCGCTCTGACCCTCGTTGGCGAATCTGCCATACAATGAAACCACTGGAAGCGTTCCCGTTCTGGTGGAGGAGGCTTATTCGATAGCGGAAGGTAAAATGTTTATTGTGTTGTACCGTTTGACTATAGTTTTAAGATGTAAAGGGTGTCCACGATGAAATTGCCACACACAAAATTGATTCGCAAAATTCGAGTTTTCATTCGATTGCCATCAAATTTTCAGGGATTGAGAAATAACTATTAAACTTCATTTTACCATTTTACTCGTATTTTATTTACAGTCCATACGCAAATGCCCGCACCTTGGCCTTAACCCCGGCCATAAGATTCTGCACAACCTGTGAATCAACCGTTTTTTGCATGTAAACCCATACTTTCTTCAGTTCCTCGACTGTCTTCACTACCTTAGGTCGTTTAAGAAGGTGCTGCTTCATAATCGCCCAGTACTTCTCGATGGGGCGGAGCTCCGGAGTGTTGGGAGGGTTGAACATTTTCGGCACGAAATTGACCTTATTGTCCGCATACCACTTCAGCACGTCCTTGGAGTAGTGGCATGAGGCCAAATCCAGCCAGAAGATTGTTGGGACGTTGTGGGCCTTCAGGAGAGGAAGCAGCCGCTTCTGGAGGCACTCTTTTATGTACACCTGTCCGTTCATCGTGTCCTGGGTCACGAAAGGTGCACTCCGCTTCCCGCACGTGCAGATGGCTTGCCAAACCAGGAATTTCTTCGCAAATTTGGACATCTTCTGAGTGCGGACATGCTCCGGAACGCTGAACTTATCCTTGGCCGTGAAAAACAGGTTGCCGGGGATCTGTTTGAAGTCAGCCTTCACATATGTTTCGTCGTCCATGATGCAGCATTCAACTTTCGTCAGCATGTTGAGGTACAACTTCCTGGCACGGGTTTTGGCGGACTTGTTCTGCTTCTCGTCGCGATTAGGGGCCTTTTGTGCCTTGAACGTTCGAAGCCCAGCCTTAGTTTTGGCCTTCTGGACAAAACTTCGGCTTAGGTGCAGCTTCTTAGCCACATCCCTAACGGAGGCGTTCGGATTTCGGTTGAAGGCCCCAACTACGCGGTTGTGATTTTTGGTGTTGTACGGAATACTTTTTCCTTCACTTCTGGGCTTCCGATCGGTGGTCAACCGTTCCTCGAACCGCTTAATCACTCGCGACACCGTGGAATTCGCGATTCCCAACGTTTTAGCGATGGAACGATGCGAGAGATCCTTGTTCTCGTGATGAATGCGCAAGATTTTATCACGCACGAGCTGTTCTTTCGACTCCATTTCCGCGAGTTTTGATCACAGGACTTTGCAGGATGTAAATAATGCACTATGAACTAAATCCACCCAAATTTTCATTAAATTCTACCCAACGGTTAAAAAGTAAGAGCAATTTCATAGTGTGGCAATTTCATCGTGGACACCCTTTATTGTATAGTGAACAAGAATCCTAGGCTCTGTAAAGTTAATTCAGTTAAGCTTTATCAAATAAATTAATGAACACTAAAAAAATTAATTGGCATGATTACTGATATGCTTAAATCTAACTCCATGTTTGATGCTATTGAAACTGGAGTAAAATTTTCCAACAATATTGTCATGACTTTGAAATTCAGCAATGGATTTTAAATCATGAAATATTATAAATTGGAATGCTCGATCTCTTAAACAACGTGAATAATGCCGTTATAACTTAAACGTTCCTTAAACCTGACCATAAGGTTAAAAGTGACGCACATTATTTCATTTATAGAAATGATCGTCGTGATGGAGCCTGTGGTGGCGTTGCCATCATTGTTCATAGACGAATCAAACATAAAATTCTTTCTTCATTTGAAACCAAAGTTTTTGAAACTTTGGGAGTTTCTGTTGAAACAAAATTTGGACAACTTACGTTTATAGCTGCCTATTTGCCATTCCAATCCGTAGGCCAGCAAAAGAATTTTCTCAAGGGTGACCTTCAGAAACTTACCCGGCATTGGTCAAAATTCTTCATTATTGGTGATTTTAATGCAAAACACCACTCATGAAATAATGCTCAAAGCAATTCCAATGGTAGTTTTTCTGTTTGATGATTGTTCTGCAGGTTATTACACTATTCAATATCCAAACAGCCCAACATGCTTTTCTTCTGCAAGAAATCCCTCAACTATTGATTTGGTCTTAACTGATTCATGTCAACTTTGTAGCCAATTGGTTACCCATGCTAACTTCGGTTTTGATCACCTTCCCGTAACTTTTGAAATATCCTAAGAAATAATTTCTAATCCCAACAGCTCTACTTTCAATTACCATAGAGCTGATCGATCCAAACATTCCTTTGCAAACCAAAGATGAAATTAATTATGCTCTTGAATCTCTGACTACTTCTATAGTCGAAGCAAGAGCTGCCTCAGTACCAAAATGTGAGGTTAAATTCGATTCAATTATAATAGACGACGATCTTCAGCTCTTGATCCGTCTGAAATATGTCCGTAGGAGACAATATCAAATAACACGCGATCCTGCCATGAAAGTTATCTGGCGGGATTTGCAAAAATAAATTAAAAAGCGATTCTCTGCCCTAAGGAACAAAACTTTTGAAAATAATGTTTCTAAATTAGACCCGAGTTCCAAACTCTTTTGGAAACTCACAAAATTTTTTGAAAAAACTTCAAATACCTATTTCAGCGCTTAAAGAAGGTGGTAAAATTTTGATCACAAATTTGGAAAAAAGCTCAGAAACTTGCTAACCAATTCGAGAGTTCCCATAATTTCAGTTTGGGTCTTACTAGTCCTATTGAGAATCAGGTTGATCGGGATTATCTGAATATTTTCTCTCGGGAACATATTTTTGATGATTCCTGGGGGACTAATTTGGACGAAGTAAGATCTATTACTAAAATGTTTCAAAATATGAAAGCTACAGGTGCTGATGGAATTTTCTATATCCTCATCAAAAAAAGTCCCAGAGAGTACCTTGCCTTTCTTGGTTACATTTTTTAACAGATGTTTCCATTTGGAATACTTTCCTGATAAATGGAAAAATGTAAATGTTGTTCCAATTTTGAAGCTGGATAAAAATCCAGCTGAAGCTTCTAGCTACCGGCCAATAAGTTTGATTTCTTCAATAAGTAAACTTTTTGAAAAGATAATTTTAAGTTGAATGATGCTTCACATCAATACGAACTCAATTTTTGCAGATGAGCAGTTTGGTTTTCGCCATGGGCATTCAACTATTCATCAACTCTTAAGAGTTACCAATTTAATTCGTTCAAACAAATCTGAAGGCTACTCAACTGGAGTTGCTCTTCTAGACATAGAAAAAGCATTCGACAGTGTTTGGCATGAAGGTTTGATTGCTAAATTGAAAAAGTTTGATTTTCCACAAATTATTTCAAAATTATTTAACTGACACAACTCTGCACGTAAATTATCAAAATTCCAAATCTAATCAACTACCTGTTAGAGCAGGAGTTTCTCAGGGTAGCATTCTTGGGCCTATATTGTACAACATTTTCACTTCGGACCTCCCTGATTTGCCTCAGGGTTGCCACAAATCTTTGTTCGCTGATGACACCATTTCCGCTAAAGGAAGAAGTCTTCGTGTTATTTGCAGCAGACTGCAGAAAAGTTTTGACATATTCTCTTCTTATTTACAAAAATGGAAGATTTCTCCCAACGCTTCCAAAACTCAACTTATAATATTTCCACATAAGCCTAGAGCTTCCTTTTTGAAACCTAGTAGTAGTCACATAGTCACTATGAACGGAGTTCCAATTTCCTGGTCAAACCAAGTGAAATATCTTGGATTAATACTTGACCAAAAATTAACTTTTAAAGATCACATTGAGGGCATTCAAGCCAAATGTAACAAATATATAAAATGTTTGTATCCTCTTATAAACAGGAAATCCAAACATTGCCTAACGAATAAACTTCTAATATTTAAACAAGTTTTTAGACCGGCCATGCTTTACGCTGTGCCAATATGGTCTTGTTGTTGCACTACCAGATAAAAAGCACTTCAAATGATTCAGAACAAAGTTCTGAAAATGATTTTGAAGTTGCCTCCCTGGTACAGTACTACCGAAGTACATAGAATTTAGAATGTTGAGACTTTAGAACAAATGTCCAACAAAATAATTAATAATTTCAGTCAAAAATCGTTGCTATCCTCAATTGAAACGATTAATTCTCTTTATACTTAGATAAGATTTAGTTTTATTTTTTAGTTTTAAAATTTCAATTGTTATACTGACATGCAGGTTTAAAAAACCTGTTTAAAATACTGAATTTCCAAGGCATATGTCATAACAATTAAGGCTGGTAAGCTACTGTAGTAACTGGAATACCTAGGTTAAAATGAAATGTAATTTATTTTAAATTTGGAACAAATAAAGAGTTAAAAAAAGGAAATGAGGCAATAGATTTTTGATTTGTTGGGCCTCGTATAAATATAACCCCATAAGATAAAACTTCATAATATTGGTCCATGGTTAAGTTCGAGTGGTAGGAAACGTTAAACTACTCACATGATGTGATCCATTGGCACATAGCCTTAAGAAATTAATGTGGGAAAAGTAACTGAAGTAGCCTGCATTTTCATCGAGCTAAGGCTGCTTTGAGTTATTTAGGCAGAACACAGTTTGGGACCTCCCTTTAGCTCAGTCGGTAAAGGCGGTTGCGCTCCATTGCCGTCCCGGTATAGGAATTTTTCAGGATGGAATATTTTTCGTCTTCCCTGATAGAGTATGATTGTACTTGCCATAATACAGGCTTAGAAAGCCGTCAATAAATAACTGTTGAAGTGCTCTCAAATAACACTAAGTTGGGAGTCGGCGTCAAGTTCCAGTGAGTCAAATCCGTCAGAACGGTTCCAATATGGGGAACCACCCACATTTGAAACCCTGGTGCACCGCCAACAATCCACCCCCACATGCAGCAACGATCCGTTTCAGCGAACTGAACCTCGTGGACATGTTCTAACTCACAAGCTGTCGATGGGGCTGGCAAAGGATGTTATTACAACATTTTCCTTTCGCTTGCAGAAGAATGTTGTTCTTGCGTTTTGCCAAGGGAAATTCAGACTGTGTGCGTCTGTCGCCGTTTGGTATTTGTTTGAACAAAAAGCGAACCAAATTTCTAAACGATTTCGGAATTCGAGCGCTACCCACTTTGGTGGAAGTTGAAAAGAAATTAAAACATAAGACCGGGCTTCGCGTCTCCGGGGATGCAAATGTTTCAAGCTTATCCGATATCAAACGAAGCAGACAATTCAGCGATAGGTGAAAGATCTGATTATTCTCGTTAGGATGCAAGAAATCTATCCCCCTTGATCCTGCTCTGCGTGATATAAGAAATATTTATCTAATTCCATACCCTTTCGCTTCGTTCTGTTTTTCTTCTTCCAGAACCCGGGACGACCCAAAGGGGCATAGCGACGGTCGACCTTGTCTCTCGTGGTCCTTTCTTCGAAAGATGTACGGTGTCTTTGCCGTCGTCGTCGTCGGGATGATGATAGGAATGGGAACCCGAAACAGGCAAACTAACAGTGCCGCCAGTCAGTGGCGTGGTGGGGGTGATAGTGACTAGGCCGGGATTCGGCTGAAATAGGAGCACCGAAAAGGAAGAAAAATCCCATCTGCACGATCGCCGGAAACATGAAGACTCAACCGGATGCTGCTTATCGTGTTCCCTAGTGATTCCCTATCGTCGAGACGGGGGTGGGCTTGAGTTGATATGTGTGTGTGTGTCTGTGTGTGTGCACGTGTGCTCCACGACCAGAGGATGTGTATCTGATCAAACCAATTCAGTCAGTCAGTGTGTATGCTTCGACAGGTTCAGCATTGGTAGAGCTGCTAGTTCCAGTGATTCAGTGAAAGAGTGAATAGAATTAGTACTACCAATCAATTGCGAGGGAAAAATGGAAAAATGTGTGATTGAATGACGGTGAAGACGGCGACGACGACAGCATGACGTCGATCGTAGTGCCATGTTGAATGGTCCCAGTCGACGTATTTCAATAGTGAGTGATTGAATTTCGGAAGAGAGAAGAAAAAATGAATCTGAATAAATTGAGTAAACGACATTCGATACATTCGATGCAGCAGCAGCAGCAGCAACAGCCGGGCCGACAACCACCGGACGGGCATTCGAGCACGATAGATGCCGGTTTGGGAGCAGTCGCGGGAGCTTCCAAGCAGCGGAAGAAGGGGAAGTTTAGGGTGAGTTTAAATCGGATCGAAGCGCTGGGGGGTGAATTGGAGTTTGCACTGCATAATTGATGGATAAAGTGGATTCTAATTCGATTGAGGCTTTTGGTTCCAGTGAATTCATTGTTTACTGTCACTCGAAATTGGAATTGGTTGTGGTAATGTATATTGGTTTATCAAAGACTGCAAGTGGAACTGTTTTCTTGGTGATTCACATGCAGGAGGGAATGCAGAAGTATGATTTCAATTCGAGTTATGGATGATACAAGTTTAAGTTCTCGCTTAACAATCATTTGACTGACGACCACCATAATAGGAGATGTATCAACCCCCGTTAAAAGTTGTTTCTTCTCTCAATGATTTATATTATTGACTGCAGAAAAAATAGACGAAAACAAAAATAACCTTAAATGTGACGTGTAAAGTAAGAAGAAAGAACATCATGAGAATATTTACGTATAATATTAACAATAGAACATTAAAAAAAAAAAAAAAACATTACATTTATTGTTTCAAAATATCGGTCATTGAGAAACACTTAACATTCATGACTTTTGCTTGATAAAATTAATAATATTATACAAGATTCTGGGCTAAGAAATTTCAGACTTGCACTTCCGGTTGTATTCAATTTTTTTTTTGGAAAATATATAAGAACTGGTTTCTCAATCATTATAAAAAAAATTAATCGAGCTAATTAAGGAAGCTTTCGGTAGGCAAATAATTGCTCACAATCAATGAATCAAAATTATCTCGAAATGGCAAAATGACAAGCGATAAAAGAGCCGCTTTGTTATTTATCATTTGCAACCAGAAGTAAACAGACATTATGCCACAAGCAAATAAGTGGATCAGGCCACTTTTGGTACTCAGGCAGAATTCCGGTTGGGTCCCAAATAGGATCCTTAACCTCATGTACTGGTACCTTTCGATGGCTCAAAATTTATGATTTTTCATCCAGAAGTAAATAGACATGCCATGGACCAACAGGTGGATCTGGTTACATCCGGATACCCGGAACCGGTTTCAAGGGGTCCCGAAAAGGACACTTCCTTAACCTAATGTACTGGTGCCGTCAAATGGCCCATTTTTTACATTCAGATGTAAATATATATCATGTCATGGACCAATAGGTGGAATAACCATATATGGATACCCGGAACCCGGAATGCATTAGGAAGGCTAACAAACAATTACGCAAAGTTTCATACAAATCGGCTGATCCAAAAAAAAGTAGAAGGGTCTGTGTCTAGGGGCACAAACGGGAGCTTGACGTAGGACCTCTAGGGCACGGAGTAAATGTGAAAAAAAATTAGTTCTTTTAATTGATGGATCATCTATTATCTTAACTCTTTCCGTTTTTGATTTGTAAGCGTATCAAATTTGTAGTATTTTTTTTTCAAAGAGAAAGTTGATGAAAAGAATCGATCAAAATAACTTTCCCCCCTTGCTTCCAAGTTTGGTTACAAGATTACAACTCTGGAGAGCATTTTGTGTGGTCGTTGGGGGCATGTGGTTCTGAATATGGACCAACAGGCAGATAAATTCTTTCTAACTTTTTACTGTGATAAGTTTGTTGGCCCAGAAAAAGGCCGTTTTGTTGCCACAGTTGGCGATGATTTAACCTCCGAAACCGTACAGAGTGCGTCTGTCGCTTCAAAGCGTAGACGACACATCCATGGCCACTTACGCTTGGCGTGTTCAGTATAGGTGACAGCATCACGGATCACATTTTCCAAGAACACGTTCAGCACACCTCGTGTTTTCTCGTAGATCAGACCGGAGATACGTTTGACACCGCCACGGCGAGCCAGACGACTGCTTTTGCTGCTTCTGCTGTCTGCTCACCACGGCGTCCGAAGCGAAAATGAATTGAGGCTAGACGGCAGCGTTGTTTTATATCATTCAGGTTAAAGCAGAATGATGTGCAACCAAGTGGTACTCGATTATGACGACTGCGTTTGGGAAGAACGTTTATTTCATGAAAACAGTGAAAAAATGATCACTTTTTATTTGTACTTTAGATAATGCTTGACATTACCAATTTTCAATAGTTTCTTGTTGAAAATCATCAGTTGGAAGCATTGCGTAGAAATATTTCTGATCGATTGGTGATAAAATTATTGAAATTGATCCAGCTGCAGCTGAGTTATTAATGTTCAAAATCTTTCATAATTTTGTTTCATGATCCATTTTCGGTAAAGACGTAGTCCTCGTCAAAAAAAATGTGTTTTTTCGCTTTTTTTTTCTTGGAACTGCTCATATGTCAAATATTGTATGACAAATGGTCCAAAGACAAAAGGTCGAAAGGACAAAAAGTCGAATGGACAAAATGTGAATAGTGGAACAAGGGAAGTGAAGTGAATAGTGGGATTCAAAGAGGGACAAAAGGTCGAACGATTCAAAATAAATTAAAAATGTTGAATGGACAAAGCGTCGCACGAAAAATGGTCGAATGGACAAAATGATGAGATGGGGAACATAAGGTTGAATGGGCCAAAACGCCAAATAATATAAAAAGGATGAATAGGTATATTATTCTGAACGATAGGTATATTATTCTGAACGATATAATCAAAATTTATAAAAAAGAACAAGCAGAGATAAAAAGGAACTGAATTTATTGTTTGAAAGAACAGTGCTTGTTTGTGTGACAAATAATTGTCTTTTTATTATATCTGTGTGATTATATTGTTTTCCCTCTTTCTGTCATTTGAACTTGTGTATCTCTTTGGGACATTTGACCTTTATCCCTCTTCGGGCCATTGAATATTTTGTCTCTCTTTGGGCCATTGGACCTATTGCCCCTCTTTGAACCATTCGACCTTTTGTCCAGTCGACCTTTTGTCCAGTCGACCTTTTGTCCAGTCGACCTTTTTCCAGTCGACCTTTTGTCCAGTCGACCTTTTGTCCAGTCGACCTTTGGTCTCCCTTCTCAGCATTAGACCTTTTCTCCATTCGACCTTTTGTTTTTTCGACCTTTTCTCCTATCGATCTTTTGTCATTCGTCGTTTTGTCTTTCGATCATTTGTCCTGCAACCGCCAAATATACACACCAAATTTAAGTTTTCATTATCAATAAAACGAATTACTGGATCATGATCCAATGCTTTACTGAAAAACAGCAAACGTTATTTTTACCGAAAAAATCAGCTAACATAAACTAACTCAAAGTTAAAAAGCTGTCAAACTGTTCGTATTTTTGCATTCGGAAGAGGTAAAAATAACTACAAATAAATAAAATTATGTACACGCTTATTCTGGTCAACTTAAAATTGAGTCGAATGTACTCATCTCAGTGGCAAGTAGGGCTACTCAAAATTGAGTAGCCTTATGTTGACTCACTTTTGAGTAAACGACGTTCTCACGAAGACTGAGTCAAATCCACTCGGTGGTATTTTCAGTTGCGGGGAGGGTTTTTGTTTTGATTTTTATTCAAGGAAATGGAAATTACCTGCTTCGGATTCATTCTACCGGAGCAGAAAATGGTTCAACACTGTTTCCCTAAGCAATTCGCACTTACCTGAAGGCATTTCAGCCGGTTTCGAGTAACATTTCCTATGAGGTTTCCTCCGACATGACTGGCAATTTTTTCCAAGGTCAGGATTTTGCTGACTGTTTGGTTTTCACTCAGTTTGACATTTCTCGTTTACTCAATTTTTGACAACTCGAGACATCGGACGAAAGTGAGTACGATCGACTCACCTGGTGAGTAAGCAGAAGTTAGCGTGTGGGTAATGACACTGGCTTGGACACTGGCTATATTTAATAAATGATACTTGGAAAAGAGTCTGGCGATTTTATCTTTATTATTCTTATATTTGTATCAACGATGTTTTACAGAAGCTGGAAGCTCAAACAAATTCGATTTACTGAATTTAATAGTTTAATCTGCAAAATGCTCAGAATTTTGAATTGCTGAAAGATCAGTAAAGAAATATTGCTGATTTTCAGTACAAGATTGTCATTTGACAGAAGTTGGAATTGCTGAAAAATTCAGCAGCATTATTTTGCTGGAACGTTTGCTGATCTTTCATCAAGTCTAAAATCAGCAAAATTTTGCTGATTTTCAGTGATTTCAATTTGGTGTGTCTATTAGAATTCTTTGCCGCCGTATTGGATTTTTTTTTCGAAGAAATGAGTTTCTCATAAACTTACCTCCCACCAATTGAAAAAATAAGCACGCTGTTTGAAAGCTGATGCGTTTTTCAATCAGATACATATCAAATTATGATAGAACACCTCGTTTTTCGTAAGATAACAGAAGAAAATAAAAGGAATTCTCATTAATTGTATGGAGTCATATTACCACTACTTTCTTTTCTTCTGGTTCGTTACGACGAACAAATTTATTAATCATAATTGATATGCATCTTCTAGGAAAAAGTAACATCTGAGCAATTCCCTGCAAATACGCAAATCGTTTTATTTTTGTTTTTTTTTTATTCGGTTGAAAATTTTCGGAAACGTTCCTTATTACCGACAATGGCATTTTGCATCTTCATATCGCCATTTTGAATCCAGCCTTATTTTTGAAAAGGGCAGGTAGAAAAATATCAAGCCTATCTTCAGAAAATTTTTACACGAAAACTGTTTGTCCGATCGGTTTGATGTCCTCGGCAATATTGCAGGTAATAGATAAGACTATTTGAAAAAAAATATGCGCTCTAAAAAAATTTACCCAACCTTTTTTTTTTGATTTCAAATGAAGTCTTAAAAACTTTTTTTTTTCTCAAAAAAAGATTTTTCGTATTTTTTTTATTTGTTGAGATGTCATAAGGACCGTTTCTGCAAATTTTCAACCAAATGAAAATATAGATAAATAAACCGATTTGCAAATTCGTAGGGTATTGCTCTACAGTACAATACAAATACAAGAAGGAACAAATAAACCTAAACTGGCTTTCCGAACGATATCCCTTAGTCTATTCGATGAATGCTATTCAGTGGATAGTATATAATAATAACTCAGCTGTAAACAACTCTGTATAGTAGTTGCGCTGGCAGGCTATTTAATTCTTCAGCTGTTAACGATGGCGATGCCGACGATGCCGACTTATTTCAATATAACCGTCAAAAAATTTAAACGTGCAAAATAGAAGCCCTGAGGATTTCCTTTCAAATGGAATAAAACTCGAGATCTCGAACTACAAAATATTATCTTAATTTAAGAGATGAGAAAATTGGTTTCACTTTTATAGTAAACATTTGTTTCATAAGACATGAACTAGAATATTGTTTCAAGATCGAAACAAATATTTAATTATTGATTCAATGAATTTTGTGGAAAATAGCTAGATATAAACTCTTTGAATTCGACCCTTGACCGTTGTTGCCACCACCTTACTACGACTCGAGCGCCCTTTACTGAGAAACTAGCTATCAGCTGAGCCATATTCCAGAGCTGGGAAGTGGTTTCGAGGATTGTACGACTTTTCCCCGAAAACCAGTCCCCCGAAAACACTTTCCCCGAAAGTTATTGCCCCGAATGTAACTTTTCCCCGAAATACAATTCCCCGAAATACAATTCCCCGAATGGCACAGTTCCCAGAAAATAATTTCCCCGAATGTACCATTTCCCCGAATCTGCGCATCTTCGCTGGTTAACTACTTGTATCGAACAATACCACAATAAACATGTTAATGTGCGTCGAATAAAGACAATAGTTTGACTTTCGTTAAAACAAAATGTAAAGGTCAAGCTCCTGAAATCGGTGTAATCCTATTTCAGCAGCTTTTGACCTTTCCATGTAGTTCTAACGAAAGTCAAACTTTTGTCTTTATTCAACACATATTGATTTCTTCGTGCTCCATACAATTTTAGATTCACCCTATAAGGAGTCGCCATGTGACTAATATGTATGGCATGGGGACGCATGATATCTTTTCTTTGTTTGTATGGAGTTTTTTTTAACGGTCGTACCTATCAAACAAACACACACATTGTATGCAATTAGCTCCATGGATCATACCATATTATACGTCAAAGAATGAACTATGATTCAAAGAAGGAAAATTTCTTGCGACAAGCAAAATTTTCCCTTCTTTGTATCACAGCTTGTTTTTTAACGTTTTGAAGAATAAATATCTTACTAATTTATCAAAGCGATATCTCATTGTAATAAAATTGAAGAACGAGCCGTGATACAAAGAAAGGAAAATGATATCTCTTTGATAAAAACAATTAGATACCCTAATAAAAAATTACCATAAACGAACGATAACCCAAATGTGTGAACTATTCCACAAATGGTTTGCATGATACCCAGAACACGTCGTTAAGCAAATTAACCATAACATTTTTATTGGGGTAGATATTATGCGATACGTTAAGAAACGAGCTGTGCTACAAAGAAGGAACATTTCTTGAAACAAACAACGATTTTTCTTCTTTATATAAGGGGTGATGTACAAATTATGTCACGCCCTAAGGAGGGACGTGTAGAAATCTGTGATTGATTAATTTTGCCTCAATTTCGCGTGACATAATTAATGTATGGCCCCTAACGGCTCGTTTTTTTAATTTGATTACGATTAGATATCAGTTTTATAAATTAGTAAGATATTTATTCTTCAAAACGTTAAAGAACGAGCTGTGATACAAAGAAGGGAAAATTTTGTTTGTTGCAAGAATTTTTCCTTCTTTTTATCTTAGTTGATTATTTGACGTATAACTTGGTATGTTCCATGGAGCTAATTGCATACATTGTATGTGTGTGTGTGTGTGTGTTGGATAGGTACGAACGTTAAAAAACTCCATACTAATAAATAAAAGATACCATGCGTCCCCATGCAATACATGCTATAGTCACTTTGCGACTCCTTATAGGCCGAATCCAAAATTGTATGGAGCAAAAAGAAAACACCATACACCGATTTCAGAATATTCGGTAAAAAATTACAGGAAATCTGTGAAAAATCACCGAACTGTTTACCGAACGTTCAGCTGTTGAGATTTCGGTAAAATTTCACAGATTTCGGTGAAATAATCTTAGTGTGTGACCTTTACATGTAGTTTTAACGAAAGTCAAACTATTGTCTTAAGCGAACCCCACACGGTAAGAAATATTGTCAATACTTAAAAGTGTGTATTGACGTCAATATAAAATGCATTGACAATACGATTATTGTCAATACAAACAGTCGTGTAGAGTCCACTTTAATTCGACACACATTGATATGTGTATTGTGGTATTGTTCGATATAAGTAGTTAACCAGCGAAAGATTTGATGAAACTGACACAATTTTCCCTTCTTTATATCAAAGCTCAGTCTTTATGCTCATTACAATCAGATATCAATTTGATAAACCGCCAAATGTCATAACAAGTCATAACCACAAACTTTATCTAGGGTGTTGAACAACTTTGTTCTGTTTATCAATATTCAGCAAATATATTTTTCTCAATCTCATATAGATAAGTTGTAACAAACCCAAGGATCATATTTAAATAGATCGCACAGTGTAAATTTTATCTTTCGAGGAACTAGTTCTTTCGGGGAAATAGTTTACGGGAAAACGTTCCTTTCGGGGAACTGGTTCATTAGGGGAATCGTATTTCGGGGATAAAACTTTCGAGGAAAGTGTTTTCGGGGAACTGATTTTCGGGGAAAAGTCGTACAATCGTTTCGAGAAATTAGGGACCAATTCTATGGAATATGACAGCAATTTGATTTTGGAATCGCAAGGTTGGTTCACGTAATTTGTTTAGTATATTTTATCTCACGAGAGTGTCACTCTTCCGAAGGTGATCCCCTCTTGCTCCACCAGGGTTTGCCACTGTTAACAACGTTAACATTGACTCTAGGCCCAGAATCAGAAACTCTGGAATAATCCAATATATTCCGTACGAATTCTCGTCGAAATTCATCCCAAAATTCGGTTCAAATTTTCAAGGAATTACCGATTTGCCCCGTTGTATAATACCTTGGAATTCTATCCACATCTGCATTCAGCTAAACAAACTATCGATTATCATAAGGTTTCCGCTTGCTTTTTGACGTAGGATTACGTCTTCCGGTGACATATTGTGGGTGCAATTAAAAAAAAAAACAAAATCGACCGCGTTACGAAAACTGGTCAGGTTTTGACCACTTATAACTCAGTCAATAGCGGATGGATTTCAAACAAGCCAATCGATTAGAAATTACTTTATCAATTTTCTATTGGTCACTATTGAAAGTTACATTTGGTGCAGTACATTTGTAAAGGTCATCATTCAGATGTCAGTTTTGTGGGTGCAATTTCAAAGACTAAAGTCAGTCGTGGCATGAAAGTGCTCTGATTTTGATCCAAAGATGTTGAATTTTAATTCTTCATACGCCAATCAATTGTAATTATTTTTTTGAATCTGTTAAAATTAAGACTTTATCTGTTTTCAAAAGGACACTATTGAAAACTTCACGAATGTGCAACTATGATTAATAAAATTATCACCAATTGCCTGCGGAAAGCTCTTTCCCTAACACAGATTTCAAAATCGAATTCCATCTGGTCTCGCCGAACGTTTTTTTATTCAATTACCCCGTGTGGTGGTGGTAGTGTCCGGTCGTCATCAGCAGCAGTACTTTTGGCGCGTGGCGTTGTACATTTCCTCACCAAACAGGGGATGTAAGATTCGTTTACAATTATGTGGGATTCATCATCAGAGGATGTTATATTTCGATATACCGAGCTGCGGTCCGGTGCAAGAAAATGGAGAAAGAAAAATATATATATAAGAAAAAATTAATCATGTTGAAAAAACTACAAGGAACAGCCCTATGGGGTTGTAGGCAATGGTGACGTAGGACTACGTGGTCTTATATAGTAAATCTTATTTGTTAACTGCAGCAGGAGCTTGTGTTTTGTGTAGGAATAGAAAGCGGGGTTCTGCCTGTTTATACTCTTTAGTATGACGCGCTTGACATAGATGGACCACAGCGACTCGCGAAGACCTACTGATTCCGATCAATAGCGGTGCAACTTCTTCTTCCTTCTATGGATGGTCATGTGGGCTGCAGCTCGCTGCTTGTAGGCAGCCTTTTGTTGTGTACTGGAAAACATCAAAACTCACCACGTAGTGATTGAATAAAAACCGTTTGGTGAGACCGGATGGATTACAACTTTGAAATCTGTGTTAGGGAAATCGATTTTTGCAGGCAATCGATAATAATTCTAATTATCATAGCAGTTGCACATTCGTGAAATTTTCAATAGTGACATTTTGAAAAATGATAAAGTCAGATTCAGATTCGTAGAAAAAAATCCTATCGATTGGCGTATTAAGAATTAAAAATTATCATCTGTGGATCAAAATCAGACCACTTTCATGCCGCGACCGACAATGGTTTTTGAAATTGCACCTCCAATGTTGCCTTAAAGTACATGGTATGTTAGATTGGAACATATCTAAATAGAGCTGGAATTAGGCGTAACAGCTTTTGTTAACAATGACTTCTCACGCCCATGCAAACCAACATTACCGTCGGGTAGAGGAAGTCTTACCCTACCTGATGGCGATGTTGATTTGCGTGAGCGAGCCTTGACTTTCAAGACACCCTCAAAAGAAGTCATTGTTTACAAAAACTGTTACGCCCCAATTCCCGCTCTATCTTGATACGGGAACTGACATCCGATTGATGACCTTAACAAATGACTAAAAAATACTCGTTTACAAATTTATGGTGGTCCTGAAAAGGAACGTTTTGTAGTGATGGTTGAGTAATGCTGAGCTATAAGGGGAATTAAACACAGATAGATGAGGATGGTGAGCTGTATGTTGTTTGGAATGAGGGTGACGCACTTGGCATAGATGGCCCACAGTGACTCACGAAGAGCTACTGATTCCGATCAATAGCGGTGCGGCTGCTTCCTCCTTCTATGGACGCTCATGTGGGCTACAGCTCGCTGCTTGCAGACAGTCTTTTGTTGTGTTCTTGAGAACAATGTTCAACGCCACGTGCCGAAAGCACTGCTGCTGCTGATGATGATGATGCCGATGACCGGACACCACCACACACGGTGATTGGAACTGAATCCGATCAGCGGTTGAGGCCAGCCTTGATAGCTATCTGCTTGCGGGGAGCCTTTCATTGTGTATTGGAGAACACCATCACTCACCACGCAGTGATTGAATAAACACCATTTGGTGAGACCGGATTCAATTCAACATTGAAATCGCTTTTCACAGGCAATCGGTGATAATTTTAACTTTCATTGGAACAGTTGCACATTCTTGCAATTTTCTATAGTGAAATTTTGAAAAATGATAGTCTTAAATTTAACAAATGCGTAGAAATATTTCTGATCGATTGGGGATAAAATTATAGAAATTGGTCCAGGGGCAGCTGAGTTATTAACGTTCCAAATCTTTCATAATTTTGTTATATATTCCATTTTTGGATTTCACAAAGTGTACCCCATATAGAAATCACAGACGTAATCCTACGTCTAAAAAAAAGGGTTGCTGACTTGAACTACGAACGTTGCGACAATCAGGCCTGTGCTTTCTGCACTGCTCTCTCCATGTTTCGGAATATTGATATGCTAAAGATAAACGCTTCTATTGAATTGGATAGCAAAGGTTCCATCATCAGAAGAAAGGTTTGTGTATTTGCTCATTTTTTATATGCATTGCATCCTCCTTCACTCGCGCAGCGCTACTGTGTCTGTTGCTTGGATTCAGGCAAAGACTGGCTCTTTATATGTTGTCTTCGCTAAAAGCGAACAAGATACGCTCATTTCCTCTCATACTCGACTTCGTTTGCTTTTTCTGCTGGAGAGAATCGAGGCAAGTGTGTGCGTCGTTCTACCATGTTATACATAAAAATCAAGGAAAATTCTTACTTGTGTAAGTGAAAGCATATACAGAGCACTGAATAAAAAAAGATTAAAAATCCTTGCATCGTCTGTAAGGTCAACTTCTAACATTTGCTGCTATGTTCATGCACAGAGGATGATAGAAAATGGAACTAACATTCATTGTAATATTTTTTTTTTGTTTGCGTGCATGTACGAAGGTTACTTTTGCTCATAATACCCTTGGAATGCACTTGAAGTTCTCCTCGGAAAGCCCATGGACGATTTTTTTCAGAATTTTATTGAAATTCTCCACATAAGAAGAATACTGTCCAGAGGAGTTATCTGCATTAATGTCGTGAAAAAGTTAATGATTAGAAATTCGCCTCTTTGGATTGTTGCCCTTGGGAAGGGTTGTTTTCGCCACTCCCTCTTTATGGCACTGACACCAGATCTCTAGAACCAGTACTGTCTATGAAAGCATATCAGTCCTATCTGGAAAAATAGCAGGCAGAGAAAAACGCTGTTTGAAATGTATTTTTCCGTAGGCTCTTATGGAACTCATTTCTGGCAAAAGTCTATATCGGACTGTTATGCTTTTATGGGCAGAGTAGGCCGATCTCAAAATCCGTTCTATGAGACCATAGTACATTTTGCACTTGAGCATTTACAGGTCAAATATCAATAAAAAGAAATTGAATTTCAACGTCGACCTTCTCCGATTTGCATGAACCTTTGGATAATTGTTTGTTGTGGTACATAAATCATTTATTTTGAGCTTAAATTCAGTAATTTTAAATCTCGCAAAAAAAAAACCTTCAAAACGACGTATTCAATATTTTTCAACAAATCCCAACTCGAAAACGTCACATGTACACTACCGATCATAAGTTTAAGGATACCCCCAAAAACCATGCAAATATGTTTTGTTCAATGATCTCTCTTTTTACGTTCAATTTTCGATCTCCATAGGTTATTTGAATGGTCTGAATGGTATAGCATAAGTGTTCTACTACTACTTTTATTTCAAATTTTGGCCAACCCAATTCTGAGAAAATCAGTCACGATTCTTCACAGTAAATTTTGAAAAACATAGTAACTTTGGGTGAATTAAATTTCAAAATTATATTGCACAATTTGCCTACGAGGAAAGTTCCATTCAAATGATCTAAAGAGAACTAAAATTGGACGTAACATGACAGAGATATGAACATAACAAATTTGTCACGTTTTTTTGAGGGTGTCCTTAAACATATGATTGGGAGTGTAGGAACAATTGCTTTTCAGTATACGATAAAAAATGAATATAACTTTGGGTAACAAATCTAAAAATGTATTTTTTAACTTGAATAACCAAAAGTGGCTATCTTAAATATATTTAAAATGCTTATGAATAATGCTATCTTCTGTAAATTTACAAGTTGGACACTTAAAAAATAACAATTATATGTAAAGCAAAGTTCGGTGAAAGTTTTGAACATTTTGATTTTATTTGATTTTGAATATTTTTAATCAGAAAACGATTGCGATCGTCTCAAAAATGGTTTTCTGTGTAAAATTTCACAATTTAAACAAAAAATTCGACAAATTCAATCAAAAGGTGATGTTTTACGATTTTCCATAATTTGTAAGTGTACAACTTGAATATTTCATTTCCATTTCCTTTCATGATTTCGATTGGAACTGACGTTTTCGAGTTAAGAATTGTGAAAACATTTTGAATTCAACATTTTGAGGAGATTCAAAATGACCAATAAAACAATAGTTTCGTGCAAATCGGTGAAGGTCGCATCAGATCGATTCGTCATTTGACGTAAAATTGCTCACTTCGAGGCGGTGGTTTTCAAGAATCACCACCCCTATTCTCTATTCCGTTCGACACGGATCTCCCATACATTTTTTTTTGTATGGGGATCCGTTCTCCCAGCTCCCAAACTTAATAAAAGCTATAGATTTATCTCGCCGGTTTGGCTTGAAATCGTTAGCGGTGGGTGGGGTACATCAAATCTTCAGCGGTGGTGGTTAGGCAGATCTTATTTGCGAGGCTCAATCGCGGGAGTTTTACGGAGCCCTAATTTAGTTTTTTGTTGATTTGGAAGACCTATACTACAGATTAGTTGTTTAAAATGATTGGTTAGATACATCAGAACATAATGTAATATTTTTTGTGACGCCAATTGAAATAAAAAAAATTCCAACGGCTTTTCTACAGCTAAATTTAAGAAATATTTCATTTAAGCACAATATTCAGTTCATTTGATTTCTGTGCCTCATCATCATCATCATCAGTTTGGTGCATTCTTGCAAAGCAAACAACCGATAGACTAATTAGTTGCAACGCGAATCCATTTTCTTTTTCATTGTGCAATAACGATGGCGACAGTGACGTCGACCCCGATACGATCAATCTTCCGTTGTGCATCAACGCCACCAGCCAGTGGCGACGTCGGTGACAGCACAGCAATTAATAAAACTTCTCTCATCCGACACTCATTACTATTTCTGTTTTCTTTCCTTTTCTTTTCCACCACCAACAGTTCAAGGAACGCTCCAGCTCCTCGGTTCGGGAGCGATTCGTCAACGACCCGGCCTACACCGAAGACGTGCGCCATCTGGCCCTTCCGATGCGGCGGAACAGCGGCCCGGAATATGTGGACTCGGCGCACCAGTCTCGCAAGTTTTACACCATACCGAAGAAAAAGTCCAACTCGGTGGGAAAGGATTATCTACGGGGGTCGGGATTTAGTGTCGACGTGGCGGATGTGGGAAGGATTCCTGCAACGGATGCCGCGTACAACGCGCAGGTTAAAGTGAGGAGAAAAAAGTATAATTACCATAATAGTTCGGAAATGTTGCGGTTCAATGCGGACGAGTCGAGTAGTTCGGATAATCTGAGGAAGAGTGGGGGGAAAAGTTCGACGCTGGATCGACGGGGCAGGAGTTTGGATCGGAGAAGTGGTGGGGATATGGAGGCAAGGTGGTTTGAGAAGGGGGCAGAAGCGGGGGATGATGCGGCGGAAGCGAGGGGAAGGAATCGGAACTTGATTCGAAGGCAGAATGCTGCAGCGATGGAGGAAGGTTCTTCGGTGCTGCAGGGAGAGGAAGGGGACGATGGGAAAGATGGGAGCAGGAATAAATTTCAGATTGGGAAGCGATTTCTTAAAGGGGAAATCGGTATTAAGAGCTTCAATTATTACTTGCTGAAGGAGGGGCTGAAATCTTCGAAGAAGAATTTGTTGAAACAACGTTCGGTTCCGGCGGCAGAAGGGGGAGGAATGGCAGGAGCAGGGGGTTTGTCCAAAAGCGAGGAGAACATTTATGAGGAGATTTATTTCGAGGAGAAACCAAACGACCCTAGCGACGAGAAAATTCAGTTTATTGATTGTGAATTGTGTGTTCAGCAATGCAGTAACAGCAACTGTGAAGCGTGTCATAGCCATGTTTCGAAACATAAACTGCAACAGCACCACCACCATCAACAGCAGCATAAGCAATCGGAGAAGCAGAACATTTACGAACAATTGAAACAAGTACCCCCACCGGCTCCGCTGCCTGGTCCACAGCATCAGCATCAGCAGCAACAGCAGCATCAGTACAAGGCAGTGAAATCGTTGGACCTTGACGAGCTGAGCATGTACCACTCGTCGTCCTCTACGTACGGCACGGCATCGAGCAATGTCCTGCAGTACCAGTCGTATAATCCTAATAATCCGAATGTTTTCAAAATTGAAACAACACCAGTTGCGTTCGGTTGCGAGTACAACCCCATCCAGCAGATCTATTACAAACCACAGTATGGAACGCTGCCCGGAGTGCCGAGTATGACTGGACAGCAACAGCAGCGTCACCACATTTATCAGCAACCGCAAAATCTAATTTCGACCAGCTCGGACTTGTACCAGCAGATCAATAGGAAAAAATCTTCCTCATCTTCGGACTCCCTGCAGGCACGGATGCAGCGTGAACTCTATCAGCAAGCCAGTTTGTATTACTATCAACGCAAAATGCAAAATGCCGAACCGCAAGATCCATCCAAAATCTACAAAACAAACTCCAATGCATCCATCCTGAGCGAGATGTCAGCCCGCAGTGAGAGCTCCCTGAAGCATCCACGGACCGGCAATATGTCCGACTCGTCCCTCGGGGACTCGTTGTTTTCCTATCCTGCCAACCGGCGGTACTTTGGCAGTTCCGAGAGCTGTCGCTTCGCGTCCGAGTGCCGCCGCTGTAGTCTGGATGTGGACAAGTGTAGTTTCTCGGACACTTGTCGGTACGATTGCCGAAACTGTGACTGCTCGTCCAGTTATTTCTCGTCCGATTTCGATGACGCCGGCACCGGTCAGCGGAAGAGCCATTCCCGTCTGTCCGGAAACAACAGCAACGTGATGCAGGATAATTATTCCGTTCCGGCTTACGCGGAAGACTTCATGAAGCACGTCAGCAACGTGAAGCGAAACCAGCTGGGAGGACCGACTCCCCACCCCCAACATCCGCAGCAGAAACAGACACCGAGTGGTAAGATTTATGAAACCCCAACCACGTACGCCGGCATGTCGAAAAGGACACCCTCCCATCACGAGCATACCTACGAAACGTTGAAATCCAATCCTTACGGCAGCGTCCGGGCAACGTACAAATACGACGAAAATACAAAGCTGTCAATCAGTCACAGTCACGAGCTGTTGTTGTCTCCTTCGCGGAGCAAATTCCCCCTCGACGGGCGCTACTCCATGGGAGCCATCGGGCGCTACGGACCCAAATCCTCCTCCAGCACCCTCCCGGCCTCCATCACCGGCAAAGCCAGAAGCACCGAGTTTGGTCAACTTCCAAACACCACAGTCCCTTTGGCCCGCGATGCCGATACCCTCCCGAAATCCTTCACAGCAGCCGGACCTCCTCGGGCGACGTTATCAAACTTAAATCATGACTACGCCGAAATTACCCAACTCCCTTTGACCTCAATCCAACAACCGAAAGAACAGAAACAAACACCTCCACCCCCATTACCCCCAAACACCGCCAAGCGCTCCAGCGCCAAGTACACGGCCCCGCAGCCCCCTAAATCCACACAACAACCCACAACAATGCCTCGTCGCCAAGCACCACCCATTCCGTTGAACCCCCCGCTTCCCATGTGCGAACCCAAATCAATCGCATCCGGTGACAGAGATAAATCTCTGCCACGCCGGGATCGGGCCGAGTTTGAGCGAAGCAAACGTGGGGCTGCGGCTGCCGTTGCTGCCACCATTCAGGATGTGGTGGCTCCCCTACCGCCACCACCCACTTCACAGCCCAAACGGAAGGACCAGGTGCAGCAGCAAATCAGTGGTACTGGTCAACCAGGCCAGAAGAAGGAAGTGAAAAAGAAGATGCTGCTGCAGCAACAGGAGGAAGATGATGGCAATTTTACCGATGACGAGGACGACGAGGTGTTTCTCAGCGATAAGGTGCTGCCGGTGTACGAGAAGCCCACGTACGGAAGCAGCAGGAAGCTGATGACGGTGAGTGCGATTTGTTTGATAGTAGCAGTGTAATTTATTTGCGATCAATTTGGGAATTAATTCCGAATCTCCGGGTGGGGTGGCTTTTCGGTTTTGGAGTGGGATTTTCGTAATCAAAGTATTTTCCAGTTGGGGTGTGCAGCAGGTGGAGAAAAGGAACCTAATTTCGGTAGATGAGCTAATGGGATGGCCATCAGGTGGGAAGGTTTTTGCATCGGTTGATTGATGAAGTTTGAATGAGGTTTAAAGAAGTAATAATTTGATTGAAGGGATGGTAATAATGAGGAAATTCAGGATGTCAGATGTGACACCTTTTCTTTTGCCTTCAAAAAATTTCTACGTGCCAGGTGTGTCCATTCGTGGCAGAGGGATTAGAAAGACACTAATTACTTTGGTCACTTCATATGCTTTTGATGATGTTTCAGAAAAATGTTCTTTAATGAAGTATGATGATTACGTTTTAAATCTTTCAGACTATATTGCTGATTGCATCTACAACTGGACTGCACCAAAAATTCAAAAAGTGTGATTAAAGGGTGGAACGGTCAAAAATTGGTCAAACATAATTAAGTGCATACTGTTTGTTATTATATAAATAATCGAACTTTTTTTTAACTTCAACGGCTACAAAATGCAGGAATACTATTGTATTAGGCTTCCGACTTTCCAAATGCGAACTGCCGGGCTAAACGTTCCACACCATCCAGCAGATTTTGTACCGCTGTTGAATCAACCTTATTTGATGCTGAACGCCAATTTGCTTTGAACTGTTTCTAATTTTTATCTTTTTCCTGAGTTTTCTTAAGGTTTCGCTAAACGATTGCCCAATATTTTTCGGTTGGGCGCAGCTTCGGCGAGTTTTTTGTCCTTGGGTACGACTTGGACGTTGTTGGCGGCGTTAGGCGTTTTTGCAAACATTTCTTTACATACATAAAAATCTTGGTTAACAGTGCCAGTTGTCACGAAAAGTCCGCTTTTCAGCCCACATGTGCAAATCGCCTGCCAAACCAATTCCCTTAACCTTTTTCGCGAACTTTGACAACTTGTTCTGCTTGAACTTATCTTGAACCTGTCCTTTTCCGGTAGCCGTGTAAAACTCTTGACTTGGGAGCTGCTTGAAATCTGCCTTCACGTATATTTCATAGTCCATTAACGCAAACAAACTTGGTCAACAATATCGTGTAAAACTTACGTGCTCTTGCTTTGGCCGTGATGTTTTGCTTATAATCTCGATTAGGTGTCACTGTAGCCTTGTATGTTGACAGTCCGGCTCGTTTCTTGGCTCTTTGCGCTGTTGTGTTGCGATATTCCCAGCTTCTTACCAAAATCTCTGATGGAAATGGCAGGAAGGACTACGCTTGAAAACGCTGGCCACTCTTCTACCGGTCGCAGCGTCCATCCTGGTTTCAGTTTCCTCCTGATCCACTTTCAACAATTTTTCCAGGTCTGCGTAGGAAAAATTGGGATTTTAATTATGCGTTTTCGTCAAATCGTTTTATTGTACTTTTTAATAAGTAAAAACAAGCTTATTTGACGAGTTTGGTGTGAAATGAGAAATATTTGCATCTTTAAGTACGAAAACAGTTTCAAACGGGGAAGAATGAATAACATTGCCGAAGACAAACTCACAACTAGGATGTAGTTTAATGCTACTAGGAATATTTTATTGCAACATAATTTTACTGCAGAGGGGAAGTAAGTAACTACTGTTGTTTAAAATCTCTTATTAACTGACAAAAACGGCTGAGTCCTGTAGATAAAAAGGAAGAGACTTTTGGAACAAAGACTTACGTGTCGTGTAATTGTTTACACCAGATGGAACATATATATATAGAGGCCAAGTTTAACTGTTAAAACGCTCGAGGCTACGCTGCATGTTTGAAGAAGGAATGTGTGCTTTCAATGCAATGACAGTCCCTTAGGATTGGGCGATCTTCAGAGAAAGATCGATCTTGACGAATCGATGCTATATTTGGCTCTAGAATCGATCCACTGATTAAATCGGTACCAAAGAATCGATCTTTGGTAGATCGATCTTATGATTTTAATTTTAATTGAACTTTCTGACGTTTGACGTTTCTGACACTTGCGTAATCCCATTTCCAAGTACTTAGTTTGCTATCCTCACTTTCGCTCTAGCAAAAAATGTTGGCTTGTTATTGTTATGCTCATTTTCTCATACGGACTATACGCTTGTTCACGTTGGTACCCCAAGAAATATGTTGTCGTGACGGTAAGGAGCAATGAGCACAGGAGGGAGGTAGCGAAAACCTTCAAATATTGCTGTATTCATAAATATCGGAAACGCAAATAGTGACGCCATTGTAGGGATAGGGAGCGATGCTGATGATGATGTTGTGTTCGTTAAATTTACCTCGCAGTCTGGGGTGAGAGTAAATCGTTTTTTCGATGTAAATACAATTTCAAAATTTAACACCTACTGTTTTTTGAAATTCTAAAAGATCGAAAGAAGAGATCGATTTTTTCGATCTTTTCGTGGACAAAGAATCGATCCAAAAAATCGGAAATCTCGATGAAAAAGATCGATCTTCCAAAGATCGATCCAAGATCGCCCAATCCTACAGTCCCTCTTCTGGCACTGTCCCCATTAGTAATGACATTGAAACCTGTTATGCATAAATGTTGGTGTTTTAATTCTAGGAGGAAAGCAATGTCTACCCGCATAAACAATAACCATAAGATGCGCCTAACCACCAATTCGGGATATCATCCCAATTTTATGTGGTATGGTCGCACCATCTAAGATATCGTCAGTATATGGTACACGTTTATTATGGTAGGTCGGTCAGGCAAATGAACGAATACAACGATTGGATTTTGTTTGCATTAGATATCTAGCGTTGGTGTTAATACTACCGACATTATAAAGGCTGACTAAAAGTAAATTTTGTCGCACAAAAATACTTGTAATTCGTGATTCAATAAGTTTAAAAAGTGGTTGCTTTACAGTACTTTAATTAAAACTTCAAAGTTACAGCATTAGATGGTTACATTTCTCCAGTTCGAACGAAATCTCGAACCTTTCTCTTGATGGAGCCCATCAGCGCCCGCACAGTGGAAACGGATACGGAATCAGTGCATTTTAGGCATACCATTTGATAACGGCACAAAAGCATTTGTAAACAAACTTTCTAAGGCCTTTTACTTGCGAACCAAAGTACGCTCACGCAAACCAACAATATCATCGGATAGGGGCAACTATCACCTTTTCGAAAGTGGTATTGGTTTGCGTGAGAGTACTGTGGTTCGCGTGTAAATATTCTTAGAAGGTTTGTTTACAAATGATTTTGTGCCGTTATCAAACGTTATGCCTGTGATCGCGCACGGGCAGAACTTTTCCTACGTTGTGTTTATTTACGGATGTATGAATAAAAGACACAGTTTGCTTGACCGTCCTGCCATGGCGGAGGTATTCGAGATACTACTCTATTTATTGATAGTGTATAGGGATACAATATAACACACAGCTGGTAGGGTAGGAACACAGGTAGTGGACGTTTGTACAAACAGCCTGATTTCTTCACCCACATTTGTTGGATGTCCTTGACTGCCCCGCCGTTTCGTCGAAGTCGCTGCTTTGAAATTGCCCAGTATGTTTCGATTGGTCGAAATTCCGGGCAATTCGGAGAATTCATTAGCTTGGACACAAAATCGATCTTGTTGGCAGCATACCACTCCAGAACCACCTTGGAGTAGTGGCAGCTGGCCAAATCGGGCCAAAAGATGAACTTGCCCCTATGCTTACGGATGAACGGCAATACACGCTTTTTCAGGCATTCTTCTATGTAAACTTGGGATGTCATCGTGGAGGATGTGACGAATGGTTCCGTTTTCAGGCCACAACTGCAAATCACTTGCCAAATCATGGCCTCCTTCGCGAACTTGTCGGCAAACACGAGCTCGAATCTTCCCAGTACATCCCCACGTACAGTCGTGATGTAAAACTTTTGACTGGAAAGCTGCTTAAAATCGAGTTTGACGTATGTTTCGTCATCGATCAAAGTGCAGCCCTTGTGTTTCGTCAAAACACGGTCGTACAATAGCCTTGTATGATTTTTGGTCACGGAATTCTGCTTCATGTACCGGTCCGGATGTTTACTGGCTTTGTACGACTTGTATCCATCCCTGGCGAAGAAGGTTCTGCACCGTTTGAAAGTTGTCGTTGTACCTTCTGGCCACATCTCGGATCGAAAGATCGTCGATGGCTTTAACACACCTTGCTGCGCAGCTGACGATCCTTGGTTCCAGTTTTTTCGTAGGTCCGTTGATTCCTTCTACACTCAGAGTTTCCTTGTAGGGTTTGAGCACTCGACAAACTTTTGACAGACTAGCACTTTAGCCAGCTTGGAAGCGGACCACTCCGGATTTTCCAGTTGTTGTTGTGTACAATACTTTGATCAAACTTGCACCAGTTGTTCTCTATAGAAGTTTAAATAAACCACTGTCAAAGATTTTCAATTCACAACACTAGAGGCACGCTAGCTTCCGGGGAGGGGCGTACCAATTGAGAAATCCAACTTAAACTCCTGCGCGCCTGGTGGCATGTATAAGCACTAACCGACGGTGATAAGTCTGTGACAGTCTTTGACAATTCTATTGATTGTTTGCAAAATTGTTTAATTTCAATGTAATTTCTTGCAAATCTCTTGTTAAAATGGATGAATCTTGTACCAAATGCATAAAACTAATTTGTAATGCATTGTTCCTAAATAAAAATCTTCTTCAAGACTTTTAAATTATAGAAAACATGTCAAGGTTTGAAATCATGTGCCGATTAAACAGCAGACAAAGTTGGCCGACTAAATCAATCGACGAAAAACTATCAAATAGGCCGATTGCTCGGTGTATCACCAGACGAAAAACGATTTAATCTGCTGATTAATACTCTGACTGAAATTAAATTTTAAGTGGCAATAAGAGTTCTGCATTTTTGAAACAAAGAAAATAAAATGAACTCTCCGCAGAATCGGTTCATTTCGAGCAATATCATTTTCGTGTAAGTCATTGTGTTCCTTGTTACCGAGTCACGATGAACATTTCTCATATCAAACATGACTTGACTATCGCTTGTTTCGTTCGTCAAGTACATCAGTTCATTTGATTTGAAGCAAAGACTTGTTTCAATTGACGCAATGAATGACTCGAAATCTGCTTCCTTCATTTTTTCCACTTTCACTTCAATTCGGGGATCATTCGACTTGTGACGCGTCGCGTCGTCAGGCATCGATACATAGTATCCAGATAGTATCCACACAATATCGGTTGCCGATAGTGATGTCATCTGGACTATGTAGTAATAAAATGTTATTTTATATTAAACGAAAATTAAATTAACGAATTCAAGATGGCGGTCGCCGGGATAAGGAAAAGTCTCAAATACCCTACAATATTGGTATTTTAGGAACGGGGACGATGCGAAGGTGCCGAAAATCGATGTCTGAAGCCATTTTGGATTCCAATATGCCGGCCATCGGGCTCAGAAAAAAAAAATGTAAAACATCCTAAGATATGAAAATCGATATTCGACGCCATTTGTAGGGTATTTGACACTTTTCGTAAAATTGGAAGCTGCCATCTTGATGTCACTCCGATTCCTAAAGTACCCATTTTGCTAGCTTTTAACATGGCGTCAAACATTGGTTTCTGGACTCGAGACATTGCTGGAGTTTTGAAAATACCTGCATTGATGGGTATTTAACAGTATTTCCCACTTTTTCTGAAACCAGAAGTCGTCATCTTGGTTTTAAATATGGCGTCTGACATCGATTTTTGGCATCTACGTTCTGAAAATTTCCCATATTTTAGTTCTGAAAATTTCCTTATTTTAGGGTATTTGACACTTTTTCTCAAATCGGAAGCCGCCATCTTGGATTTCACAATGGCATCGGATATTGATTTCCAGCTTCTAGACATTACCCTGATTGAAAACTGTATGTATGGATTTTGATAGAATTTTCAATTTTTTCAAAATTTCAAGAATTTAAGAATGGCGTCGGACATCGACTTTCATTCTCTAAACGACATCCCGATTCCAAAAATACTCATATTGATGGGTATTTGTTAGTATTTCCCACTTTTTCTAAATCTGGAAGCCACCATCTTGGATTTCAAAATGGCGTCGCATATCTATTTCCAATCTCTAGTCACCCCGAATAAAAAACTATGGGTATTTGAAAGTATTTCCTATTTTTTTCTTAAATCGGAAGCCGCCATCATGGATTTCAAAATGGCGTCAGACATCCATTTCTGGCCTCTAGATGACATGCCGATTACTTATGTCGTTTTCGTTTTTGCGGTGTAGCACTGGTTTAGTGTAAGCAGGAATAAGTGCGAGTCTTTGACAGCTTAACATCATTTGTTTGTAAACAAAGGTGCATCCTATATCTACACCCTAAAATATTTTGGTGTACGGCAGTGTAACACCGGTGTAGCTACACCGCAAAAACGAAAACGACATTAAAGCCGCCATCTTTGATTTCAAAATGGGGTCGGATATCGATTTTCAGTCTCTAGATTTCATTCCAATCCCAAAAATACCATATTGATGTGTGTTTGACAGTATTTCCCACATTTGTTTGAACCGGAAGTTACAATCTAGGATTTCAAAATGGCGTCGCATATCTATTTCCAATCTCTAGACGTCACCCGATTTCAAAAATACCCAGATTGAGGGTCGGCAACAGGATTTTCCCATTTTTCTGATATAGGAAACCGCCATATTGGATTTCAAAATGTCGTCGGATATCGATTTTCAACCTCTAGACGTCACCCCGATTAAAACATTACCCTATTGATGGCTATTTGACAGTATTTTCCACTTTTTCTGAAAAAGGAAGCTGCCATCTTAGATTTCAATATGGCGATCATTGATTCAAATTGGCGTCGGATATCGATTTTCAGCCTCTAGACGTCATCATATTTTTTAAAATGGAAGCCGTCATCTTGGATTTTAAAATTGTGTCGCATATCGATTTTCGATCCTCAGACGTCACCCCGATTCCAAAAATACCCATATTGATAAATCGTTGTCAGTATTTCACACTTTTTCTGGAATCAAAAGTCGTCATCTTGGATTTCAAAATGGCGTCGGTCATCGATTTTCGGTCTCTAGACGTCCCTCCGATTCCAAAAATACCCATATTGATGGGTAAACAAATCACCCGACAATGATAAATTTTACATCCACGGGCACAGATCTATGAGCATGCGAGTGAACAATCAACAAAAGTCGGAAAAACTGCGTGAATTTGGTTCGATTGCGCAAGTAAGTTCATTTGACAATGAAAGACGAAATGAACACTAGTCAAGGCTATACAACAGCATGAAAACTGATCGAAAGTGGTTCTGTTGATGTTGAAGAGCATCTGCTCGAAGAGAAGACAGAATGACTTTCAATTGAAAGCGATGATTGACAGCTTCGTCGTCGCTTGACGATAATCGATTGAAAGTGACTTTGTTGGGCCGTGGTGGCAATAGATTAAGTCGGTGGACGAATCGGGTGATTTGGATGATGTTTGTTTATTTGGCAGATATTTTCGAAACAAAGTACGATAAAATTCAGCATAATATACCATTATTACGAGTACTACTTTTTGCTCGGATCATTTTTTGACTTCATGTATTCAGTTTGACACATTATTTCGGACTTATCACCGCTGCGATTGCAGTGCCACGGTAGCCGATTGACACTTGGATTTGTCAATTTACTTTTAGGTCGTGAACCATTTGCCGAGTTTAATTTAACTCGTGGTTAAAAATGACATTTCGAAAGTTACCGATCGATCGGTTTTCAAGCAGAACTCAGCCACGGTTGTCAAAATTGGACTTCTTGTCGGTCAGAAATAAGGGTTAATCGATAACTTTCCATCTGTCAAATTTTAACCACAAGTTAAAAAATCCGCTAAATGGTTCAGAGCCTAAGGCAAGACAAGACAAGAAGTTAAATTTTGGCAACCGTGGCTGAGTTCTGCTTGAAAACCGATCGATCGGTAACACACGGATTTTCGAACATGAGTAATAACATTCGAAATGTCACTTTTTACCACGAGTTAAATTTAACTCGGCAAATGGTTTACAGCCTTAGTCAGCCTTTAGCTTATTGGTCAAAGTGATGGAGGGTTTAAAGAAGAGGGTAAATTTAGGGTTGAAAAAATTCACCTTCGTGATGGTAGATCGAAGAAAAAGCTTTATATTGAATATTTCTGGTGTAAAATATCATCAATGTGGTGCATGGAGGGACTAATCAAAATGAAAATTGGAAAAATTGAATAACGCTAAAAATTTGGAGGTGCACATTTAACTGAAAATGTCTGGTGGAAAGTTCGCTGCACTGTGGTGAATATAGAAGCAAGGTTTATCATTTTTCTGGTGCATAATTTGCATCGTTATGATGAATGCAAGCTTCATTGAAAATTTATGGTGGTAAATTTGCAGCATTCTGGTGCATGAAGAGCCAAAGCCTGAAAATTGCATCACAAAGGTGCATTGTGAAACAAACTTCACTGACAATTTTTTGTGCACCGTTTTGGTGAATGGAGGAGCATGATTAATTGAAAATTTCTGGTGCAAAATTTGCATCGCTCTGATAAATGAAATGAACGGAAAATTTCTGGTGAAAAACTTGCACTGGTTTGGTAAATGAAGGCACAAGCTTTATTTAAAATTAAGCTTTATTGAAAAATTCTGGTGGAAAATCTGCACCGTTCTGTTGAACGGGTGGGCAAGCTTTTTGGAAAAAATTTTGGTCTTAAATTTGCATCCTTGTGCTGAAAAGAGAAACAAATTTTAATAATAATTTCTGGTGTAAAATTTGCACCATTCTGATGTTTGGAGGGAAGCTGCTTTACTGAAAATTTATGATGAAAAATCTAAAAATAGGGGCAAGCTTTATTTGGTGGAAAACCTGTAACATTTTGATGATAGGAAAAGCAAGCTATATTGAAAATGTCTGGTGGAAAAAAAAATGGAAAAAGGAAATCTGCACCAATCAGAAGATTGGAGAAGCAATTTTTATTGAACATTAATGGTGGTAAATTTGCATCGTTCTGATCAATTGAAATTTTCCGGTGGCAAATTTGTATTGGAAATTTCTGGTGTAAGATTTGCAACAATCTGCTGCATGGAGAGGCCTGATGTAAAAATTGCACAGGTCTGGTGAATGGAGGGGCAAGCTTTATTGAACATTTATGGTAGAAAAACTACAACGATTTGGTGAATGGGTGGACAACTTAATCTTGATTTCCGAGAAGAACCTCAAGGGTATTGAATTCTGAGGATAGTTCTAAAAGAAAATTCTGCGAACAATCTCTAGTGAATCCTACAGATAGTTCCAAGATAATTTCTAAAAGAATACCGAGAGAATCAAATTTTGAATGAAATTCCAAAGGGATGTTGAGAAAAATTTCAATGGAGCTCCGAGGATAATTTCAAGCTCATTCTGGGAAGACTTTCTGGAGAATGCAGAGGAAATTCTTCTGAAACTTTAGGGAAATTTCAGTTTCAAGGTGTTCTGAGAAAAAAAAAATCTAAAATATTCCGAGAAGAGTCTCAAGGATATTTAATTCTTATGACAGTTCCTAAATATTTCTGGGGAGAATTTAAAGAAAATTCTGCAGATAATTTTTAGTGCATTTTGCACAATTTTGAAAAGAATACCGAGAAAATCCAATTTTGAGTGTAATTTCTAAGGAATTTAAAGCAAAATTTCAAGCGAATTCCGAGGATAATTTCTAGCTCATTCAATTCCAATGTGTTCTGAGAAAAAACACGAAGAGTTCTAAATATAATTCCAGTGGAATTCTGAGAAGAACTTCAAAAGAGCTCCTAGGAGAGTTCTAAAAAAATCCGATAAGAACCTCAAGGATATTGAATTCTGATGACAGTTCCAAAGAATTTCTGGGGAGTATTTCAAGAAAATTCTGCGTTAGTTTCTAGATAATTCCGAAAAGAATACCGAGAAAATTAAGTTTTGAGTGAAATTCCAAAGGGATTTTGAGGAAAATTTCAAGGGAGTACCGATAATTACTAGCTCATTCCAGGAACATTTTTTTAGGAAATTCTTCTGATACTCTAAAGGAATTTCAGTTCCAAGGTGTTCTGAGTAAAAGTCAAGAAGAGTTCTAAAAATAATTCCAGAAGACTTCTGAGAAGAATTTCAAAGGAGCTCATAGAGTGCTAAAAATTTCGAAAAGAACCTCAAGAAATTCTGAGGATGGACTTTTTCGCAACTGTACAAAGTTTAAAGACTTTTGGATTCCCTAATTGAACAGTGGGTATTAGTTTTCCATTGAACCTTGGTCTATTGTTGTCTTACTAAAAAATCGTCTAAGAATCTTCTCTGAAAATTTCAAGTCATTTGTTACCGTTGTTAAAAAGTTACAGCTGTTTATGAGCGTTGCAATAAATTCGGGATTGTCTTTTATATCATCTTTAAAACATGTTGAATGTTCGGCATCATTGTCTGTTAAATTGTCAATTTCCGCAGTTTGCATTGAAGAAGATGAACCACCACCGGAGCAAAAAATAAATAAAATTAGCTAAATTAAACAGTAGGGAAATAGTGGTGGGTGGACAGAACCATCTCCCATCATTTAATCCCCAGAAATAAAATGCCCCTCCTTAACAAGATTCCTGTGCACGCTAGTGCTAATGTATATGGCTCGTTCGTGGGTAAGAACCGCACGAACGGAGGTGTTGGAGCCAGATGAGCTACATTGTTTAACGCAGCTATGGTGAGCCAGTATTTGCGCATTGTATGCTTGAACCTGGGCCTGCTTGCGCTCGTTTCAGGCGGCTTTCGAGGTCAACCTTTCGCACCAATTTTTTTCGTCGCATGTACTGCCTGGATGTGACAGATTCATGCAATGTTGGCAGGTTCGAGGCTGGTTGCGATAAGTCACCAGTGTTTGTTCGCCTTGTATGTCGATGAAAGATTTGATGTGTCGTCGCAAGTCCATCTTGATAGCCCAAACTCCTGAAGAAGTCCCTTGGACGACACAATTTTCGCTCCAGGTTAGCTCCTTCGTGCTCAATGCATCGCCGAACTGCTTCAAGGCAGCAACTATTTCGTCTTTCGTCACATTTTCAGACAGGTTGTGAAGTTTAATGTCTACACCACATCGTCCATCTGAAGTCGCCATTTGTATTTATTTTTGATCACCTCCAGTCCATCTCGTCCTAAGTTGCATTCGAACCAACACATTTAACATGTACACAGTTTTGAGTGTGGTTCATTAGAAGGCGTAGGTCTTGGTCGAGCCGCAACTCGAAAGTTTGGTGGGGGTTCCTGGGTTAATATGCACCCGTTAAGGAAATCAAGGTTTTTTTTCCGTTAAAACATAAAGCAACTATGAATATCATGAATTGCATAAATTCTCTGAAGCGTTATTTAGTTGTTTATATTTGCAACATGCATGAAAACTTTGAAAATGCCTCTAATCGGTGCAAAATACAGCCATGTGCGGGTAAAATGCACTACAATGCACCCCAACAATGGGACAAAATGCAAAATGTACAAACGATTCAATAGCGCGAATCAACGTGGAATTGAGCCCACGGTCTTTTGTTCAGTAAGCAAAATTGGTCGCCACTAGGTCACCCAGCTCCTTATCTCGGCGGCAACCTCACCCACAACGATGACAACATCTTTCATAAAACTCAAATATGACTTAATTTACGTACCCGCCCTCCAACCGAATTTCTTTACGCTTTACATCGTATTTTGAAGGAGAGCCGATTTAAAATTTAACTCATAATTTGAAGGAGCTTGGGATTGAACACATCATTTTCTGCTCAGCAAGCAAAATCGGTCGCCAATTACGGCCAAGCTCTTGATAAAGTTCCTGCACACTTAGAAATTTTTACAGAAATCTGTAAAATTTTACCGAAACCTCAACAGCTGAACGTTCGGTAAACAGTTTTGCAGATTTCCTGTAATTTTTCACAAATATCTGTGAATTTATCACAGATACCTGTAAATAATTACAGGAAAACTGTAAAATTGTTTACCGAACGTTCAGCTGTTGAGATTTCGGTAAAATTTTACAGAAATCTGTAAAATAATCTTAGTGTGTGCAATTACGATAAAAACTTCTCTTGAGAAGGATTTTTTTTATAGATTGCTATCGACACGGCTTTCCTAAAACTTGAATATTATTTCTTTTACGTACTTGTTTACTCTATAATGTGAAGGAGCTTGAGATATATTAACAATATGATTCCCTCTTTCGCTTAGCTGGCGAACCGAAATTTTATTTTTATTGAAATTTGGACAAAAAGTCTACCAATGTATTTATTTATCGTCACGAGGGGTAAACGAAATGAAAATTTGTTTAATATTTCAAATGAATGTATTTCAGCATTTTATTTTGTTTGGTGACAACAGTGACATGTGAGACACATTTTAAAATAATATACACAATGTAATTAATGAAAATAATTTGACTCTTTCTTTTGTAATAAGTGATATATTCGCACCCCTCGATTGTAATTGAATGATTGTTGCTGACCTTTTTCAACGCTAGATGGGGTGTGAAGTAATATTTTGCGGGTCGCCATTGTAACATTTGGAGAAGGCATGAATGGATCATGATATATTTGTCAATAAGCAAAATCGGTCACCACTAGGCCACCGAGCTCCTTATATCACAAAAAATAATTACGATCAAGTTCGCGTTCAACTTGCTGTAACTAGATTTCGGTCCCAAAGATGACCTCATAGACGACGACAATAACTGCTCTTATAAAGGATTTGATATGCATTTCCAATAAACACGTCTTAAACGGACGATCTTCTATTCAGTAAGCAAAAGGAACAGCCATCAAGCCGAGCTCGAGACGGTATTTTGGTAAATATTAAATTATGTTTAAACAAACAACTGGAAAGGATCTAATCAGAATGATCTGTATTTTTTTTACTAGTTCGTATATTTACTAGGCTCAGTCGTATGTGACACTTTACGGAGCCAAAAATCAGTAATGTTTGTATTTACGTTTTAAACAGCAGTAATTTTAGGTTAGTATTGGGTACCAATTACTCTTTCCGGGCTCGAGGTTAATGGGTAACAATTTCGATTGGAAGGAGCTAGGTAGGAAACTGGTTTTTGAAGCCTCCTTCATATACTACTCTCGGACGGTTGACCAAATCCTGGCTGGGCAGGGGCAAGTAGCACAGAAACAGAAGGATAATAAGACTGGGATAAAGTGGCTGGAAATTGTTTGGAAAGGAGGGGATGGTCACATCAAACACTAACATTAGACAAACAAAGTAATTCGTAGATCGCCTGCATATAGGGAAGATCACGGAGGGTATCCAACAGTCGTGCTCTAGAGGCGTCAGTACCCGGGCAATACCAAACTGCGTGATCGATGTCATCATAACCGGTTCTGCACCTACATGTATTGCTGTTAACGAGGTTTATTCTGTAGAGATGTGCGGCTAGCGAGTATTGGTTAGACATAAGTCTTGACATTTAATGAAGCCCCGACTTACATCCAGACCATTGAACCACGATCTCGAAGAAACATTTGGAATAATGGAAATTAATCACCGTCTAAGAAAATTACTTGTCCAATCATTTTACCAACTTAAAAGAGAACTCCGACGTACTAAATGGTAAAATTCATCATGTAAAATTCTTCAATCATAAATCTGGCCTTGTTGTGCGCCCACCTTTGCGAGAAAGTCTGCCTTATCATTGCATGGGATTGAGCAATGTGAGGGGACCCATACAAAGGTAATCATATATGATCTTTCGACCAGCAAACTCATCTGCTCCCTTACCTTTGAAAGGAAATAAGATGTGTGCCTATATTGTTTCATCGCCCGAATAGCCTCAATCGAACTGAGAAGTAATGGTCTATGGGCATGTCGGAACTCATCATCATTATACTTCAAATCTCAGCGTACATCGTACGGGTTAGGCAAAGAAGTGTGCGTTTGACTTTGTACTGTCGCATGGCCCTTCGCTCATTTTCAACTTCTATTAAATGGTTATACTACCTACTCTAACGGAACTATCTACCTACCATCTTCTAAGTCCATTCTTTAGCTTATAAATTTTCACACTAAAACTTCATGTTAGATAGCATTTCCAACCAACTCTGAAATTTGAGATTTTTTTTCGCGTATGAAGTAACCTAAAAACATTTTAAAAATAAATTACAATTATAACCTCAAAACTTAATCATCGAACTTCATCCTCCCACAAATATCATGCCTTTCGGCAAAATATTTGTTTCCATCACCGCCTCCACGTAACCCTCGGACCGAAGGTTATCGAAAAGGGGTGCATCACAAATTGATTGGAAGCTGTATACTAACAAATCAATCCCTGGAACTTTGCTTACGTCAGTAAGGCTTTCAACGCCGCCAGCAGTTCTGACCCCCCTCAAAATCCACCTATCACGGCTAGGAACGTATTTCACTTCGGTCTCATCGGAGATCCGTCTTCTTCGGGGTAATAACTCCGTATTCCGAGAAGGCTCATGAATGGAGAAAGTCAACAAGACAGTAGAGGCAGAGATAGACAATTACAAATCGTTTCCGATAAAAACATCACCGAATGGGACCATTAAAAATGTATAAAGGAAAGCAACGACAGGACAGCATCAGCACACAGACACACACTCACACAATCGATAGAGGATTGGTATATTCTCACCGACACGCCGGTGATGATACTGCTGAACGACGGTGTTTGGAAAAATCCGACAAATCGCAAATCTTTATTAATATTTAATCGAAGGAGAGATTTTCTGCTATTTGCCAAGTTCCATGCTTTTGCGATGGCTGTCCGATGTTCGGCACTGCCTTTTCTGTTGAGTGTTTGTAATTGAAAAGCTTTTTTATTGGTTTGGTTTTAATATTGCCGTCATTTTGGGGTGTCGCGCTGCACTACGTTTTGACAACTGCAATTTAACTGTCAACTGTAGCATTTTGATGCATTGTTTTAGAGTTCAATCAATAAATTAAAAACTCAAACATGATTAATGAACGTTATTTTATTAGACCTGAAATGTGTGCCAATCATGAACCACATCAGCCGGAGGCCTCACAATTATCTAGAAGCCTATCGGTCTCCCCAAACTCCGCTCTTTCCTGCATCCGTCTAGTACGGATTCAGTGGGCACTGGGTGTAGAAATCCAACAGATCGTCGCACCCTTCTTCCTCGTTGGGGGTCCAATCCGGGCAGAACTGCAATGAAACATTTCTCATTAATTAACAGCTGCCGCTGGGCCCGGTCAGCTTGTCAGTACACAAAACGGTATGACACGAAAAACCACAGGGCATCAAATTGAATTACACAAATACACCCACCCGGATGGTGTACGCGTTCATACAAGACATGGTGAAGCCCGAAATGGGATTACAGTTGTCCAACCCGGGTACGACCGGTGGGTCCCGCTGTTGGATTTCACTGAATACTGTCGCCCTCCGGTTGGCCTCTCCGATGCAGTACCGCATCGCCAGATACATCAACGGATAGCGGTCCGGGTCGGAGATCTCCTTGACGTGCTCGTTCAATGCGTAGAAATTAATCAATTTGCCATCATCGCTGGAATTGTGGTCGAACACATCCAAATAGTTGAATAGACACTCGGAGACACACCCGGCCGAACCACCGGCTAGGCCTCCGCCGGGGATTGGTACCATGGGAAACTGGGCGAACCGTCCCCAACATTCGATGTAGATCGTATCGTTGTAGGTGGTGCCACCGTCCATCCAAGGACAGCAGATTTTAGGGCTCTGCAAAACGAAGGACGGGTGCGATGGTCAAATTAACAACGGTTACAATCGATTACAATACTTACGGCTGGTGGCGGTGGAGCCAGGCAGTCTCGTTGGGCTTGGATCATGGCCAAAAGTGACAGTGCGATGGCACACGATGCTACCCGGAGCAGTTGAGCGTGCATTTTTTTTTCCGTGAGAATGTGTAAGCAACGGCTGGCGATCCGATACTGATGGTTGATCACAAATATGTGGGCTTTTATGGAAACGGTTGTGGTGATTGCGTTTCGGTTTATTACTTATGACAAATTTTGATATCGCCGATAAGCGTGGTAGCATAGCTTGGATCGATAAAAGAAGATTGTAAAATGATTTCAATCGATGATTTTGGAAGTAGGATTATGGTGCGTTGACGAAATGTGACTTTTTGGTCAAGATAATGTTATCGATCATAGAAATATAAGCCCTAATTTACGGATAAGCGATTGAATCAGTTAGAGGAGGTTAGTCATTCACTTACTTTGAATCACGGAGAAGATGCCTGTTTGGTTTGAAATGTAAGTCTACATATGTTTTTGGTAAGGAGTTCGATGCTAATTATTGGATTGAAGCTATGAACGATCATACAGAATGTTAAGTGGCTGGTTAATACACGGAAAGGCAGAATTGATTATATGATTTGAGTAGTAGCTGTACTGAAGATCCGAGAGATGTCGCCCCTTCAGTGGTAGGAAAATCATTTTTGCAGTATGGAGAATATCAGAAAATCCATGATTTGTGACTAAACATGCTTTCACAGAAGAAAACAAATAAACGAGTGTTTACCTTATCACCATAGTAATGTACTCATGCAAATTTTGTGCATCTAAAACTGCCCATAAAGACGATAATGAATAAAAACTGAAAACTTTCATGCACTTCCAAATGGTTTCCTAACATTCCCATACATTTGAAGTGACTGGCTCTCTGGATGTGGATGATGTCAAAAACAACAAAACATGATTAATTTCGGAACAGCAGAAGTCGGATTATAAAATAACAACCGTGCTTGCTGAATCAATAGTGCAGTTTAAACTTGATTTATTTGTGAACCGCTATAAACCCATAAATATGTATCATCAATATCAATAAGGAAATAGCTTTGCTACTTTTCTTATTCACAATTCTCTGAGACGACAAAACTGATTTGAATGCAAATGCTTCTATATTAGTCGTAACTGATGCCCATACTATTGCACCATACTAATTGGATGTTAGTAAATTTTGCTAATACATGGAGTAAATTTTACTTTTACTTCACTTTTACCTTACTTTTACTTTACTTTTACTTAACATTTACTTTACTTTTACTTTACTTTTACTTTACTTTTACTTTACTTTTACTTTACTTTTACTTTACTTTTACTTAACTTTTACTTAACTTTTACTTTACTTTTACTTTACTTTTACTTTACTTTTACTTTACTTTTACTTTACTTTTACTTTACTTTTACTTTACTTTTACTTTACTTTTACTTTACTTTTACTTTACTTTTACTTTACTTTTACTTTACTTTTACTTTACTTTTACTTTACTTTTACTTTACTTTTACTTTACTTTTACTTTACTTTTACATAACTTTTACTTTACCTTTACTTTACTTTTACTTTACTTTTACATTACTTTTACTTTACTTTTACTTTACTTTTACTTTACTTTTACTTTACTTTTACTTTACTTTTACTTTACTTTTACTTTACTTTTACTTTACTTTTACTTTACTTTTACTTTACTTTTACTTTACTTTTACTTTACTTTTACTTTACTTTTACTTTACTTTTACTTTACTTTTACTTTACTTTTACTTTACTTTTACTTTACTTTTACTTTACTTTTACTTTACTTTTACTTTACTTTTACTTTACTTTTACTTTACTTTTACTTTACTTTTACTTTACTTTTACTTTACTTTTACTTTACTTTTACTTTACTTTTACTTTACTTTTACTTTACTTTTACTTTACTTTTACTTTACTTTTACTTTACTTTTACTTTACTTTTACTTTACTTTTACTTCACTTTTACTTTACTTTTACTTTACTTTTACTTTACTTTTACTTTACTTTTACTTTACTTTTACTTTACTTTTACTTTACTTTTACTTTACTTTTACTTTACTTTTACTTTACTTTTACTTTACTTTTACTTTACTTTTACTTTACTTTTACTTTACTTTTACTTTACTTTTACTTTACTTTTACTTTACTTTTACTTTACTTTCTTTACTTTTACTTTACTTTTACTTTACTTTTACTTTACTTTTACTTTACTTTTACTTTACTTTTACTTTACTTTTACTTTACTTTTACTTTACTTTTACTTTACTTTTACTTTACTTTTACTTTACTTTTACTTTACTTTTACTTTACTTTTACTTTACTTTTACTTTACTTTTACTTTACTTTTACTTTACTTTTACTTTACTTTTACTTTACTTTTACTTTACTTTTACTTTACTTTTACTTTACTTTTACTTTACTTTTAATTTACTTTTACTTTACTTTTACTTTTACTTTACTTTTACTTTACTTTTACTTTACTTTTACTTTACTTTTACTTTACTTTTACTTTACTTTTACTTTACTTTTACTTTACTTTTACTTTACTTTTACTTTACTTTTACTTTACTTTTACTTTACTTTTACTTTACTTTTACTTTACTTTTACTTTACTTTTACTTTACTTTTACTTTACTTTTACTTTACTTTTACTTTACTTTTACTTTACTTTTACTTTACTTTTACTTTACTTTTACTTTACTTTTACTTTACTTTTACTTTACTTTTACTTTACTTTTACTTTACTTTTACTTTACTTTTACTTTACTTTTACTTTACTTTTACTTTACTTTTACTTTACTTTTACTTTTACTTTACTTTTACTTTACTTTTACTTTACTTTTACTTTACTTTTACTTTACTTTTACTTTACTTTTACTTTACTTTTACTTTACTTTTACTTTACTTTTACTTTACTTTTACTTTACTTTTACTTTACTTTTACTTTACTTTTACTTTACTTTTACTTTACTTTTACTTTACTTTTACTTTACTTTTACTTTACTTTTACTTTACTTTTACTTTACTTTTACTTTACTTTTACTTTACTTTTACTTTACTTTTACTTTACTTTTACTTTACTTTTACTTTACTTTTACTTTACTTTTACTTTACTTTTACTTTACTTTTACTTTACTTTTACTTTACTTTTACTTTACTTTTACTTTACTTTTACTTTACTTTTACTTTACTTTTACTTTACTTTTACTTTACTTTTACTTTACTTTTACTTTACTTTTACTTTACTTTTACTTTACTTTTACTTTACTTTTACTTTACTTTTACTTTACTTTTACTTTACTTTTACTTTACTTTTACTTTACTTTTACTTTACTTTTACTTTACTTTTACTTTACTTTTACTTTACTTTTACTTTACTTTTACTTTACTTTTACTTTACTTTTACTTTACTTTTACTTTACTTTTACTTTACTTTTACTTTACTTTTACTTTACTTTTACTTTACTTTTACTTTACTTTTACTTTACTTTTACTTTACTTTTACTTTACTTTTACTTTACTTTTACTTTACTTTTACTTTACTTTTAGAGGGTAGAGGGTTTATTTGGGTTTTATTGAACCGATTGCCGCCATCTTGGATCCCAAAATGTCGTCTGGCATCGATTTCCGGCCTCTACACGTCGTATCCTTCCAAAAATATCCATATTGTAGCGTATTTGACAGTTTTTCTTGAACCGATGGCAACCATCTTGGATTCCAAAATGGCTTCTGACATCGCTTGTTGACACAATGGAACAGGCTTGTTGTTCTAACCCAGTACAGCAACTTTGTCGAAGACAGTAAAGCTTTATGTATTGAAACAAATGAGATAATCCACTACAGCCCCCATTAGTGAAAATCCCATAAGATGTGGGTATCCTTATTCGCGGATAGCCCGGCAATAAGGAATCCGGCAATAAGGATTCCTGACTGTATTCTTATCTATCGCCATACATTGTCGTCTTATAGAAATGAATCATCATTTTTCGTAACACATTATTAATTGTATGCTCAACGGCAGAAACCAAAAAGGGTTAGTGGAGAAATTCTAAAAACCAACACAGCATTGATGGCTCAGTTGTGTTACAAATCCGATAAAACATACTCTGGTGAAACAAGATTGTAAACAAACTGAATGAGAGTCATGCATTTCTGGCTCAGAGTTTTTGACAAGATCAACCTGGCGCAATTTGCTACTTGCGAACATTCAAAGTGTTTTTATGTTATTTCATACGTGAAGTTTACGATTTTCAGAGCTGGTTGAAAATGCTATCTAACATGAAGCTTTAGTGTGATAATTTATTAGCTAGAGAATGGTCTTAGAAGAGGATAGGTAGATAGTTCCGCTAGAGTTCGGCAGTATGAAAATTGAATAGAAGTTGAAAATGAACCAAGAGCCATTAATGTGACAGTACTAGTCAAACGCATACTTTTTTACCTAGCTCATACAATATATGAGGAGATTTGAAGTAGTTCTTCAATTCCACAGGCAAAAAAGTGCGCGTTTGACTTGCTCATATACTGTCTGCGGCTGTGGAATAGTTCCAGCAACGTTTCATCACTACCTACTCAAGGCGGGAGTAACCGTCAACAATGCTGATGATGGTACAGCACGCAACAACCACCCTACTGCTTTCTCTCTGAGATGACTACGTTGGTCATGACACCACTTTAAGGTATCAAGATATTCGTTCCTGCTCGGGTGTGGCTGCTCCCCAAATCTGTCTATTCCATTAACACCTTGTCAGATGAATTATTTCACTGAACTCCGCAAACTTTTCTTCGAGATGTTTATCGCTTCCCAGCCCTCCTCCCTAGCAAGCAAAATTTTCAACTTTTGGCGAAAACTTTCCAGTTGGTCACATTTTCAAGGAAATATTCTGATGGACATGTGCACGGGTGAACCTAAATCTAAAGACCAAAAGTTGCTGTACAAAAACGACTGATGATTACCGTCTGTCAAATATCCGACTTTAATTAGTCCATTCACGAGGCCCCCGCACTGCCTTTGTTGTTCTTTGTCATGCTTCCGTTTGCTCTCCCTGGGAGCTAAGAGTATTGAAATTTCGTCTTTTAATTAACGCTCATAATTGGATTCTTCATTCCTCACCTCCGTGTGCACACGGTACTCAAAGATTTCGAGGAATTGGGAAAAGGGGCTTATTCCGATATTCACTGTTGCATTCAGTTTGGGTTATCATAATAGCGGTCAGACCTGTGTGCCGGTGCCTCCGGTGATTTTTGAAAGAGATGTCGGTGGCAGGATAATTCTAAAGGATTTCTGGGAAAAATACCAATGGAAATTATCCCTTAATTTCAGGTAATTTGATAAGAATCTGATGAAAAATGTAAGGAGAAGTAAAGGTGCGTTTAAGGTGGTTCGCTGTGAGATCCTTATTCTCGCTACCACTTCGAAACTTTAAGTGCACAAATATCAGCTTCCACGATACGTACTACAATGAAACTGTTATTCCACGTTTGCTGCGCAGCAGCATACATGCAGTAGCAATTTCAGGTGAAATGGAACTCTAATTTCCGAGGTGTGTGTAATTGAAAATTCGAGGTGGAAGTGCTTCTATAGCCATTTGTGGACTCTACAAGGAAGCACCTTAAAGTTATTCTGAAGTTATTATAAGGATTATGATTATAATTCTAGGAAGCTCTAAAACATATTGAAAGGAATTTCAGGAACCATTCTAAGATAATATGGGGCCTCTTTTGTTGAAACTACACTTACGGCTGAAAATCTTATTCATAAGATAGCTCATAAAATTCTTTGCAGAATGTCATGCTAGTTTGAAAATAGTTTAAAGATAATACCTAAGAATTCGGAGGGAGTTTCAAGGAGTTTCCGGGAGAATTTAGCAACGAATCTATGAGTAGTGCTCCAAGAAAATATGATGAAATTTCCAAGGAAATACTAAAGAGAGTTCCTCTGAAGGCCATCTTGAGAAGTATTCAGAGGTGAAATCCATGCAAATTTTCGGAGAATACATTTTGTTGGCGAACCCACTGGGCAGTCTCTGCCAGCTATCAACTGAGTTCCGGTTACGCTTTTTACGTTGACAGTCTAGCATCTTGTGATGCAATGTGGAGGAGAACTGACAGACGAAAAAAGGTAGAAACGGAAGTAAACAATCAGCTATTCCATAGTAATACGGTATAGTGGTTCTCATAATTTCGTAAAAATTGCTAGTTTTGTTCCTTATCGCAAAATATTAGACCCGTATTTTTTTATTATTTCGTCATAAGGGTGACCATTTACTTGTTAAGGTGGTTCAAAAAATTGGTTTTTAAATTACTATTTTCAAAAATTCATAATTTTTAAAAACCGATTTCAAACATCAAAATATCAAATGAAAGGTAATTTAAAATATTTTTTAGAAATAATATAATTCTTATAAAAAACTGGCATTTCGTATTGAAAAACAACGATTGTATTTTTTTTTTATGATTTTCATGGTTTGTAGACAGAGGGGACAATTGATGAATTTAAGCAAAGGTAGAACTGGCCATGCGACACCTAGTTTTCAGATTTGCAATTACAAAACTGATGCTGTACTAAAAAATATTCCATACGATTTGACAGCTAGCAAAACGTCATTATCAATATCACATCCCACTGCGTCCTAGCAAGAAGTACGGTCGACTTGTTTCGCGCTCCGTTGTTTTGGAAGTTTTTTCGGTATTCGCTTGATATAATTTATCAGTTTTTTTCTCACTAAGTGACTCCTGGCATAGTTCCCGGTAAATTGATCGAAAAGTGAGTTTTTTTTAGTAGAAAGTGTCATTTTCGGAAAGATTAATCCGTGCTATTGGAAATTCGCAAACAAATTTGGGCATCATCGTTGCGTGGTCACGCATACGCGCTTACGCATACCCGCTCACGTATCATCATCATCGAGTGTGAGCACTAGGGTGCTTCATTCTGAAAAAAGTGATGAATTTCTGATGGGCCACCCTCCAGTTCGATTCATAGCCCCAAAATATGAACCTGTGCAAAAATTGGTAAAGATTGATGAAGGTTTAGAGGTCGCGCCAATGATTTGAAATTTGTATGGGAATTACTATGGAAGAATTTAAAAAATCGCTTATATCGCTATAACTTTGCTTCTACTTGTCCAAATGTCGAAAAAATTTAGTATGTTATTGCTATGGCAATAAACAAAAAGCCTACAGTTGCTACGCTCAGTTTTGCAGCGTATCAAGAATTATAAAAATGTGAAAAAATGGCAAAATAGGGTAAATTGACAGATGAATATGTACAAGGCAACAACGCCAATTTCATCGCAACAACAACAGGCTTGTTGATCATTGTCATGACAACCACATATTTTTTTTTTTCAACGTTTGGACAACTACAACCAAAGTTAGAGCAATGTAAACGAAAATCAATAATTTCCCATACTAATTCACCAAAATCTCCATACAAAATCCAAATCATTGGCGCGACCTCTAAACCTTCATCAATCTTTACCATTTTTTGCACAGGTTCATATTTTGGGGCTATGAATCGAACTGGAGGGTGGCCTATCAAAAATTCATCACTTTTTTCAAAATGAAACACCCTAGTGAGCACCCGTTTCTACATCTATATCGTTCATCATTCATCGTGCGCCTGTGTGCGCTGAGTGCCGCGCCTCGATCAAGTGCACCACAGCGAAGGTCATCCACGCTGCGCGTCGCTTCCCAGCCATCGGTGTAAACGCCTACACATATAACGCTCGGTGGTAGTAGTATAGGATTATCAGATAAGTTTTTGTTTTTTTCTTGTTTCTTTTACTCCCCCATTAGTTAAATTTTCATTTTGTATTTCTGTGTTTGTAGTGTTTTCTGTGTATTGTGTCTGTGCGTTCAGTGGGAGAGCGTTTTGCGCTCCCACTAGTTGAACAAAATGGATGTTTTGTCAGAAGACGACATGGATGACCATTCATCTCAGAAGAATGATGATGTCATCCCTGGTTCGTCGTCTCAGTCTGTCAATGGGCAGGATGAGAAAAGCACCAGATTGCGGGCCTACCCGAATGACTCGACTGGCCCATGGGTTGTCTATTTTCAGCCCAAAAACAAACCCTTGAATGTTGTTCAGATATCTGATGATCTGACAAAGCGATTCTCTGCCGTGACCGAAATAACGAAGGTTAGGCACAACAAACTTCGTGTGACCGTCGCTAACCTGAAACAGGCCAATGAAATTGCTGTTACCCAATTTTTCACACTGGAATATAGGGTGCAGTGCTGCAAAATTTCGACAATACACGGTGATACTCAAAATTCTGCTTTGGTCACTCGTTTGAGCTAACAGTCATCATCAAGACAAACCATGTCAATTGTCAGTACCATTTTTGTCAGTGACGAACATGTGCTGATTTGTTTATTAGCTAAATTTGAAATGAAATTAAATGGCTTAAGCAAAACAATTACATGGAGCCATTAAAGTGAATAAGCATCTACGTCCTGAACCGCTTGGATAACAATAATGTGTCTCAGAATGCAAGAAATTACACTTTCTGTTACCAGGTGAATCTTTGTCATTGACGAGAAAATGAATGAGATTTTGACAAAGATTTTTTTGAGGATCAAGTCTATCATTGACTATGTGAAAAACAATTTTGTCAATATCGTTCAAAAGTCTGTCAATGACAATGACAAATCTCAGCACTGATAGGGTGTACATTCCAGCCTCTGATGTGGAGATCGAAGGCGTGGTCACTGAGGCGAGTCTGAACCCCGAGATACTGGAGAAGCAAGCGGTTGGCCGATTCAAGAACCCCTTGCTTCCTCCGGTAAAGATACTGGCCGTTCATAGAATGAAGTCAGTATCGCTCAGCGAGGGTAAAAAGAGTTTTACCCCCACAGACTCGTTTCGGGTGACCTTTTCTGGATCTGCCCTTCCTCAATACATCGAGCTGGGAAAACTTCGTCTTCCTGTGCGGTTGTTTGTACCTCGGGTCATGAACTGCCAGCATTGTAAGCGGTTGGGACATACGGCCTCCCACTGCGGCAACAAGGCACGCTGCTCCAAATGCGGGGAGAAGCATGAGGATGGCGCCTGCGCAGCTACTGCACCAAAATGCGTGTACTGCAACGGAACTCCTCCTCATGTTCTCTCGTCGTGCCCGGCGTACAAACCGCTCGGGGACAAAATGAAACGCTCCCTTAAGGAACGTTCTAGGCGGTCTTTTGCAGAAATGCTTAAGACAGCCACGCCATCGACCAATGACAAAAATCCATTTTCTCTTTTGTCAGATGACGAGACTGACTCTGACTTGGCTGAGGAGGGAACTTCTTTCAGTTTTCCGGAAGGTTCTGCACGGAAACGAAAGCGCATCCGTTCGCGGATTGTTGCAAATAAAGAACCCCAAATCAGCTTGCCTAAATCAAGGAGTGGTGGAAAAAAGGAGACTTCTACTCCTCCTGGATTCCGCAGAACTGACTATACCCAGGATTTTCCACCACTTCCGGGGACATCCAAAACCCCTGATGCCCCAATTTTAAGAACAGAAACCCCTTCTTCATCTGGGTTGTTCTCATTTGATGACATTGTGGACGGTATTCTCAAATACCTCAACATTTCTGATCCTCTGAAAAGCATTGTCCTCACATTGCTTCCCACTGTGAAATCCTTCTTGAAGCAATTGACTTCAAAATGGCCCCTTCTTGCAGCTATCATCTCCTTCGATGGATAATTTTCCAAACGAGGTCGGGGATTTGATCACTGTTCTACAGTGGAATTGTCGAAGTCTTATTCCGAAATTAGATTCGTTCAAGTATTTAGTCCATAACAATAATTGCGATGCATTTGCCCTCTGTGAAACATGGCTCTCTTCAGAAATTGATCTCCCTTTTTACGATTTTAACATTATTCGATTGGATCGTGAGGATTCACGTGGAGGAGGGGTACTTTTGGGGATCAAAAAGTGCCATTCCTTCTATAGAGTGAATCTTCCCGAATTCCCCGGTATTGAAGTTGTCGCATGTCAGGCTACCATTAAAGGTAAGAGCCTTTGTATTGCTTCTGTATATATTGCTCCTAGAGTCTCTGTTAATCGCAAACAACTTTTCGACATATGTGCGGTACTTCCCGCTCCATGGTTGATCATGGGAGATTTTAACTCCCACGGTACAGGCTGGGGGGAGCTGTACGATGATAACCGTTCTACTTTGATTTATGATCTCTGTGACAACTTCAACATGACAATCCTTAACAATGGAGAAGTAACACGTTTGGCTGGTCCATCCTCGAATGGTAGCAGATTAGACCTCACCTTTTGCTCCAATTCACTATCGTTGGATTGCACTTGGCATGTAATCCAGGATCCGCACCGTAGTGATCATTTGCCGATCAAAATTTCGATTGCCAGTGGGTTCAACTCGTCAGAATCCGTTAACGTCGCGTATGATCTAACCCGTAACATCGATTGGACTAAGTTCCAATCCGCGATAGACGATACAGTATCGTCAGTGGAAGAGCTTCCGCCGTTGGAGGAATATAATTTCCTCTCTAATCTCATCGTCGACAGCGCACTTCAAGCTCAAACACGACCGGTGCCGCGATCGTCTATTCGTAAGAAAACACCATCGCTCTGGTGGGATCAACAATGCACGGAGGTTTACCGTAAAAAGTCCGACGCGTTTAAACTTTTTCGGAAACGCGGAACACGCGAGCATTTCGACGCATACACATCTCTTGAACGCGAACTCAAGAGCCTCATCAAGGCCAAAAAACGGGGTTACTGGCGGCAGTTTGTAGACGGATTGTCGCGCGAAACGTCTATGAATACGCTTTGGAGTACGGCGCGAAGAATGCGTAACCGGTCTACTAACAAAGAAAGCGAGGAATGCTCGGATCAATGGATTCTTAAATTCGCGCGAAAAGTGTGTCCAGATTCCGTGCCGTCGCAGTTGATTCCTCACGAAACCGCGAATTCGGTAGACGAAATCAGTCAGCCTTTTTCAATGGTCGAACTTTCACTCGCTCTCCTTTCGTGTGGCAATTCTGCCCCGGGATCTGATAGAATCAAGTTCAACTTGCTGAAAAACCTCCCAGACGTCGCTAAGAGGCGCATGTTGAACTTGTACAATCAGTTCTTGGAGCTCAATATTGTTCCCGACGATTGGAGACGAGTAAGGGTGATAGCCATTAAAAAGCCTGATAAACCCGCGTCGGATCACAATTCGTATCGGCCCATCGCGATGCTGTCGTGTATTCGGAAATTGATGGAGAAAATGATCCTTTTTCGCCTCGACAAATGGGTTGAGATGAACCACCTTCTTTCAGATACTTAATTTGGTTTCCGTAGGGGTAAGGGAACGAACGACTGTCTCGCGTTGCTTTCCTCGGAAATTCAGTTAGCTTTTGCTAAGAAAGAGCAAATGGCTTCTGTGTTCTTGGATATCAAGGGGGCTTTTGATTCAGTATCCGTTGAAGTTCTTTCAGAGAAACTCCACGTTTGTGGATTGTCTCCATTTATGAATAATTTTTTGTACAATTTGCTGTCAGAAAAACATATGAGCTTTTCTCATGGAAACTCTACAGCTTTTCGATTTAGCTACATGGGTCTCCCCCAAGGCTCATGTTTAAGCCCCCTTTTGTACAATTTCTACGTTAGAGAAATTGACAATTGTCTTAGTGACAATTGCACGTTGAGGCAACTTGCAGATGATGGCGTAGTGTCTATCACAGGGCCAAAAGAGGTTGACCTGCAAGGACCCTTACAGGATACCTTGGACAATTTGTCTACTTGGGCTATTCAGCTAGGTATCGAATTCTCCACGGAGAAAACTGAGTTGGTCGTTTTTTCTAGGAAGCATAGCCCAGCGCAACCGAAGCTTCAACTTTTGGGTAAACCGATCACTCATTCCATGTCTTTTAAATATCTCGGGGTCTGGTTCGATTCCAAATGCACCTGGAGATCCCACATTGAGTATCTGAGACGAAAATGCCAACTAAGGATCAATTTCCTTCGATCAATTACCGGAACGTGGTGGGGAGCCCATCCACAAGATCTTCTGACGTTGTACCGGACAACGATTTTATCGGTTTTAGAGTACGGTAGTTTTTGCTTCCAGTCGGCAGCTAAAACGCACATCATCAAGCTGGAACGGATCCAGTATCGTTGTCTTCGTATCGCGTTAGGATGCATGCACTCGACTCATACTATGAGTCTCGAAGTGCTGGCGGGCATGTTGCCACTATCCGTCCGTTTTTCAGAGTTATCTCTGAGGCTCCTCACCCGTTGCGAAGTAATGAACCCACTGGTGATTGCAAATTTTGAGAAGCTTCTGGAGCTAAATCCTCAAACATGTTTTATGACTTTGTACTACCTATATTTAACACAGGATGTCAGCCCTTCAAGAAATATTCCCAATCGTGTAGTCTTCTCCGATTTCGGCAATTCAGTGAATTTTGATTTATCTATGACGCAGGAAATCCGCGGAATTCCAGAGCATCATCGTCCTATGATTGCTCCGTCATTATACGCTGCAAAGTTTGGCCATGTTGATTCTGCAAGAACGTTTTTCACAGATGGATCTCTAATAGAGGAGTCCGCTGGTTTTGGTGTATTTAATGAATTTCATAGCGCCTCTCGAAAACTTGAAGCTCCTTGTTCTGTGTATGTGGCTGAACTGGCAGCAATTCACTACACTTTGGAAACTATTGCTTCACTTCTTCCAGACCACTACTTTATTTTTACGGATAGTCTCAGTTCTGTCGAGGCTATCCGTTCCATTAGGCCGGTAAAGCACTTCTCGTATTTTCTCTTGAAAATACGAGAACTGCTTAGTGCTTTATCCGTGCGCTCTTTCATCATCACCTTCGCGTGGGTCCCTTCGCATTGCTCAATTTTGGGCAATGAGAAGGCGGATTCACTTGCGAAGGTGGGCGCTATGGAAGGCGACATTTATGATCGACAGATCGCCTATAGTGAATTTTTCTCTATTTATCGTCAGCAGTCGCTCGTTAGCTGGCAACATCAATGGAGTGAAGGGAGCTTGGGACGATGGCTACATTCAATTATCCCTAAGGTGTCGAAGTTTGCATGGTTCAAAGGGTTGGACTTGAGTCGAGACTTCATACGCGTGATGTCTCGTCTCATGTCCAATCACTATTGTCTAAACGCTCACTTGTTCCGTGTGGGGTTGGGAGACAGCAATCTCTGTGAATGTGGACAAGGTTACCAGGACGCTGATCACATCCTTTGGTCTTGTGCGGAGTATCGTGGAGTCAGATCATATTTTTATGATTCCCTTCGGGCTCGAGGTAGACAACCTAATGTTCCAGTTCGGGATATTTTGGCTAGACGCGATCTGGAGTTTATGAAACTCATATATGTTTACTTTAAGGATATTAACCTTAGATTGTAAGTTTGATTAACCTTGTGTTTAGTTTGTGTTTTGTACGTCTGGGGGGTTTTTTTTTCAATGTTTGTTTTCAAAATGAATAGAAATAATTTCATGCTTTAGGATTAATTAAATAGTTATATCGTAAACCACATTTAAAACCTCCTTCTTCCCTTTTCCCATCCAAAAAATTGTAAATCTCCACTAACCTCGAGACGACCGCGAGTACTCGGTCCAGTTCCTTTAACTTTAAATATAAGACAGTAACAATGTATAACGCAAAGGATAACTCGGCTCTGTAAAGTTTATTCGATTGAGCCTGTACAAATAAAGTAATTACAAAAAAAAAACGTCATTATCATTTTGCACATCATTTCCATCCGCTGCTCGACCGTCACGTTAATTAATCAATATGTGTTTATGTTTTTCCTTGAAAATTTAGCATTTTTTACATAACATATCATGCAATCCGCTAAGTTTTTTTTCGATTTTGAGTTATATTTTTTGGTTTCTTTTCTCAATAGTCCTATGCAGCTAGACAACCATGTGTCTCCATTGATTTATAGTGACTGTAACATGGTTCAACGACAAATCGAACTTTTTTTTTTCGAAAACCCATTTTGTAATTTTGTGATTTTCAAAAAAATCCGCGATTTGCGATTTTCGAAAAAAAAAATATTTTTTTAAAGTTTATAACAGAGCAACACTTCTTTTTTTTTTCTTTTTTTTTCCTTTTTTTTCCTTTTTTTTTCCTTTTTTTCTGGGTATCAAGCTGGAGCTGCGTGACAGCTTAATTTTCAAGACTTGACCCATTTGAATAAATTTTGCTTCTATCTTTGACAATACAGCAGAAGGACTAGCCTATGTTGGCCACTTGAACACTGGATTCCGTATGTATTGTTTCCAGATAGTTATAGAAAAAATACTGTGACGTGTGCGCGTAGATACATCCGCGTAGTAAATCGATTGAATAAGTAAATCCGTTTTGAACAAAATATCTAAATTATGTAAGTTACGAAAACCGCGCGAATTCCGAAAGCCGTGCGAGACAACCGAAGCGAGAAAAAGGCTTATTATCATTTAAAGAGTGCCACCAAAATAAATGTGATAACCTATGTTGGCGGCAAGTTGATTAATTTTGGTTTCCTCCCTGAATATTCTACTTATTTTACTGTTGAGATTTGTTTCAATTTAATTATTTTACCGCACGTATCAATCGTTTCAAGATTTCGCGACCGTACCGAACAAATTCTATACTACAGAAGCTCAAAAGCGTTTGACAAGCTCTACCGAATTGCGTATCACTTCTGCGTAAGCTCCGTAGACGTAGGCGCGTTAACTCCGACAGTCGGCAAAAGTTTAACCTGTACCAACACCGCTTAAGGAACGACCTCGAGTCAGTAAAACCGTTTAGAGCTAAACATTTAAATTACGTAAGATACGAAAATCGCGCAAATTGTGAACGCCACACGAAACAACCGTAGAGAAAAAAAACAACTTATTATCACTTAAAGAGTGCCACCAAAATAAATGTGATAGCCTATGGTGGCAAGTTGATTAATTTTGGTTTCCTCCCTAAATATTCTACTTATTTCACTGTTGAGCTTTGTTTCAATTTAGTTATTTTACCGCACCTATCAATCATTTCAAGATTTCGCGACTGTACCGAACAAATTCTATACTACAGAAGCTCAAAAAAAAACTTTTGGTGAGCTCTACCGCATTGCGAATCACTTCTGCGTAAGCTCCGTAGACGTAGGCGCATTGATTCCGACAGCCGCGAAAAGTTAAACATGCATCAATACCACATAAGGAAAGATCGATTTTACGTATGGTTTAGTTCATAGATTAACATTGACTGCTGTTTACAAATGTAAGTACTTGAACACTAAGAAATAAGTTAACTCAAATGCTTTAACCGCATATTTAAGAGATTTCGCGTATTGAGAGAATTATGTAGTAATTGTTGTACTCGAACTCAGGGGAATACAATAGCTCCAAAAGTTTAAAAGCTATAAATTGTCACATACCTCGACTTTTACTTATTTCCTAAACTATTCCTCTCCTTGTTAATCTGCTAAATGCTATTGGTCTGCCTGCGTTTTCTTATTAAATTTCAAGACTAAATAAGAATATTTATCCTACAACTTTAAAGGTTAGTTGCCTCCCTAAGCGGACCCCCGCATCCTAATTCTTTTGTTAATCTACTTAATGTCATTAGACTTTCTGAAGTTTCTTATTTAAGTTCATTTGATGATTATGATATCTCATTAGTCTAATTTAATAAATTATTAAAAGCTCTAATTCACCTAATCAAGCATAACCCATGCTTTAATAAGTACCTGCACTTGTGCTTGTAATCTAAAATTAAACGTGTTTCAAGTACTTTTGATTTTGACCTATATCTATTTATCTATTACCTTCATGTGACTAAAATGCTTCATTTTGAAGTTAGTTTCATAGCTGATTTTTAAATTATACAGGGTATATGCTCCAATTACGCTCTCACGTTTCCACTATGTCGCACCACAAAAATACATATGGGTATGTCAATGTATGTAGTTCAAACACTTATCCCAAATCAAAATGAAGCACATATAAGATTAGTTACAATACCATGTACAAAAATGATGTTTAACATTGTTTCCTGAGTAATACTTCAATGAAAACAACAATGAAAGCTTGTCACGCAAATAGAAGGAGCACCGTTGGGCACTTTCTGAAATATTTCAATGGTATAATTCCCTTGCAAACCCAAATAAATCTATCTGCGTAAAAATAAATAAAATAAGAGTGATTTGCGGCAAAACCCGCCAGTATCACACCCAACGTCAGTGCCTATACGTAAGCGTACTACGACGCGGCTCTCAATTAAAGGAGTAACAAGAGTGATACTATCACTGCTAGACTAGATCTTTGGTTCTCTCATGCAGTGGTTTATCAGAGAGGGGAAGCTTAGTAATCCCCATTGCCTGCCCATGACGCCATTCTATCGCGTAATGAGCCAGCAACGCCGACCATAAGCCTACCGTCTCCAACACTCCACTATAAAGCATGAAATTAAGCCCGCCCACCAACAGCAAGGTGCAAAAACTAGCCAAGGGGAGGGTATAACAGAGCAACACTTCTTAACTTCTTAATACTTCTGAAGACTCTTTAAGTCTTCTTAAGACTTAAAATAGATCAGATAATTCCCTTGAAATTCAGAGAACTTCGTGTTTTACTTCAGGTAACTTCGCAGAAAATAATCAAAATTCTTAAAACCTCATGGAACTTTCTATGAGTGTTGCAAAATTCACTGGAATTCTGAGACGTTTCTATAACTCACGAGAATTACGTAACAATTCAAGGAACTTCGTTAAACCTCATAGAAGTGCTAGGATTTTCTTCAACTTCGAACTATGTCGGAGTTCAGCCAAAATTCATAGAAGTTCAAGAAATTTCACAGAAACTCAAAGAGTACTGTAGAAACTCAGCATTCTTCTTACACGCAAAAAAAAATATTTTAAGCGTAATAATATTTGACGTAAAATCAATAAGAATTTTATTTTGTTTTGGCTGCAAAAAGAAATCATTATTGTTTTAACAATCCAGTATTTTTGTTCCTCATAACCCATGGATTTTTAAATCAAAAAGAAAATCTTTTCGAATTTACAAGAGCTTTCGTGGTTTTGACGTAAGCTGTCAAATTTGACAGCTAGGTCAACAACAAAAATATGTTTGTTTTTTAAAGAGATTTCTTGTTGATTCAATCATATTTATTTTATGAAGTCTGACAATTCACGCAGTAGAAATAAAAATATGTTTATTGATTCCCAAATCCAGAGTGATTTGAGATTTGGACGTAATTGCTTTTGTTAACAAACATGTCAATCACTGATTTCTCTTGAATAAAAGCTCAATCTCACAAACAAGCTATACCAAATGATAAAGGAATCATTCCTCTACCTCATAGTGTTATTACTTTCCGAGATTGAGCTTTTATTCGCGAGAAATCGAATCACTTCGAAAATAATATGGCCAATTTTTTTATGTTTTGTTTTCTTTTTCACTGATCATCCTTCGGAAGGGAAGTAAAGCCGTTGGTCCCCGGTTCAATAGTTCATGGGTCGATATGTAGGGTCCAGGTGTGGGAGCTGCCTTCCTGGCGTCGGGAGCATTGGTACTCAGTACGGAAAACAAAATCGACGGAAAAAATGAAGGAAAAAAACAGAAAATTGATTATATTTAGCTCGAACTGCAGCATACTTACTTACCTCAAGTCTCAAGATTTTCGGAAATTTTAAACTTATTTCCCGAAATTCACAAGTTTTGTTAATGTTTACATTTTTGTCCGGGTGAAAACGAGGGAATGGTTGGTAGTTTTTTTTGCAATCATGGCCCGGGGAATGGAAACAGCAAATAAATGTTAAATTATTATTAACTATTGTTGGCTTAATAATAGGATTTTGTTATTTTTACAATAGTTGCAGTTGAAAAGTGGCTTATTAAAACAAAAAGAATCCTTGTTTGAATTTAAACGAATAAGTATTATTGAAACAACATAATGCAATATAATTTCAACCGGAATTTGTTTTGCTCATATGGTTAGGAAAATTCGTATAAATGTTCAAGGTCTTTCCTGATGCTGGCAGAAGTTTATGGATGTGCTGTGATATTGATTGAATTGAAAGGACTTGGAAAAAAAAAACATTATGGAACTTGGAAGATGGTGATGAAACTTCTTTAATTTAAGAGCATTACGGACAATAAATGAGTGCGATAAAAAGTGTGGAAACGCTAATAAAAGTGCGCTTTATGTTGAATAGTGTTGGTGTCTTGGGCGCACTTATTCCTTGATTCACAACGAAAAAGTGCACAGGAGACTTCAAGCCGATACAACGTAAAAGCGCACTTTTATTATCGATTTCGCACTTTCGAGGAGTCCAGTTAGAAATGCAAAATAAAATAATAGATCTCATATGACGATTTGTGGATCACAAAATTTAGTATATTCATTAGAGTGGACCAAAATGTCGAATTTTCTCCACCCCATTCAATCGATTCTATGTCCTTTTCAATCTCCCAAAATTTGAGCCAAAGAGGTATTCTGTTTGCAATAATAATTTTTTGAAATTTTTAGTTCTCAGACCCAGTAGAATGGGAAATCTGTCCATTTTCAATATTCCAAGCGATTCGGATTGAACCATATATAAGTTCACAATAAAGTTTGGAGTTTCTTTCCTCGAATCTAAGGTTATATCAATGCTGGATAAATTATACAGGCACCCATTAGCAAGGTTGCAAAGACTCATTTCAGCTAAAACAATGTTTTTCTAAATTATGAAATAATTAGATGCCATGATCAAATTTTGAATTGGTAGGATACAAGAAGAGGTTGCAAAGAATGTGTTTGACATATTAAACCTGTTTATTTCACTTCATGAGAGTCACAATCAGCGATTTTTCACAAACTCACTCACTCACTCACTCACTCACTCAGCGATCAGCAAATCGCTGATTGTGACTCATAGAAAGCAAAATTTACAGGTTTTATGTTTCCAACGCATACTTTGTAACCTCTTCTTGTAAGTTACAAGTAAAACATGCCATCATACCATCTTTTGGTTTTATTATTCCGAAAAACATTATTTTAGCTGAAATGAGTCTTTGCAACCTTGCCCATTAGCAGCCCTAGTCAATGTTTGAATACATAAGCTGTCCTATAGCAAAAGTTGTTAGAAGGGATATCTAAAAAATTCTTCACGCCGAGGCACGTCACGACCACCACCGGCAAAGAAAAACTCGTTGGCGCACAGGTCTAGCAGTAGTGAGTTTAGTTCTTGGAAGTGGGCAAACGCCAATGCCAACCCGAGAGATTGGAAAACTTTGATGACAGTAAAAAGTGCTTTGTTTCGGACATGACGTAGGGGAGCTTATGTAAATTTGAATGGTAGTTTTTGTGAAAAAGCTGATTCGTTGGAAGCTTTTAGTTGAGTGGGATTTCGCCAAATTAAAGGTCTCTACTGGTACGGTACACCTGGTCCCTGTTTTGCAATCGAATTGAGCGGTGAAAAAGTTTTTCTGAGCAACAGTGATGCTGATAGGATCATTAATTTAAGCGTTGCTTCTGATGGTATAGTTAATTAAATATACCCAACCGGGAAATATTAGATTCTACTACAGATTTGCTTGAAAATTAGGTAGAACTTGGAATGTTTCAACAGATGTGGCCACCAGAAAGATTTTAAAATATTTTTGTAATTTTTATGTAAGCTTATTTTTCGCACAAAGTTTCTTTGTCCAAATGCATTGCGTCTAGAAAATCATCTCGTGAAGATTTTATACACCAACATATTCCTTCTGGAAGAACTTGCTTGTCCGCTGCAGTCCATTGCAAGAACTGCCGTCTCATTTGTTGTATGAAACATATGCAGAGGACAGTGTTGGAAAAGTTCGCGATATTTCATGAAGTTCACCAAGGGAAAAGTTCGGGAATCATAGTGAGTTCTATAATTGGAATTTTATATTTCGATTTTTGTTTGATGAATATCATTTATCAGTTGTCCCACAGCTGTCTACAGCAGCAGTCGATTTTTTACTTCGGTGTGAACCACGCGATAGCCTGTTTTCGAGACTCGCTATTATCTAGTTGCTCTTTGTTTGTTGCTAGCAGTTCGGTGCCTTTTGTTGCTGTGGTGCAAGATGTGTGAAATAAAAAAAACACCATAAAGTTTAGCTTCAGCCATGGTGATGCTAAACCAAACATCGGAGAGATTGTAAATTTCACCAAAGCACTCGACGCGGATCCGTCTGAAATGGAAGCTGTTTATCGCATTGGTGAGGAAAGGGGAGTCTTCATGAAGTTCAAATCAGAGGAAGCGATGCTCCATGCTCTAAAATACAATTCGCAGGATTTAATCTTCCATTATGCGAATAGAACGACGGTGTATGACTTGCCACCAGAGGTACCCGATAACGAGCTGGATAAAGTGCTGGGGAAATGTGGAAAAATTAAACGCATCATCCGGGAGAAATTTCCAACTGATCTGTGTTTTGAGGTATATACAGGGATACGCGGTATATATATGGATGTGAGAGCCCAATATCTTTAGATTAGACGTAACTCTGGACAATTTGGTGGATTTGCGGTTTTTGGTACAATATTCACTTGATTTGCTTCGTACCACTCCATCACAGTTTTAGCATAATGGCATGATGCCAAACCGGGCCAAAACAAAGGGTTTTCTTTGTAGCTTTTGATGATGGGTAGCATCGCTTCTGCAGGCACTCTTTTTGGTAAATCTTCTTGTTGATTGTGCCTTTAGTCTTTGTCTTTAAATACTCAGCTGTAGCATTTTTGGAAAAAGCAGAACATAAAACCAGCCCTGTAAGCTGCTTGAAATCCTCCAGGACATAAGTTTCATCGTTCATAACAACGCATGAAAACTTCGTCAAATATTCACAGAACAAATGTCAAGTCCGTGATTTTGCTGTCAAATTCTGTTTTTCGTTTTGATTTGGAATTGTTTTTACTTTATACGACTTCAGCCCCAAACGCTGTTTTGATTTTTGGACAAAATCAGGTGACATTGCTATTTTACGAGCCACCGTTCGAACAGGTTTTCCTTCAATATCCTCTTCACCTTTCGGTCCATGACAGGATGGACGTGCTGCAATCTTTTTGTCACTTTTCGATTTCCTCTCGACCGTCAAACGTTCCGAAAATGATTTGAGCACACTGTGAACAGTGGATTTAGGTAAATCAATTTTTCCCGTATTGACAAGTCAGGATTTGCATTACGTCCGTACAAAATCCGCTCGAGCACGTGTTTTTCATTCGTCGCAATCTTGTGTGGGCGTGTGTGTGTATTCCCTCTAGCTCCCACTGACTGGCAGTGTTATTATGGAAGAGCTCTCTCTACAATGTCGCATTTATGGTCATTGTAGACAGCTTTAGTCCAGGAGTTAGAAGGTGATAGCTCTATTTCAGATCCAGCAACCCATTTCAGAATGTCTGGAGAGTCACGCCCATTCCGAGGTTACTTTCACTCACAATAAGCCCCGCATGTATGCATCACCGTTATCAAATCGATGTTGGTTATAACACACTTCCAGGTTCGAAAATATTTTTTTCAAACCTGGCATGTATTTAGTTGAATTTTGATTTTTTTTTAATAATTGGAAAGCTCTCACCATACTCTGTTCTTCCGACGTCGTTAATTGCTTCTTTTGGAATCCCTTGGACTTTTTCTCTAACGCTTCGTATTTCATTCCGTTTGCGTGAGCGTACTTTGGTTCGCGTGTATAGGGCCTTAGAAAGTTTGTTTACAAATGCTTTTGTGCCGTTATCAAATGTGCCGCTATCAAATGTTATGCCTGAAATGTGCCACGACCAAATTGGCACAACGACGCCATATACGCTCTCTGACCGAAGCGCAGGGTTTTTCATTCGTCGCCATCTTGAACACTAAACATGGGAATGTAAACACCAATCAAAGTCTTTTTCATCATTGACTCCCAGCATACCTCAGCGAAATTTTCCCTCCTACGTACAATATTTCAAAAGTTACAGTGATTTGAAGGTGTCCGTATTAATGTGGATGCAGATCTTAGTTTCGGAAATTGGAATAAAATTCGAGGAATAGCCATTTCCAGGGAAACTAGAAGAAGCTCGGGAAAATCTTCCAAAAGATGACGGATCAAAATCTCCGGGAGAAGTCCATGCAGCAACTACCAGAGAAAAACGAAAGAAAATTCTGATAATTCCGCAAGAAGCTTAAAGGGACCTCCTGGAGATGAAACTTCCCGGATACACTGCAAGAAAGTTCTTGAGGTAGTTTGGAAGAAACTTCTGGAAAAAGTCCCTTCTGGCAGAAGCCAGTAGAATGAAACTTTTAGGGAAAACATTTCGGAGGAAAGAGATTTTTGGGGAAGTCGAAACAACTTTCGGGGAGGAATCGGAAAATAACTTAAGGGGTAAGTGGAAGAAAATTTCGGGGGAAAGTTAGAAAAAGCTTTCGAGGGATGATGAAATAAACATTAGTGGACCTTTTAGGTCATATAAAAGATTTAAGTATTTCCCGCTTCCCAGGATTTACTGGGATGAGCCATCAGCTGTTTCTCGATTCCTATGTAACCAAACATGGTCGAAAGAGTATAAAGCATAAGACAGTTTTTAAAGATGAATAAAACACTTTGAAGGCTTAAAATAATATCATATTCAAAAAGATACAAGTCTCTCGAAATAGTTTTTTCGGCAATTTGAGAGCGGGCGAGCAATAATCATAAATCGGTATAAAATCTCACAAATCGGTATTCTGAGATCTTTATCTGTACATCGGCATCAAGTTCAAAAATCGGTTCGAATATCGATAAATCGGTGTATCTGACAGCACTGCTCCTTATATCGAAACATCGAAGAAGCTTTTGCGAATGAAAGCTGCAACGAGATGACGGTTCTTTTTTAAGTAGATAACTAGATAACTCTCGAATACAGGATGAACATTGATACGAAAAGTGGACAGACCTTCAGTTGAAATTCGTAATGCTCTCTGCAGAAGGATGGTCACCTCAAATTGAAATGCATATGGTATTGGTTCAGCCCCTTAACGCAAATAATTCAATCGAACGTCATATGCTGATCTGAGCTGGCACACGAGGTGAAAACATAGCCATCGCTATCAGAGCTGGTACAAACATGAGTAAAGCGTGGAAAACCGATAGTGATCAATGACGTGGTAAATGAAGTTTCTTTTTTTTTGTCTTGATTTGTTTTCCATCGATATTGTTTTCCGTGCTGAGGACCAATGCTATCGACGTCAGGGAGGCAGCTCCTACACCTAGACCCTACTTATCGATCCATCAACTCATGAACCGGCGACCAACGGCTTTACTTCCCTTTCGAAGGAAGGCGAGATCAGAGATGTTATGCCTCAGAACATCCCGGCGGCGCCGACTGGGATTGAACACAGGCCTGATGGGGTGAGAGGTAATCACGCTTACCACCGGCGCCGCTAAAGGAAGTTTCCTCAACACATATCGAATAATCTATGTAAATTTATGTGCTCTATACTAGAGTCACAACAGGCGCGAAATTCAGCTAAACTAGAATCTAGAACTTTTCAGTCTCGGAGCATTACATTTTACATGACATAGGGGAAATGATTCTATTGTTGGCCTATGACTCCAAGATTGGGCTGATCGCTAAAAATCTGCTATTTATCAATTTTATCTAGATAAACACGACATTGGGACGGTACTAATGGATATTTCTGGTCGCTATTGAAAATTTAGTCCATTGCTGAATTTATGTATGGGCCCAAATTAGGGGCATTTAGGCCGACATTACATCCATTTCCCCTTCTTGTTTGAATCTCATCCTTTATGTCAAAGTTGGATTCTGTCGCGTGTTAAATTAATTATTTATTTGTATGTATCAACGGATTTTTTTGTATCCATGATGGAATAAATGTATATGGCTATTCATTTTGGAAACGTAGAGTAGAATAATCAATCAAAATATGTATCATGTCTATAACTCTTGCATGTCTCCTATTCGTAACATTTTGTCCTCTGAGCGCTGTATGTTTTACATCAAATGGATGCTCATCAGCCGACGACGAATTCCGCCACAAGGCAATCATCCGAAATTTGAAAGCGTGTTGTTAAAAAGCTCAAGCAATGCAATCATCACTCGAAGTATTGCAAATGTTTTCGTTCAGTGTACGGGAGAAGCGAAGCGCCAGGGTTTCCCCTTCCTTTGAGATAAGAAGATTAGACTCTGGGAGCAGTTAAGTATTTTGCTGAGTCGTACCATCGTCATATGAAACCACAATAAGTAGTCACATGAACACCGTTGGTTCGTCTGCACATCCAACCGGATGAGGTGCTTCAAAGCGATCATCAAGCAGGCAATTTTATCATTGCATGTGCGGTGAGTGCGGTAATCCTTTGACTTTTAGCGACATCAAATATTCAGTGGAATTACGTGGCTGAATGTTGTGATGGAGTGATTAAAAGCTGTCATGACGTCGGGTTGTTGTATTGCGAATTGAATACTGGAGTTAACTGCCAAAGGATTTGCTCTCATTCGGCCATCTCCCATTCCAAATCGCAAAACCATTGGCGAACAATTTAGCGTCGCAAACTTCCTGCAAATCAGAGTCCAATTTCGGTATAAATTTATTAACCTTTCGGAAAACTTTCCCCTTAAAATGCTAACTCGAGCAGCGTAACGTCCCTGGAGAAAAAAAATCCCCTTCTCATTGTTTAGCTGTCGGGAAAATGTTCCACACCTCACACCATTTGCCTGGTTGCGTTATACAGAATGAATGAACATGGCAAGAATGAATTGCAAAAGTTCTCCGTTACACAAACCGCTTCGATAAACGGTTTATTACCAAATACACGCACACGAACACACGAAGGTCGTCTCGAACCTAACCTAAAACCTTTAACGGGGCGGCAAAACTTTAAGTGTCTATTTATCCCCCCCCTCCCAACTTCCCTTCCCTTTCTACAGTCAGATCGGAAAGTTAAAAAAGAGAAGGTGAGAATGCTCACGAAGAAGGTCGACGCACTTTTGCCACCCAAATGGGACTTGTCCGTGGGTCGGCCGATCCCTCGAGACAACGACGGGGTCGTAGAAAAACTTGCCTCAGGTGACGCTAGCTGCCAGCAATGAAATAGCAACTTTTCTGCTTTGCGATTTTCGATCGATCGATTTTCGGCACCCGGAGGGCAAGCCTCCGTAAAATGATTTCCACCAGATGGGACACGTTCAAAGCGGAAATCATGAATGATAAATTTACGAGGCTTTTCCAGCTTTCATAAAGTCGGCTTGGCCAAAAGATTTGATACGTGTGATGCTCTTCATAGTTGGAGCGAATGGAGTGTGGTCTTTTCTTTATAGGTGGGTGGTTTACTGGTTTAGGGGTGGTTGTAAAATTGAGAAATAAACAAATGATCAAATTTGACAGAAGTGGCAGAGTGGGATCCATAAACATTGAGCAGTGAGCTATTAAGCGGAGTTTTGTTAATAGGTGTCAGGATTCGCCTGGGTAGCCTCGTCAGGCGTACATTGCAACAGCTTTTGAAGCCCATAAACTTTGGTAATTATTTCGGTTACAAAAAATGGTGCGATATACTGCTTTGATATTATATATATATATATATATATATATATATATATATATATATATATATATATATATATATATATATATATATATATTTGTTCCTCTATTCGGGACATAAAACCACTGCGACCAGTAATTTGTTCTATTGTAGTATATACCGTGTCCTTTATTTAGTGCATGTCGTATTACTCCATCACTATTGAGAAATGATGAACTATTCGATTTGGATACAGTTGTCATCCTTGCCTTTACCCGAAGACAACAAATCAAGAAGACTGGCAACTCTTCCATTTTCTCATACGAACGCTATGAGACAGGTACAATCGCGTCATCTGCCGCTCAAAGGTAAATGCTTCGAACGAATTTGATAGCAAAGATTACATCCTCAGACGAAGGGATTGTGCATTTGCTCATTTTTCTTGATTTGTTGTCTTCGCTTTACCGCAGGAATCTCTTCTAAATGAAAGGTCTCGTGAATTATACCCTTCGAAGAGTGAGAGAACTCTCCAAAGGCGTGCCCCTTTCTCAGTAAAAATTGGATTCCTTAGCAACAAAATTAAGAAATGACACCGATAACGACCATGCAGAACCCTAGTCTTAATCACTTCAAACTAGGGAACATGGAAAATAGAAGATTCGGAATCACATAGATGAGGCTAACTAACACATTTTGCGTTGTTTCACGATTATTCTCGGTCCGGGCAACCCGACGACTTATCACTATTAACAAGGCAAAAAGTAACGTGAACTAAGATGTGTTTTTTTGATTACTGATAAATCCTGTTCCCCTAATTTGAAGAAGTCATGTAGATACGTCCCTTAACGTACAACGAAAAGGTGATTTACCCACGTTACGGGGCTGCTTTGATCTTAGGAAACTCATGCATTGATCTTTCGTAGTAGAGTCATAGATGTAGCTCTCAGACCAGAAGGTCCCGAAGAAAAGTGCTCAACTTTTTGGCTCAGCTCTTGTACTCTCTTCGGTTCCAAGCTAATCGATGCACCCCTCGAAACATAGGAAAATCCACAAACCCCTCATTTTATCTGTCAAACTTTCATAGCGAATCAAAACGAACATAGTGTAGTACTAGAATTTTGACTACAATGGGATACGTTAATCAATTTGCTTGGGACCAATAGGCTAGTCAAGTAGTGAGCCAATTTAAAATCGTTAGTTTCCACCGGTTGGTACACTAAAAATGTATTTTCGTTATTTCTTTGAAAACCATTTCGTAAAAATGAATATCGCACATATTTTATAAATGGTAAGAAACATTCGTTTTTCCTGTCATCCGGCGCAATGCTGATATTACGCCTTATTCGTATAATATACAAATTCAACTTCGTACAATCAAACCAACAACTGCGCTTCTTGTCTCCTAAAGTAGTGTTGGAGATGTGATACTTTTTTTTTCTTGAAATATTGTCGGTTTGAACAATACATGCAAGCTACCACAATAAATCAAACTACTTGTTGCGGTGGTTTTATGTCAGAGAAAGAAAATACATGCAAGCAGCAGAAAAAGCAAATGAAATTGAATTACCGTTTCATGAGTGCTTCTTATTTGCCTTTAGCTTTACCGTTTCTCATAACACAAATAGAGCGATGAAAAAGCTCAGATCTGACGATCACAATGTTTATGATTCTAGTCTGGTCTGTAGCATATTTTTATTTTTTTTTGTCATGTTTATTCCTTCCAATGATGAAGTTATTTTTACCCATCCTCACTAACACACTCCACATTTTACAACTCCACACACTCCACACTACAACCAACACTTGTGGCCCGCTGGTTGGGTGTAGCGATAGCGAGTGTGACAGTTCTAACGAAACTAGCTTCATATCAATTTCGTTGCAGAAAACAACGAATAAATTCGTAGAACAAACGAGCGATTTCGTTGTTTAAACGAAATTTTATTTTCAGAGTAGAGTTCTTCACCAATAGCACAACTTTTGTGTTTTTCCCGAAGGAAGTTAATTGTGCTGTTTACTATTATTGGTCTATGGACAGGGTCGTAGGGTAGGATTGGGGCAGCGAACTCGGTGCTGATAGATATGCTGAATCTAGTATGCCACGCGGCGTTTGCCTGCTAGAACGAACGACCGTGTCTCACGAGAGCCTGTGATGATTGTACTTCGTTAAAATCAAGAAAATATGGGGTATGCTGAGTGCTGCGGCCTTTCATCTGAAGAAAATTTCGTGAATTTTTTGGGGAATATGACAGTATCGTGGCCAAAACCACAAGCGCCGTCAGTATACCTGTTGGCATTTTGAAAACTATAAAACAATTCAAGGAGTTTTCGGAAACTTCAGGATACTTCCAAAATCTTGAAGAATGTCCAAATTAGTTTAAATTTCTGTTATGGTAAAATCAATGAGCGTCAAGGCAGTTACTTCAGGAACTTTACTGAAGATGCTAAAACTTCAGTTGAGTTTAAGGACCTTAAGGGAAGCTACGTAGCTTCGGGCAGATCTGAGAACTCAGTGCAGGTTCATAATGAGGAGAAGTGAGGGAACTCCAGGGAATGTCGAGTGCTTTAGGGAGTTCTATCAAATTCGGAAAAATAACGAGAGCCTTCAAGAAGTACAACAAATTATATATAATTTGAGAACATCAGGAAAGTTTAGAGAGCTCAAGAAAAATGTCCGGAAAATTAAATAAATTGCATAAAACCTAGGGAAGTTCAGAGATTTTACAGAACGTTTTATTAATTTCACAGTAACTGTTCCAGGAACTTCAGAGATATCCAAAGATGTTTAGGAAAGTCAAGAAAACGTTAGAGAAGTCCAGAAAGCATTAAGAAAACTGCTAAAACCTGAAACTCTTTATCTGCTTACTTCTTTCCAATGACATATTGTGGGAACTTTACAGATGTCCAAAAATAATCAACGAAGTTTAAAGATTTTTATGACAGTTCCATCAATTTGGGGGCAGAACTTCTGGAGAATTGTGAGAACTTCAGTGTAACTTCAAGAACATCAGGGAAGATTGTGAACTTTGGAGCAGGAAATTGCAAGAAATTTACAGAAGTTCGAAGAAACTCTGGGAATTTCTGGAGCATCAGCAAAGCTCTTAGATTTTCAGGGAAGTCCACAGAACTTCACAGTAGATTTTTAAGAAGTTTCATAATTCACAGTGATGATCCGAGTATGTCGAAGTAGATCATAGAATTTCAGAGCATCCAATAGTTAATTGCAAGAACTTTCAAGAAGTTCCAATAATAATGAAACATTTCAAGAATCCCAGGAAGGTCCCAAAAATTTCCGGAAATTTTGTAAGGTCTTCAGGGTTGCTCCATGAATATCAGGAAAGTGATTGGAATGTAAGAAAAGTTCCGAGGACTTCTTGAAAATTTAAGGAGCTTCAGGTAGATTTCCAAGGAAGTATCGAAAACTTGAAGAAAGTTGCGGGAACTCTTGAGATTCAGAACTCTTTAGGACAGTTCCAATTACTTCAGGTAAGCAGCGACAGCTTTAGAAAAGTCTGGATTTACGGGGAAGCTTAAAGATCTTGAATAATTAGTCATTTTGATTCGGCTTTTAAGTCTTAAAAAAAAAAAAAAATGTTGTTCACAGTTTTATCATCGTCAGCTTTTCGATCCATGGCTTGGAATCTTTATCAGGACTAGTTTTAGTTTAAGATCGTAAAGATTTTTGTAGTGCACGATACCTGAGATAATTTTATATCCCCTGAATATGACCTCTAAAGACCAAAAACGTTGAGCATAAAACATTGTTGATCCATCGTTAAACTAAGTATTATAACATTTTGTGCTGAGCTGATAGCAGACAAAATTACCCGTACATTAGTTTTAATTGGGGGAAACTAAATTGTGTGTACATTTTGAAATAACAATTAAGGGCGCTCCTTAAAGGGTGCGCCGATATGCAAAATCAGTGAGTGTCTAGCTCTAAATTTACCTCGACAGCACTGATGAGACCCATTCATGCATAAGTAGGATGGAGCTTATTTTTCAAAAGCATTTGGGGACACGTTTTCTCATGTGGAAAATGATTACTAGGGCCAAACGAACAACATATCCAAAAATGAGCGTTTTTCGTTAAGATTTAGAGGTGGCGCCAGAGGCCCAAGTCCAATATATCGAATGAAGCTGATTTTCGAACAAGTTTAGTGCGTCTTTAAGTAAACACGTCATTTGTCCGTTTGGCAATATCTTTAACCATTTTCGAAATATACGGCATAGCAGGTTTGGACTTACACCCACGAATATGATCTAGCGCAAACAGTATTCTTGGCAGTGCTAGATGCAGTGAGCGTATGAGTACGATACAGATCGAGCGAGAACGCGAGAGTGAGAGAGAGAGTAAGAGAAGAGAGTGAGAGAGAGAGCGCGAGAGAAGAAAGTGAGAGAGATAGAGAGAATGATGAATTAAATGTGTCCAATATATTTGTTTGACAATGTGTTAATCCATAAAATCCAATTCTCGAATATGAGCTCACTATGACGAATACTTATCAAAAATAGTAGGGGAAATGACGGCTTCGGCATGCCAGACTATTTTTAGCAACCCAAATTGAAACACTATTTTCACTGGATTTTCTTACGAAAACACTTCGCTGAATGCATGCAAACGATTTTTTATGCTTTCAGCTTCAATTTGACTATATTTTTACCACTGAGAAAAAGCAATCTAGCAGGGTTTTCTTTAAATGAAACACACGCACTACAAATTGTAGCTGATTTCGAGTTGCCGATAATAGAATAACAGATTTACATGCAGTTCAAATGGAACGGTTGCCGAAGAAAAACTGGTTGCCGACAATACTCGCTCTCACTAGAGAAGATTGGAGCTTTGTAAAAGCGTTTCAAAACAGTTTTTGACAATTCTTTCAACTGAAATTGTTAGAGCAGCTGGCAGCAAAAGATTGTAAACAAACCAATACTGCATATGTGTGCGTTCCTTAGAGAAAAAGGCTATAGAAAGAAGGTCGCTGCTTAGGTTGCCGAGAATACGTAAATTCCCCTACTTTTCTTCAAGTCAGTTAGGTTTTTCTTGTGCAAGTTAACGTTTACAATAAGATTCTGAAAACTTTCTTCGTTTTGAGTTACATTACGATTATAATCATGAATTTGCCGAATAACCCTTTCAGCGTGGTCGTTTACGACTTTCAAATTATCGACAATGTTCATACCATGAATATAAGCTTCATTCTTGATCCAGGACGATACAGGGACAGTGTGGAAACTGCTGTTCATACCTAGTGTATCAAACAATTTTGCTGTGTTTGTTGTTGCTAAACGTGAAAAAGTTGCATTCAACAAGTCTTTGAATGGTAGATCCCACTTTCTCTGTGGTTTCTTCCCAAGCGGCACACTTCGATCGAAATTAGTTGCTGATACTTGATTGTGACCGGAATCAGTTGTACACAAGTGACCACGATTGCTCAGTGACAAGTGTGCTGCTAGGGTTACCTCCTGGTTTCAATCGAATCGACAGTGCGAGATTCTGTCGCTCCATGTCGGGAAGACTTTCATCGAATACAGCAAGCCCAACTAGTTCCTCGCTTAGATACCAACCCAAGTAACATTACAAGTTTTATGGAGGTTTTAAAGCATGCTACAAGACTAAATCATGGTCTACAGAACCCTTATAAAACCGAATTTGTTACTTGGGAAGTGTGAAAAATTAGCCCCACCCTACTGATAGGGCTATCCGTCGAATTCATGATTATAATCGTACTGTAACTCAAAACGAAAATTTCCAGAATCTTATTGTAAACGTGTACTTCCACAAGAAAAACCTAACTGACTTAAAGAAAAGTACTATTGCTGATAAGTATTCGTCATAGTGAGGTCATATTCGAGAATTGGATTTTATAGATTAATAAAATTTAACACAAATGTAATGAACACATTTCTAGATAAACATTTCAAAATGTCCTATCTGCATTGATCGATTCTCTTCCGTTAATAACTCAGCTGTAAAAGCTTTCCCTATTGTATTTGACGTTTTGGATGCTAGATAAGAATCTCCCCAAGTAACGGGTAAGCATTTGAACGTAGTCCTAATTCGGCTCTATATCCGCATATGAAGCTGTGATTTGATGCTAATGATGCACTATCTGCTCATATAGGGCTGCTATAATGCTAAAGGCGGGCCTTTATAGTGCTACCATGGTAGCCCGGCACTAGCACTTTTAATGCTTACTTAGGGCTGGTATGAGAAACGTCAAATATTTCCGTATCCATTGCCGGGTATTTTTTCCCATTTTTGTTGCAAAAGATTGAGCTGTTTGAGTAATCAAATGCCACCCGTCATTCACAGACCAGAAACAAAAGGAATTAAATATGATAATTCATGATTTTTTTATTATACCCAAGTACCTTTTATATCCATTTTCAATATTTGTGTTACATATACTGCAAATTACTGGTAGTGAGACTCGAACCGGAACGTTGTCCAATTCTAAAAAAAAAATCTCATATGCTCACTTCCCTGCAGCAAACACTTAGTTTTATTTAAAACTTCGTACATTACGTAGCTCGAGAGTTACGAGCCTGAGTAAATACGAAGTGGTAAAAAAATCGCGTGTGAAGAGGCATCCATTTACTCAATCATATTTGTCAAACTCTTATGTTGGTGTTTGTGAAGATGTTTGGGACATTCAACTCACTACAACACACAAATACTGACCACTTGGTTTTCCTGTCAAAATATGAACAAGCATTGCTAATGTTCATATAATGCTGATAAAGTTGCATAGTTGATTAAAGGCTTCTTAGCATTTTCAATGCTGTATATGGGCTTATGCGCACTAGTTATTCTGAAGTAAAGCAAATTTAAGGACTTGTACTAATGCTTAAGGTTACTTGGGTCCTTTATCAAACTATGTTGTAAAATTAGCGCGAAATTTGTTTGCATAGCAGTGGTTATCAAAAGAGATAGTCGATGAAGAGAGTCGATCAAAGCAGGTAGGACCATTTGAAATGTTCATCGAGATTTAATCATTCTCTCTCTCTTCTCTCGCTCTCTCTCTCACACTCTCGCGTTCTCGCTCGATATGTATCGTACTCATACGCTCACTGTATCTAGCACTGCCAAGAATACTGTTTGCGCTAGATCATATTCGTGGGTGTAAGTCCTGCTATGCCGTCTATCTCGAAAATGGTTAAAGATATTGCCAAACTGACAAAAATTTTGGCCTTCAGGTTAACGAAATGACGTGTTTACTTAAAGACGCACTAGACTGGTTCGAAAATTAGCTTCCTTCGATATATTGGACTTAGGCCTCTGGCGCCACCTCTAAATCTTAACGAAAAACGCTCATTTTTGGATATGTTGTTCGTTTGGCCCTAGTAATCATTTTCCACATGAGAAAACGTGTCCCCAAAAGATTTTGTAAAAAAAGCTCCACCCTAACGCATAAGTACTAAGTTGCAATTTTACTACATTTATGAGTACCATACCATACAAATCGTGCTTGAGACCACTTTCAAACTTAATGCGTGTATTTCAAACATGCTGTCCATCCAAATCACACAATTTTGATGAGAACAACAATAGTTTTGAACATTTTTAAAATTATCGTTGTCCTCAGTGGTGATCAAAATTGTGACCAAGTTGTTTTTCCCTTAAATATCATTAAATGAAACCTAAATTTGTAAAATCAACCACAACAACGACCAAGCTATTGACAATAAAGACAGACAATATTTTTGCTTGTAAAAAGTCACATCCCATGGCCGAAACGTCGGACAGATTACATCGTAGTCGTTAGAGTATTTAAGACTGAGAAAGCCGTTAAACTAAGCAATCCCTCTCAAGTCCCATTCGACACTACCATTCATTAATTTAATCGTTGACGTCATATCTGAATCACCCCTAGAGGCTTTTTTGGATATTAAATATGTAAAATGTATATGGATATTAAATATGTAAAATGTATGAAGGATCCGATGTCACAATGAGCATGAGCATGAGCATGAGCATGGGGGGCCCACGGTTGCTACTCTGTTATTGCCAGATCAGCTGTACTTACACAGAGAACCAATAGACGATGCTTGGGACTAGCAATCATCCTCAATGTGTAAAAACTGGTGATCTCAAACTAGACAATACCAGCGCCGGCTGCGCCTGAACGCAGGTCAAGAAAGGAATGGGTAGGAGTGTGTTGACGTGACACTCGCTTTGATGGAAGTCGAGAAATCCTCTGCACCTCCACGAGGAATCACTGGGATGTTGGATAAGAGGGTAGGGTTTGCAGCAGGGTTCGTTTTGGTAAACGATAAGCTGAATTGATGTCCTAACGATATGGAGGGGTTACTGTATAAATAAATAAAAAGAAATGATCACACCTTGGTAAATAACCAAGCGGAACTGCACCAACAGCAACAAGCCTCCTCGTTGACTTTCAGTGACCCATCGCAGGTATATCCTTAAAACACAGACGTCGAAATTCCGGCTCCATCTCGTCGATATATAATTAATAAAATATAACAAAATACAAACAACCTCGATTTTAGTCACTCAATTTCTCTAAACTCAAGCTATATATGAATATTTTAATTGCATGGTATGATTGAACTCAACTTTGCCTATGTAATGAATTCACAATTTAAGTAAATAATCAATTTGCTAAATAATAGAGGTTATTTGAGCTTGTATGCTTGTATATGTTATAAAAACAAGTATCCATGAATTATTCTGCAAAGGTAAAATTATAGCTATAATGATATAGTGGGATTTTAAATATGTGAAACAAAAATAATTTACTAATTATGCAATATATAAAATATAATAAATAAGAAATAAGCAAGTATTACAAAATACGACTAAGCTCGATTTTAGTTAACCTCAGTACATTTAACTGATTTCAACTTTTGATATTTTATTTAAATTGAAACAAACACTTTATTATGCACTATGGTTAAACGCAATATGGAATGCTTTTAAAAATATTGGTAAACTTTAATAATGAATCAATAGTCAGAAAAATCGAGGTTATTTGGACAGTTAACAGGTTTCATGCACTTGTTATCATGTATTACAATGATTTTGTATTTTCCTTAACGAAGGCTGAAAAAGTGAACCATTATAATATTATTCTAAAAAATTTCCATCATCGAAGAGCTGAAAATAAACTTAAAGATTTAAATCAGTCAATCCAGCCTGAACGGAGGACTCGCGAACACAATAAGCTCCCCCATCACTCATATACCGAATCTGATTAAATGAGTATTTACAAGTATACAAATAAATATATCAACAAGTAATGGACTTTTCTCTCCGGGAATGGAAAAATAAAATGGTTAATTGCTCTGTCATCAGCGAATCCAAACACATAAAGCAACCAACGATACAGACAAAACGGTTGCTACGACTACCATGACAAACTCGCTCTGTAACATAGCTCGATCCGAGTAGTAGAAGGATAATGATATATTGCTTGCCTTCTTTGTTGCAATATACACGGATGAGGACATAGCTTGATATGAATCGAGAAAAGGCATAACAAAAAATTCGCATTAACACACGTGTATCATGTTCGGCTTTACTTCGTGAAGCAGCTCGCCAACAATTTGCTCGTTTCCTTCTACCGCCCCGAGTGAATTGTGTCGCACGGGCTGCTTGTCATGAAAAAGAAGGAAGAAGATTATATCATTATTGCTTTGCAGTTCTGACATAGCGTTATTATTCGGTTCGTTGATCGCTTGTCATTTTGTCATTTGGAGATATTTTTGATTCCTTGTCTGTCATACAAACGTTGAACATACATTAGAGAAAATCAAACAATGTTACGTTGCTTCTTCCAGTTGTGTTTGATCCTGTTTTAAATATTTGTCATTGAATATATAATAATAATATAAGAGGACCTGGGATTTATTCAAACTCAAACTCCACGGTGGTGCCCTTTACACATGAATAAGCCTCTACTACCGATGATCTTTTAAACCTGGAGACAAAAAAGCTACGAAAAAGCGCTTATGCCTCCATTAAATTCTACTCTTAAGCGACGTTGATAAAAAATAATAAGATTCTCTTGGATTGGTCGCGTCGCGTTGGCAATTATGCACGGCCAACAAAAATTTAAAAAAATTTGCATGGACAATTGTCTACGCAGGGGGGAGGGGGAGCAAGAATCCGAAAATCCTGTCTACGTAGTTAATGAACAGCCCCTAAGAGCAATAGTCAACTGGAACGTACTCACCAAATCAATGTATCCGGAAGCACATTCCCGATGCTTATTTTCCTCTCGTAAACCCGTCGTCGTCGACGGGAACTCAGTGAGCAATTTTGTGATACAGAATTTTTACTGAAAAAAAAACCGCTAATTCACGAATTTTTACGACTCCCAACTGCGAAACACGTTCAGACGCACTTTTGGTACACTTTTGATATCAATTTCGTACGAAAACACCTTTTTTTTGTAAAAATAGTTGCAAGCGAACCAACATCAAAGCCGATCGTACCGAGCTCTTTCACGCACATTATCACTCGCGATGCCACTAATTTCTGGTCCAGGAGAAAAAATCAAACAACGCAGGCATCTCTTCTGATGCTTGCAAGCAAACATGATCAGAAGTATCCGATGTCACAATGGATGGATAAACTCTGAATTTTTTCCCGGAAATTGATGCAAATGGCAGATATTAACCGTACAAAAACGGCCATAATCTTAAAATGTCTGACAACATGCATTGTGCATCGAAAAACTGATTTTCTTTCACCCCAAACCTAAATTTAATGAACATGCCCTCAAAATCACCATCAACATTTATAAAACATTGAGAGCGTTGTATAAAATAGGGCTGAGAATGTAAATTTCATATGTTGCCTCTTTCATTATGATGCATTATGACAGTTAGGTTGACAACAGGGTTCTTTCATTCATTTCATTTAAACAGATGTTTTATGGGGTAATGAAATCATAAGATATTATCAATGTGTTGATATTTTGTATTTGCAAGAATAAGGAAGAGTTTGTATAGTTTGTGTTTCACACATTTACGCGCTTTAAGAGAGTCGCAATAAACGATTTTACCATTTTCTCTCACTTATTATTCATTAATCGCGAACAGCGATCAGAAAATCTCTGATTGTGACTTTGAAACAAAATTTGCAGGTTTTATGTGAACAACACATTCCTTATAATCTCTTACTGTAACCAAAATATCATTGGTATTATTATATTGTTTAATGTTAAATTAATGGAAGTAGTCTTGGCTGAAAACAAAGACTGCAGTCACACCATTGAAAGTATTTTTAAATAAATGTTTCTGCTTAATTAACAAATCTCTCGAAAAACACGAGTAACTGGAAATTAAAACATGTTAATTTTGATATTTAATTTAAATTTTCAAAATATACCGTAAAGACTCGAGACCCGGATACTTTGTCCATTATACCGGAGATGCTTAAAAGTTTCTTATCACTGCTTACTGTGCTTGAAAAGCAAGTAAATTTTTATCATAGTGTTTTAGAATTGATCTGAACTGCACATATCAGTTATCCGACAAACATAAATTCTATTGTACCAATGAAATCGATGAATCGATTCTTGTGCCGTAAATAAAATCGATCCTCGAAGATCGATCTTTTACTAAAGATCGCCCAATCCTAATCTGACACAAATGCCATAGCCTGAATCATGATCTTGAAACAAGTAAGCAGTAGATATGCTTTCAAAATTCTATCTTTGATGTTTGTCGCATTCTCAACTTGTTAATGCACGTGAGCGATGCTAGCACAAACATCTTCGAAGATTGAATTCTGGAATAGCTCCCAGCAAAGCGAATAATAGCTCGATGAAAGGAATTCATTTGTTCAAACATGATTATATATTTGTTTCAGAAATGTTCGTTTACTGGATCCTTCACTCGCGTGTAACTGACTTGATTGGACAAATTTCAATCGTCGTAAAAGTCAAGCCTAATAAGATTAGCCATTTCTTGTAGTTGTGCCCGGAGAAATTCTTCTGCCTCACAATTCAATTTGCACTCCCTTTGTTCCAGTTCTCAGCAATCTTTCCCCTAGCACTAGTCACAATGAATGCAAATTGGTCTTGTCCCATTCACCTACTGCCATAAAATAGAACGTGCACGCCTTAAAGGATGAACATACAAGCTCTGATTTTTAAGTGTCCTCTTGAACATCTTGAGAAATCGTTCACCTCCTCCCAGAAGACACCATCCGTTAAATTTTCCATCCTTCTGTTGCGAAAAAAAAAATGGAAAAAGCTTTCCCAAGTTTTTCTCTCACGTGACCACCTCCTGTCTTTGTGAAAATGCTCCTAAAAACTCTTCTCTCTTGGGACATTCAACTCACTACAACACACAAATACTGACCACTTGGTTTTCCTGTCAAAATATGAACAAGCATTGCTAATGTTCATATAATGCTGATAAAGTTGCATAGTTGATTAAAGGCTTCTTAGCATTTTCAATGCTGTATATGGGCTTATGCGCACTAGTTATTCTGAAGTAAAGCAAATTTAAGGACTTGTACTAATGCTTAAGGTTACTTGGGTCCTTTATCAAACTATGTTGTAAAATTAGCGCGAAATTTGTTTGCATAGCAGTGGTTATCAAAAGAGATAGTCGATGAAGAGAGTCGATCAAAGCAGGTAGGACCATTTGAAATGTTCATCGAGATTTAATCATTCTCTCTCTCTTCTCTCGCTCTCTCTCTCACACTCTCGCGTTCTCGCTCGATATGTATCGTACTCATACGCTCACTGTATCTAGCACTGCCAAGAATACTGTTTGCGCTAGATCATATTCGTGGGTGTAAGTCCTGCTATGCCGTCTATCTCGAAAATGGTTAAAGATATTGCCAAACTGACAAAAATTTTGGCCTTCAGGTTAACGAAATGACGTGTTTACTTAAAGACGCACTAGACTGGTTCGAAAATTAGCTTCCTTCGATATATTGGACTTAGGCCTCTGGCGCCACCTCTAAATCTTAACGAAAAACGCTCATTTTTGGATATGTTGTTCGTTTGGCCCTAGTAATCATTTTCCACATGAGAAAACGTGTCCCCAAAAGATTTTGTAAAAAAAGCTCCACCCTAACGCATAAGTACTAAGTTGCAATTTTACTACATTTATGAGTACCATACCATACAAATCGTGCTTGAGACCACTTTCAAACTTAATGCGTGTATTTCAAACATGCTGTCCATCCAAATCACACAATTTTGATGAGAACAACAATAGTTTTGAACATTTTTAAAATTATCGTTGTCCTCAGTGGTGATCAAAATTGTGACCAAGTTGTTTTTCCCTTAAATATCATTAAATGAAACCTAAATTTGTAAAATCAACCACAACAACGACCAAGCTATTGACAATAAAGACAGACAATATTTTTGCTTGTAAAAAGTCACATCCCATGGCCGAAACGTCGGACAGATTACATCGTAGTCGTTAGAGTATTTAAGACTGAGAAAGCCGTTAAACTAAGCAATCCCTCTCAAGTCCCATTCGACACTACCATTCATTAATTTAATCGTTGACGTCATATCTGAATCACCCCTAGAGGCTTTTTTGGATATTAAATATGTAAAATGTATATGGATATTAAATATGTAAAATGTATGAAGGATCCGATGTCACAATGAGCATGAGCATGAGCATGAGCATGGGGGGCCCACGGTTGCTACTCTGTTATTGCCAGATCAGCTGTACTTACACAGAGAACCAATAGACGATGCTTGGGACTAGCAATCATCCTCAATGTGTAAAAACTGGTGATCTCAAACTAGACAATACCAGCGCCGGCTGCGCCTGAACGCAGGTCAAGAAAGGAATGGGTAGGAGTGTGTTGACGTGACACTCGCTTTGATGGAAGTCGAGAAATCCTCTGCACCTCCACGAGGAATCACTGGGATGTTGGATAAGAGGGTAGGGTTTGCAGCAGGGTTCGTTTTGGTAAACGATAAGCTGAATTGATGTCCTAACGATATGGAGGGGTTACTGTATAAATAAATAAAAAGAAATGATCACACCTTGGTAAATAACCAAGCGGAACTGCACCAACAGCAACAAGCCTCCTCGTTGACTTTCAGTGACCCATCGCAGGTATATCCTTAAAACACAGACGTCGAAATTCCGGCTCCATCTCGTCGATATATAATTAATAAAATATAACAAAATACAAACAACCTCGATTTTAGTCACTCAATTTCTCTAAACTCAAGCTATATATGAATATTTTAATTGCATGGTATGATTGAACTCAACTTTGCCTATGTAATGAATTCACAATTTAAGTAAATAATCAATTTGCTAAATAATAGAGGTTATTTGAGCTTGTATGCTTGTATATGTTATAAAAACAAGTATCCATGAATTATTCTGCAAAGGTAAAATTATAGCTATAATGATATAGTGGGATTTTAAATATGTGAAACAAAAATAATTTACTAATTATGCAATATATAAAATATAATAAATAAGAAATAAGCAAGTATTACAAAATACGACTAAGCTCGATTTTAGTTAACCTCAGTACATTTAACTGATTTCAACTTTTGATATTTTATTTAAATTGAAACAAACACTTTATTATGCACTATGGTTAAACGCAATATGGAATGCTTTTAAAAATATTGGTAAACTTTAATAATGAATCAATAGTCAGAAAAATCGAGGTTATTTGGACAGTTAACAGGTTTCATGCACTTGTTATCATGTATTACAATGATTTTGTATTTTCCTTAACGAAGGCTGAAAAAGTGAACCATTATAATATTATTCTAAAAAATTTCCATCATCGAAGAGCTGAAAATAAACTTAAAGATTTAAATCAGTCAATCCAGCCTGAACGGAGGACTCGCGAACACAATAAGCTCCCCCATCACTCATATACCGAATCTGATTAAATGAGTATTTACAAGTATACAAATAAATATATCAACAAGTAATGGACTTTTCTCTCCGGGAATGGAAAAATAAAATGGTTAATTGCTCTGTCATCAGCGAATCCAAACACATAAAGCAACCAACGATACAGACAAAACGGTTGCTACGACTACCATGACAAACTCGCTCTGTAACATAGCTCGATCCGAGTAGTAGAAGGATAATGATATATTGCTTGCCTTCTTTGTTGCAATATACACGGATGAGGACATAGCTTGATATGAATCGAGAAAAGGCATAACAAAAAATTCGCATTAACACACGTGTATCATGTTCGGCTTTACTTCGTGAAGCAGCTCGCCAACAATTTGCTCGTTTCCTTCTACCGCCCCGAGTGAATTGTGTCGCACGGGCTGCTTGTCATGAAAAAGAAGGAAGAAGATTATATCATTATTGCTTTGCAGTTCTGACATAGCGTTATTATTCGGTTCGTTGATCGCTTGTCATTTTGTCATTTGGAGATATTTTTGATTCCTTGTCTGTCATACAAACGTTGAACATACATTAGAGAAAATCAAACAATGTTACGTTGCTTCTTCCAGTTGTGTTTGATCCTGTTTTAAATATTTGTCATTGAATATATAATAATAATATAAGAGGACCTGGGATTTATTCAAACTCAAACTCCACGGTGGTGCCCTTTACACATGAATAAGCCTCTACTACCGATGATCTTTTAAACCTGGAGACAAAAAAGCTACGAAAAAGCGCTTATGCCTCCATTAAATTCTACTCTTAAGCGACGTTGATAAAAAATAATAAGATTCTCTTGGATTGGTCGCGTCGCGTTGGCAATTATGCACGGCCAACAAAAATTTAAAAAAATTTGCATGGACAATTGTCTACGCAGGGGGGAGGGGGAGCAAGAATCCGAAAATCCTGTCTACGTAGTTAATGAACAGCCCCTAAGAGCAATAGTCAACTGGAACGTACTCACCAAATCAATGTATCCGGAAGCACATTCCCGATGCTTATTTTCCTCTCGTAAACCCGTCGTCGTCGACGGGAACTCAGTGAGCAATTTTGTGATACAGAATTTTTACTGAAAAAAAAACCGCTAATTCACGAATTTTTACGACTCCCAACTGCGAAACACGTTCAGACGCACTTTTGGTACACTTTTGATATCAATTTCGTACGAAAACACCTTTTTTTTGTAAAAATAGTTGCAAGCGAACCAACATCAAAGCCGATCGTACCGAGCTCTTTCACGCACATTATCACTCGCGATGCCACTAATTTCTGGTCCAGGAGAAAAAATCAAACAACGCAGGCATCTCTTCTGATGCTTGCAAGCAAACATGATCAGAAGTATCCGATGTCACAATGGATGGATAAACTCTGAATTTTTTCCCGGAAATTGATGCAAATGGCAGATATTAACCGTACAAAAACGGCCATAATCTTAAAATGTCTGACAACATGCATTGTGCATCGAAAAACTGATTTTCTTTCACCCCAAACCTAAATTTAATGAACATGCCCTCAAAATCACCATCAACATTTATAAAACATTGAGAGCGTTGTATAAAATAGGGCTGAGAATGTAAATTTCATATGTTGCCTCTTTCATTATGATGCATTATGACAGTTAGGTTGACAACAGGGTTCTTTCATTCATTTCATTTAAACAGATGTTTTATGGGGTAATGAAATCATAAGATATTATCAATGTGTTGATATTTTGTATTTGCAAGAATAAGGAAGAGTTTGTATAGTTTGTGTTTCACACATTTACGCGCTTTAAGAGAGTCGCAATAAACGATTTTACCATTTTCTCTCACTTATTATTCATTAATCGCGAACAGCGATCAGAAAATCTCTGATTGTGACTTTGAAACAAAATTTGCAGGTTTTATGTGAACAACACATTCCTTATAATCTCTTACTGTAACCAAAATATCATTGGTATTATTATATTGTTTAATGTTAAATTAATGGAAGTAGTCTTGGCTGAAAACAAAGACTGCAGTCACACCATTGAAAGTATTTTTAAATAAATGTTTCTGCTTAATTAACAAATCTCTCGAAAAACACGAGTAACTGGAAATTAAAACATGTTAATTTTGATATTTAATTTAAATTTTCAAAATATACCGTAAAGACTCGAGACCCGGATACTTTGTCCATTATACCGGAGATGCTTAAAAGTTTCTTATCACTGCTTACTGTGCTTGAAAAGCAAGTAAATTTTTATCATAGTGTTTTAGAATTGATCTGAACTGCACATATCAGTTATCCGACAAACATAAATTCTATTGTACCAATGAAATCGATGAATCGATTCTTGTGCCGTAAATAAAATCGATCCTCGAAGATCGATCTTTTACTAAAGATCGCCCAATCCTAATCTGACACAAATGCCATAGCCTGAATCATGATCTTGAAACAAGTAAGCAGTAGATATGCTTTCAAAATTCTATCTTTGATGTTTGTCGCATTCTCAACTTGTTAATGCACGTGAGCGATGCTAGCACAAACATCTTCGAAGATTGAATTCTGGAATAGCTCCCAGCAAAGCGAATAATAGCTCGATGAAAGGAATTCATTTGTTCAAACATGATTATATATTTGTTTCAGAAATGTTCGTTTACTGGATCCTTCACTCGCGTGTAACTGACTTGATTGGACAAATTTCAATCGTCGTAAAAGTCAAGCCTAATAAGATTAGCCATTTCTTGTAGTTGTGCCCGGAGAAATTCTTCTGCCTCACAATTCAATTTGCACTCCCTTTGTTCCAGTTCTCAGCAATCTTTCCCCTAGCACTAGTCACAATGAATGCAAATTGGTCTTGTCCCATTCACCTACTGCCATAAAATAGAACGTGCACGCCTTAAAGGATGAACATACAAGCTCTGATTTTTAAGTGTCCTCTTGAACATCTTGAGAAATCGTTCACCTCCTCCCAGAAGACACCATCCGTTAAATTTTCCATCCTTCTGTTGCGAAAAAAAAAATGGAAAAAGCTTTCCCAAGTTTTTCTCTCACGTGACCACCTCCTGTCTTTGTGAAAATGCTCCTAAAAACTCTTCTCTCTGTTTCTCTCTGTTTGCCTCCAATTTCAGAATCCACCTCCAAAAGAGCAAACCACAACAAACAAAGCTCCCCACGTCGCAGCACCAGCACCAGCAACAGCAGGTCAAGCGGTAACCGGTTCCAATTTCACATCACAACCTCCACCAGCAGCAGCAGCAGCATCGTCATCACTATCATCATCATCATCATCGTCAGCGGCTCCACTTCAAGCGTCCACAACTACTACGACGACGCTTGCAACCGTCATTGCAGCATCCAAACAAACTGCTCCACCGTCGAAATCAAAACATAGAGAGCATCAACCCGAACCAACAGCGAACCCACCGACGCCGTCCACGCCGACGATGGATGCCGGTGGTGGTCCAGCAAAGCGTCGGCACTCAAACGAAAGCGAGAGTTTGCGCAGTTCCCATGCGATGCCCGGTGCTGCTGGTGAGAGCGTGAGCGACTTGGTGAGAAAGAGTGACGAACCCGCTGCCCTCGCCGAGGAGCCCACTGCTGCTGGGGGTGCTGGGGGTGGTGGAGACGGCGACGGCGACGGAGCGTTGTCTCAGAGGATCAAAACAAAATCGTCACCCGAAGAACTCAGTACCGATCTTGCCGTCTCAGGTGAAGCAAGCGTAGCGTCGGAGCAGCATCAGCAGCAGCCAGCCTCGTCGGGACGTCTGGCGGCAGCAGTGGCAACGAGCGCAGCAGTTTGTTCGAACAGGTACGCGCGGTAGTTTTTTTATTACTATTAGCAAGTTTTATTTGAGAATTTTCAAGTAGTTTTTGTTTTGCGAAAACATTGTTGAAAGTTTTTTTTTTGTTTGCGGTTCGAACGGAATCCGTACAAACGCGGCGCGCTGTTCGTGAGTGTGCATTTGTAGGTGTGATTGTGACCGTGTCGGAGAGGTGGGTGGTCAGGAGGTTGAGCCTCCGAGAATTGGCGAATCGTTGGAAAGTGGTGGACCCCTCGGTTCTGGAATGGGGCTTTGCAGTGTCCTGTGAATATTGCATGTACGTTGAAGTTTGGTGTTTTGTGTGGTGAAACTGTCAGCTCCCGGATCGGTGTGATTTTAAAGTCGGTGGAAGCTCACGACAGAGCAGTATTCCATGGAAATTGAAGAGTGGTTGAAAATTTGTCACAGCCGTGTGGATATTGGCTGAGCTAGGAGCAAATTTTGCTGTGCAAGGATGGAATGTGAAGATAAAAAGTTTGTTGATTGATATGTGTGGAACTGTTACAAAGAATTTCTTTAACCGGTTCAGTTCTGGAACGTCACAAAAAAAAAGACAAGGAAGAAGAACATGGCAGGTGATTTTACAGTCAATTACTAATGTGAAAATCATAAGTAATTGGAGGACAGCAAACCACGAAAAGCTGTGAAAATCACTCGGATCTACGGGAAGTCAAACAACGATAATTGATTCCAATGATTCTCTGTCCAGTTCTAGTGTAAGTGAGAACATTCGTTAAGTTGAACAGAAGTCATCGATAAGTGAAATATTATCACCGTTAGTGAACTAAATTCAAAGTCATGCAGCAAAACCATGGAACTAATTAGAAGCAGCGTTTGATTTTAATGATTTCTTAGGATTTGCCCAATTGCTAATTTGAACAAGATAAATAGGAAATGTATGGTACAGATTTGAGCAGGTCAATATAAGAGATAGGTGGTAATTCCATACACAGGATTTAAGACTTACGTTTTTTAATTACCTAACTTTGATTGATTTTCAGGTCATTCGTAGGTAGAACAAATATGAGTGTTCACTTTTGCCCCACCGATGCACAATGGGTAAAAATGGGTTCAAAATTACCCAAAATTCAATATCTAAAAAGGACGCTGAATTTCTGCCATGCACAATGACTTTTTCGAAGAGAAAAGGTCTGAGAAATCAATTGCACGTAGTTTCATGCGTCATAGAGCCTTAAAAATATGTGTTTAGGGCCATTCCACCCTATTTGACCCTAAATTTTTGAGAGCTTATTTATTACAGCTTTATTTTTCGTAAGACATTAGTGTTTTGTACATATTCTTCGATTAATATGCCTTCATACAACAGTTCATAAAGTAAAGCAAATTGAAAGGTACAATACATATGGAATTAGGTGCTAAAGTGGATTCATGGTTCTAATTTTTTAAATAACTTATCATGACGAACGGTGTGATTTTTTGTGGGAACTAATAAATTGCTCGCCGAAAGGACAACACAATTTTAAGAATTCTTATGTAGTTTGGGCTAAAATCAGCTACAATTTGAATTTAATATTGTTTTAAAGAGTTCACATTTACCCTGAATGACCTTCAATCCCCAATAAAATTTCTATATGTTTTTCAACATACCAAACCAACATTCAGGTTACTTTTTTACAGGGGGCTCTTTCATTATTCCATGAGATTTTGGAGATCTACACACTAAGATTTTGTTTTCGTGTTCAGTAAATTTTACCGAAATCAGAACAGCTGAACGTTCGGTAAAACTTTGACCTTCATTTTAAAGGCTAATGAATTTGAAAACAATTTCAAAACTTGTTCAACCTTGTTTAAATGATCAAATCATGTAATTTCTAAGTGTGTAGATTATCAACCTGTTGATACAAATCTCTTCTCATATTTTTTTTTTTCTTCAAAGTAGACATATTGTAGAGCAAATCTGTTGAAAAAATATATGACTATCTATTAACCGTTATATTCGAACCCTTTTTTTGTTTAAGAAAGGTTTTTATTATTTTTGAATTACCAGGATAAACCGGGGATTGAAAAATCGGATTTGAATGGACACGCTGGAAGTATTTTGTAAAATATCGTATTTATTCCAAAATAACAAAAAAAAAATATCTTTCAGTTTTTAGTCAATAACACCTAAAAGAGCTATTGGATTGGTATTAGAAGGCTATTTAAATAATATATTGTGGTATTCTGGCATAAAACAAGCGTTCACGAGCAGGAGAAAATAACTTATTGATACCAAATTCAGGCATGCTAACAGCATAACTGGCAACCTAAATATGATATTGCGAGCCTGACACAACCCGAGCAGGAGAAAATAACTAACGAATACCTAATTCTGATCTGATACCAAAATTTGGTATTGACCAGCATGACATAAGAGGTAAAATACCAAAGAATAATACCAAAAAAATTACGTGCAAAATACTTTGTAAATACCAAACATTGATATTTGGATACCAAAAGAATACCTGGGTGGTATTGTTTTGGTATTGCATTATCATAATTTGGTATTGAAATGGTATTGTGGGAACATATTTTTGGTATTATTTTTTGGTATTTTACCTCTTATGTCAGGCTCATCCATACCAATTTAAGGTATCGAGATATTTGTTCCTGCTCGGGTTAACCCAACCCGAGCAGGAACCGATAGCTAATCGATAACAAATGAATATCTTAATGTGGTATGATACCAGATTTTGGTATGCTTGTGGTATAAAACCTTGTTTTGATATTATTCAGTTACCGAAATATTTTGTAAAATATGAAATGAATACCAAAATAACGAAATGTGATCTTCCATTTTTTAGACAAAAACACCTAAAAGAGTCATTGAATTGGTATAGAATACCTTCAAAATAACATTCTGGCATCTAAAAAGGGTAAAAGACCCCCCAGTTTGTTATTGTAATAACTAAATTATTTATTAGTTCGTTATTCGTAGAACATTTTTTAGGTATTGTTTTAGGTATTTTACCTCTTATGTCAGCCTCGTCAATACCATATTTAGGATACCCGTTATGCTATTTTCATACCTGAGTTTGGTATCCATAAGGTATTTTCTCCTGCTCGGAAAGAGGTAAAATACCAAAAATAATACCTCAAAAATGTTCTACGAATAACGAACGAATACATTATTTAGTTTTAATAATATTTGACGGATAACAAACGCTTTCTATTTAAGCCAGAATACCATAATTTGGTATTTAAAAGGTATTCTAATACCAATAAAATAACTCTTTTGAAGTTATTGTCTAAACACTGAAACATCTGGTTTTGTTATTTTGGTATTTATTTGGTATTTTACAAAATATGCCGATAATTGAATTGTATGAAAACACGGTTTTATACCCCATTAACATATTCAAATGTTATCGGTTCCTGCTCGGGTACTGCTGCCACTCTGTTCTTCTTCCTGCTGTTATTGTTGTTATTGTTCGACGTCTTGTTTTTGTTCTTTCTTCAGTTGATCCTTTTCTTGCATCTGGGCCTTCTTGTTGGGGCGAGAATTCATCCGGTGTGCCTCCATCTTGCATAAAAAGTACATGTTTTTATTACCATCATAAAATATGCCTTCTCTCCGATAGAGGAAATAAAACGATGAGGGGATCTCGTTTTTACGTCCATGCACAAATAGTTTAGATTACCGAGGACGGTAAAATTTTACTGACCGGCGCTGGTGATGTAGTGGTAAGCGTGACTGCTTTCTCACCCCAATGGGTCTGGGTTCAATCCCAGCCGAGGTCGGTGGGATTTTCCTGAGGCATAAAAATCTCGAGTCACGTCTTCCTTCGGAAGGGAAGTAAAGCCGTTGGTACCGGCCCATGTGTGTTGAATGGGTGCGATATCCTACGCAAGTGTGGAAGCTGCCTTCCAGCACATTCGATTGCCGTCGGCAATCGATGTCCGTCGGTGATTGACACTAGATTGCGGAACAGAGACCGACGTTAAATAAAGGAAAAAAAAAATTACTGTGTTTTAAACAGCTGCGTTTTCAATAATCAACCCTGTGGTTTTTTATTTAACTGAAAGTTGCGTAAATGGCAGAATCATTGAAGTTTTATAACGCATTATAATTTTTTTCACTAGGAATTTGCTGTCTTATTCAATATTTTATTTATTAACATATATTTGTGCTGAGTTTATCAGTATTTTCAATTCGGTATTTTGATGAATAAATCAGTAAATTATTGCAAACAAATGATTTACTGGTAGTTAATGTTTTTTGTTAGGTTAATTCGTGATGATGGGCAGGATTAAAGTTAAGAACATTTCCTGTAGAACTATCAAAATTTAGAGAAAAGTGTTTTCTTTTAAATCTCGTGGATTTTTAGTTTTAAATCCATTTTAACAAGCACCTTGTGGAATGATTAATACCGCAAGAATTTCGATTATGATCCTCTGGGCATCTTAATATCCATGAAGTATAAATTAAATGTATCAAAATTATATTAATATTTTGATTTATCGTGGAACATGCATTTGAATTCACCCCAAAAAAGTTTCTGGAAGATTTTCTTTTGAACTTGTTCAAGAAGTTGCATCCAACTAATCTCGACTCCAGGAAGTGTCATCAGTCTTCTCCAGATTTTGTATTCCAATTTTCCCTGATATCTTCTGAAAGATGTGGCTATCTGATCGAATGTAACAGATGGGAATCCGATTGGATTTGTGGTTGGCCAGTCGGAATGAAAAAAAAAAACCCGTGAGTGATCCGAGTAATATGCGTGTTGATTTGTGCGGAACGTATCAGCTATAAAATTGTCTCGTTTAATTAGATCAATATTTCGATCCACGCTTAGAACAAACAATTTCAGCTGATTAAAGGCTGAACAAGCTAAAGCTCTTTTTTTTCTTTAATTTGTTTTCCGTCGATCTTGTTTTCCGTACTGAGTATCAATGATACCGACGCCAGGGAGGCTGCTCCCACACCTTGACCCCACCCACCTCATGGATCGTGGATCAACGCCTTTACTTCCCTTCCGAAGGAAGGCATGCGGCGATCAGAGATGTTATGCCTTAGAAAATCCCGACGGTGCCGACTGGGATTGAATCCCCGCCCTTTGGAGAGAGGCAGTCACGCTTACCACTACACCACGCCTCTGAATAAGCTCTTATTCTGCTTCCAATGTTTGTTGGGAGTTTCAAGAGGGCATAAAATGTAAGGATGATAACCACTAGAGAGGTTCTAGTATAAGAGAGAAGCGGATTCAAAACAAACTATCTTGGCAACCTATGCCTAGGTGATTTCTTGCAACACTGCCAATGCAATCAAGATAGGCGCTGCTCGATTGGCTCTGGCTTTGACATTTCATTTGGCTCAGAACCAGCCAGTCTGCGCCTCTCTTATACTAGACCCTCTCTAATAACCACATTGTAGCTCTCCGGAAATTCACCGGGATGTAAAGTTCAATGCCTCAAAGTAGCGCCAGCCAGCTTTTTACGCTTCAGCGCCAAAAAAATTGGAAACACTCATTTCAAACATATTCAAGACCAACAATTGAATTGGCCTCAGCTCCATTTTGTAAACAAATCTTGTAAGGCCATTTTCTCGTGAACTTAAACCTACATTCGCAAACCTAAACCAGAAACGGGTAGACGAGAATTTTCCCTACCTCTTCATTCTGTTGGTTTCATTCTGATTGTTTACAAAATGGAGTTGAGGCCTATTCAATTGTTTGTCTTGAATTGTTTATTTTGAAGTTCCCCACATTACAGAAATAGGGAAAACTAAAGTCGGTGTATAATGAGTCACGCCAAGAGAAAAACAGTTGAACTCGCATCACGGTTTTCGAAAGATTCCCTTTCTTTTCACTTGGCAACAGAGGACTTCTACATCAACTTCAAATAACTTCCAGCGAGAAAAAAAAAATAGCGGCTGTAGTAAATCATTATATCAGTGATTTAGTCAAATTATCTTACCCAAAAATAGTAGAAATTCTCATAAGTGATCATCGACAATTTATTGCTCACTGCGTGTTCATGATCATTTCTTCGATTATATTTTATATTTTATTGCAATACCTTTCGTGGATCTTTCATAGCATCGTAATTTTTGTGTACTTTGCACGATAGGTAGCCGGTTTGACAGTTTGGATTCACTCTTGGCATGACTCATTATACACCGACTCTAGGGAAAACGGCTCAAATGCTGGCCTATAGATTGGGCCCAGCGATACTCCTGTTCGTCATATTATGGTGATTACCACTATGTTAGACTAAGATGGCCATTATTGAACAAAAATCTGCACTTTGACAGCGCATGCAAAACAGTTTTGATGGAATGGATTTCGTGCATCATTTCATTTTAAACGTTGTTCAGAAGTGTCCTAGTTTCTCAGGAAGGTCAAGGACATCCATCTTATGAATTGCTGAAGGACAAGCATGGGGATACAGGCTATTAGTTTGAATCGGTAAGACTTATAGCGAATTCATTTATTATCGTGATTGGAACCAGTTCCAACCCAGTGCGAAACAGAACTTTTTGTCAGTGCGAACCTCAACCTGAGCTAGGGTTTAAAAACAAACGAGCAAACTGACGTTTGTCAGAAAACAAGCAGACCCAATCTTGATACCCGATCCAGGTTTTTTTTTTTTTTGTTTATTAATTTATTTGATAAGGCTCAACCGAATTAACTTAACAGAGCCGAGGATTCTTGGTCACTATACAATACATCTTAAAGCTATAGTCAAAAGGTACAACACAATAAACACTTTATCTTCCGCTATCCAAAAAGCCTCCTCCATCAGAACTGGAGCCGCTTTCAGTAGTTTCATTGTATGGCAAATTGTTGTACACCAACGAGGGTCAGAGCGCGTCCATTGCAGCAATGGACGCAAAACGTGGTCAGCACTCACACACTCATCACGAAACGGTTGCTTTACAAAGTCGACGACGCATCGACCGAAAGAACTGCTGATGAAGAACAATGAGGAGGACCACACAATGGTTGCTGCCGAGTAAACAGACGATCGCGTAGCACACATCGAGAGTGGCCTGCTTTTGTCGACAGCCGAGTGAACACTGGGATCCAGGTTGGAACTGATTGATAAACGCATTCGCTTGTAGTATGCGTGTTTTAAAATATTCAGAACTTCTATTATTGTTGTGGAAACCATCAATCTATTTATATTTTAAACAATAATCCTGTAGAGGCACTTATTTTTTCCTTACGTTTTCAATGTCTTCTAGGGATACGAAAGGCAATTATTCTTCTCCAAATTCTGAATTCGTTGATATGAATGAAGATGGGTTAGAAGATGAAGAAGCTAATCCAGAACAATCACGGGAACACATTTTAGTAGTGATGTAAACATTCATTCAATGTTGTTTACAACAAAGGGCCATTGTATACAATATTTGCTACATTGCATGAAATGTCGCAGAACTTTACATGATATATAATGTAAACGTATATGATATGTGACGCTCCATTTATTAGCATCATATTGAACAGAAATTTACACTACTTTTTCGAAATGTGTATTAAGATGAATTGAAAAAGAAGGATTCAATGATTAGAGGACGATTTGAACTTGCTACTATGGAGAGTTGAGGGATCATTTTTCATCGATCACTTTTGAAAACAATTCAATAAATCATAGTCTTCTACCACAACATGCATAAAGCTCAGCATATCATATCCTTTGTCCTGGATTTAAGCCGTCGGTGCTCAGGCATGGTTGTTCAGGTTCAAATCTGCCTGGGCATTCACTTCGCCTATAATCGTTCAGATCTCGGTTACCGATTGAAGCACGTTCTGATTACGCACAGATAAACATTCTTAATTTTAATTGTGATGTATCCATTCAATCACGTAGACTTGTATTTCATTTCACGCAACCGAGTAACTTGCAAACAATGTTGTTTACAAAGATTGACTTTTGTATGCAATATTTGCTACATTGCATGAAATGTATCAGAACTTTACATGATATATAATGTAAACGTATATGATATGTGACACTCTATTTATGTGCATCATATTGAACAGAAATTTACACTACTTTTTCGAACTGTGCGCAGCAGCGCTTCAACTCCATGACACCCCAGACAACCAGAATGTACGTATATTTAAAGTTGTTTTCGTGATATACAAACATATATACAAACAAACAAATCGTATAGAATGTAAAAAAAGGGCCTATACCTACAAAAGTGGAGGCCATATACGTGCAAATTTAAATTTTTTTTTAAACGAGTTGATTTGACATTATATACGATTCTATCTGTAATAACAAATTCAATTTGAAAAACCTTACGATGTAATCCGATTTAATTTGTGATACAGTACGATGAAAATAAGATTCGTCGTATATAAGTCGGACATTTGCATTCTATACGATTTAACTTAAACATAATGCGATGTATGTCATACTCATCTGCGATGTTAACTTAAACTGTAGTTATTTACGATACTTTATGTACATTGTTATACGACTTCTGGTTGTCTGGGACTTAATGATGCTTCCGGAAATGATCTGGGGAGCACCTCCCTGTTGCTGTTGTGAAACGTGCGGTGGTGTCGCACCTCCTACATCCTCAACAGACAGCAGTCCGAGTGTTCACTCATGATGGCCACACAGCAAAAAATTCTGAATTATAATTGTGATGTAAACATTCATTCACGTAAACTTGTATTTCATTTCACGCAAACGAGCAACTTGTAAGCAATGTTGTTTACAAATATTGGCTTGTGTATACAATATTTGCAACATTTCATGAAATGTCTCAGAACTTTACACGATTTATAATGTAAACTTATGTGCATAATAATGAACAGAAATTTACACTACTTTTTCGAACTGTGCAATCACCTCATCCAGCTTCGTATTACGAGTAACCAATTGTGCTTCCCAAATCTGTCTCAGCTCCCGATTGTTGTAATCTTTGATCCAATTCTCAAAATTATCCTTCTGCAACTCAGGATGTTCCTTATGGTATTTTTCCTTTCGCAGTTAAAGGTTCTTCTGATTGCCCTGATATTTTTGGGATAACTTGGCCTGGTCTTGATCCTGTGGGACTTCCTCTTTGGTCTGTCCGGGGATATGCCAAACGTAATCTTAGGTGCTCCTCTTTCATTTGAAACTAGTTTCAAATGTTCATTTTGTGGGCCTCAATGGTGAAAAATACGTAAAAAATAATAATTGTCTTAGACCACCCCGAAAGAACATTTCCATACTAGTCCCATATGAAAGCCTAAGCTTTCGTTTGGTGCGTGTTTCATCGACACTGATTTTTTAAATAATAAGGTTTCTATTCAGGTACATCGTGCACATATCCGGATTCACCGGAAAAGTGGTCATTGCCGGGAAGAGGTCCTGGAGCTCAAGAAAATTTATAGAATCCTGAGCAAAATTCAAATTGATTAGCATCCGGTAGCCATGCATTCTAGAAATAGCCTAAGGAACTAACACTTTTTATCAAAACATTTAGAACCTATATTAAAGTGGAAATATTATATCACGTTATCAATTTGACCACCAGGTTCACGGTTTTCCAGATATCTAGATTCTCAGGGAAAACGATAAATTCGAGATCTTGGCTTTCTCCCTGAATGGCATAGAATCTTGATCATTGAAAAGGCTAGAAAACGGTCGGATGTCTGGATTCTGTGAGTATTTAGGAATTACAAAGAATACCGTAAGACGAGGTAACAATGGGCCAAATTTGGAAAATGTTTTTGGATGCAAATATCTTGAATAGGGGAAATGACTCAAATGTTGGCCTATGGATCTAAGATTGGGCCCATCGCTAAAAATCTGCTATTTATCCATTTTATTTAGATGAACGCGTCATTGGTACTAATGGATATGTTTGGTCGCTATTGAAAATTTAGTCGATTGCTGAATTTATTTATGGGCCCAAATTAGGGGAATTTAGGCCGACATGACATCCATTTCCCCTATACAGAAAATGATGACTAGACTCCCGGGGTAAAGTGTAGACAACATTAACCAGTTGTTTTATTTAAATAGTGCTGTAAAGTTAAGTTTCATAAAATACGTTTTTAAAAATGTCCACAGTTAATCAAAAGTTTGAACACACGAGGACCATACATACGAAGTAGGGTTAAATACCCCATTCCCGGCCTACCCACACTTAGTCTTTCTTAATCTAGCGTAGTTTAGCACCAAAAGGAATGTTTTTTTTTTATTACAGATGGCTTCCAAATGTATTTACCTTGCCATATGTATCGTAAGTTCTGTTAAGGGGTCGCAAAATATTCGTATATTGTTGAAAATGCAAAACTGTTTCTGACGGTTCAACTTGGCCTACGGGTTTTCTTGGGTCTATTAGCCATTGAAACGCCATTGGGATTCTCTTTGGCCCATCGAACGGAAAGAAATGTGAATTAGCGTGGCGCCTTTTGTACACTTGAAGTGCACCTTTTGTTTTCGAGATCTTATTATGCGTTCTTCGCAGCTATTGAATAGAAGCATCGTACCAAACCACAGTGGTTCAAAACCCCCCAAACGTGCGTTTTTTATTTTTCGGTATGAAAACGACATTTCAGAAGGATGGTGTCTTCAGAAGAGTTGCAGAGTTTTTAAGGTTCAATTTACTTTGATGCTTTTTCGAAAAATTCAAGAGCAGTTTTTTTCGACGCATTAGTTCAGATTGCAAAATGCTCGCACTATTCGATTCCTTTTGCTATTCTACACAAAATGACGCGAGCTTATAGCAATCTGAAATAATGCGTCGAAAAAAACTGCTTTTGATTTTTCGAAAATGCATCAAAGTAAATTGAACCTTAAAGGGCTATCGTTTGCTGAGATATTGCTGATCTATTCACCTAGAGGGCAGGGCAAAATTAAAATTTTACAAACTTGCTCAAATCATGTTGATGTCTTAGTTTGAAAGCGTATCTTTCGAATGGAAACTGTTTGGTTTGCCGGTTTTTGCCGGTTTTTATGGTGTGTCGACGTGAAATATGCGTATTTTGACTATAATATTGTTTATAACTTTGACAGTTATGGTCAGAGAGGTAAAGTGTTTTCGGGTCAAATGTGTGTTTTATGATTGCAAATAACTTTTTAGAACAAACCTTGTTGATAAAATCGTGTCCAAAAAAGTTATTTAAAAAAACTGTTTTTGGGTGGTCATTTAAAGAAAACGTTCGTTAACTCGTTACGCAATCGTTTTACGAAGTTTGTGTCTTCAGCAAAGTTGTTTCATTTGACATAATCTACAACTTTGCTGAAGATTTGAGCAAGTTTGTAAAATTTTAATTTTGCCCTGCCCTTCTAGGTGGATAGATCAGCAATATCTCAGCACCAAACGATAGCCCTTTGAAAACTCTGCAACTCTTTTCAAGACACCATCCTTCTAAAATGTCGTTTTCATACCGAAAAATAAAAAACGCACGTTTTGGGGGGTTTTGAACCACTGTGCAAACGTCTGTTTGACACGTTCACGCTGAAATCATTTTGATGTTTTGTGCTCGATAGGCCGGGAATGGGCGATTAGGCCGTAGTAGATTTTCCCCCTACATTGTGATCAAGCTACGTTACGTTTAAATATGTTAAGATATTTTAACAAAATTCATGTTTTGGCCAAATGTCAGGATTTTACATTGGTCTATTTATTATTTAATTTTAGCAAAATGAGATATCAATCTTAATCAACCATTTCCATAACAGTCGTAAATATGTTATCGATGAATATATTCACATGCTTAAAATTTTGAATGCAGGGATCAACATTTTTTGATTTATTGGCGCAATGTCCACAGAACAATACTGAATAAAGTTGAGATTTCTCAGCAGTCAGCACCATATTGATTCGATCACCCAGTGTTCATAAAACACCCCTGCCGATATCCGGATTCACTGGAAAAGTAGTTTTCTGAAAGAGGTCCTAAGGTATGGTGTTTTCTTTTAGTACATGCTTTGAATCCTGAGGACATTGGAAACATCTCCGAAATGCACGAAATTGTGAATAACGTGGCAATGTTTCGGTAGCACCAGTATTGCCATCGCATCCAGTGTTGGAAAAATCATCAATCATATGACATTTTTCCGCTCTCATACACTCTCAATATCACGCGAGTTATTGGAACAGAATATCATAAACAAACCAAGCTGAGAGTTGACTCGACTCAAACATAATTTCGTTGGACATCGTTTTCTTAGAAAGAGAAAGTATAGTTTGCTATCTTTCTTTAGGCAGACACGAAGCTACTTCTGCCAGCAGTAATGGTAGTTTCGGGTCACGTTCGGATGTAAAGCAAAAATCATGAAACTCAAACTCACCACGGTTTGGTTAGAAATGTAGCCTGTGAGTTCTATTAGCTTGATATTCGTAGATATGATATTAAGGCTTGTAATACCATCCGCAGTTGCTTACTTGTTAATTTTTGTCTATGAAAATCAAGCGTGATCTTGGGCATTGGTGAGATTTGATTTTATGATATCTTCACTGATCGCACCACTAATACGTAATAGCGATTGATTTGCAATGGAAACACGTCAATCCACCACGTAACCGATTTTTGCCTGCGGCAGTCATCACGACCAGACTGATAAAATTTATGTGATTGGTTGGATCGATTTATGACATCCACACCGCATCGGTGAAAGAGTGACAATAACCTCTTAAGTGCTCAACGGTGGGATTATGTTCCGGTTGGTGTGCAATTTTTTTTATTCGAGGGATTGGTATGATTTGAATGTTAAGTCAGTGCACTGGGATTTGTTTCGGGAAGTACAAGCTGCCTACTTTCGAGGAGAATGGGAAATCTCTTTCGTACATTGTAGAGCAGTTGTAAGGTTACGTTTATTTCGAGCTACACTGACTGTGAGTTAGAACCAGAAAGGGAGAGGACGAATGTGAGAGTGCCTTGCAGTGGTACAACAGAACCTGTTGAGTTCAGTGTAACGACGAAGGAGGATAAAGCTGATGCGAGGGAAAATGGTAACTTTCGTTAGTAGGAAAGGGAAACTTTGTGCTAAATACTACTATGGGTGCTTCTGGGATATTGAGTGTATGGGGGGTGGTTTTCTCAAACTAGAACGGAGCAAGGGTGGTCCGGAACGGTCTGCTGTCTGATATGGATATTTGCTATGTGCACCATATACTTGTGTTATATGCTATACAACGAGAAACAGCACAGTAGTTTAGTAACATAGTTTCAAGCAGGTTGTTCTGAAGTGGAAATACAATTCCAGTATGAAGCTGGTGTGTCTATGGATGGAAAATACAGAATTTAATGTTCTAAGTGAAGCAAAATCAGATCATACAATGCTGATGTATTCTGTGGTATTTACGCACAAAAAAAGCTCATTTAGTTTAAGTTGAGCATAAGCAACTGTTAACAAATGCATTTTGCATAATTCCGGTCAACGCGGCTCACTTCAGATCAAAATTCCAGCCTAAGGATTTCACTTTTCCCAAACGAACATACCCCCATTACACGTGTTATTACTTCATCATCATCGGTTACCTCAAACTCTTCGTCACTTGCGATTGAACTTTTCTTCTTTCCATTTACTTTACTACATGCTTGCTTACTCGCCATTTACTGAAGCTTGTATGACAGGTACCCACCAGAAGGTACTGAATGACGATGATGAAAAATTCACTTTCGTTAGGCCGTGGTGGCTGCGGTCGACGACAATCAATGTGGCTCGTCTATGAGCCGAGACCAGGTTTTCCACTCAATTATGCGGTCGGGTTTTTTTTTGCTTTGACAAAAACAGAAAAGAAAAACCTCGATCTCGCCATGAGAGGTTGCAAGTTTGATTTGCACCAAGATTCCCCCGCGTAAGCTCAGGCCACACCGGGAGCGCTCGGAGAAACGGTTGTGCAATTTATGTCCGGCCCGAGGCGGTGACGGCGCGACAACGGTGAAGTCTGTCACCTTTTTTATGGGCGTAATATCGACCGGACAGGGTTGAATATGAGCATCGTGATCGGGAGCTGTTCGGAGGCTGAGGGGTCTAGGAGGTCTGTTATTACGGCAAGTTGCTGCTGCTGTGAAAAAAAAGTGTCGCGTTTGGCTGCTGCTGAAGTCAATGGTTGAGTTACTCGGGCTGCTGATGCATCGGCGGTGGTTGAGATTGAGTGATAGCTATATGCAATTGTTCAGATGGTGTGAAGTGATTGATTGACTGCTGGGCGGTTAGTTTGGGTGAAATGAGTTGTGTGCTATAACGTAATCAAATTGATGCTTTGTTTGTTTTTGTGAGCAGCAATGTTTCAAAATTAGTACGCTGAGTCTCAGTTTTAACGTAACATCGTACCGGGGAGGTAACATTATCTTATAATTTTGTTTTAAGGTGATATTGGCATGTTGGAAACATTATGGTGCTTTACTGTTTTAGGTAACACGACCTCATCAGCTGTTTATTTTCTCAAAATTGTATTTGTGCTTTCTGTACAACTTTTCACAAAATACAAAGCACCTCTAATCCATAAAAATGATCTAGTGGAACCACATATGCAATAGAGCATTCGATGAATTTACTAGATAGGGGAAAAGGCTCTAATGTTGGCCTATGGATCTAAGATTGGGTCCATCACTAAACGTCTGCTATTTAACAATTGTATTTAGATGAACGCGTCATTGGGGCGGTACTAATGGATATTTTTGGTCGCTATTGAAAACTGAGTCGATTGCTGAATTTATGTATGGGTCCAAATTAGGGGCATTTAGGCCGACATTACATCCATTTCCCCTAGCAAAGGAGATATAAATCATGTTTTGTCAAAAACGCGATTAATGACGTCGTTGATGATAATATTACCAACCCGTGGAAACTAACGATTTAAAATTGGATCACGACTTGACTAGCCTATTGGTCCCAAGCAAATCGATTAACGTACCCCATTCTAGTTGAAATTCTAGTAGTAACTGTGTTTGTTTTGATTCGCTATGAAAGTTTGACAGATAAAATGGGACAGCAGATAGTACTAGAGCTGAGCCAAAAAGTTGAGCACGTTTCTTCGGGACCTGCTGGTCTTAGAGTTACCTCGATCATATTAAAATCCTGACTGCGCTTTTTTGCTTATTTATTTTATAGGACCGTTTTGACAGGATGATTTTGAGGCTGTCCCCTAATTGTAATTTTTTATATAAATTTATATAATAATTTTATATATTTTTTTTTTATATAATGACAAATGGGTTTCTTTTTATTTATATAGTTGAAGATGGTTAGCGTCACATAAAAGACTTAAAGTGGCCAATTTATACGATAGATAAGGAGATGAAAGTAAAGAGTTGATAGTTCCGTTAGAGTACGGCAGTTTGAAAATTGTGTACAGAGAGTTAAAAGCGAGCAAGGACAACTTTGAAGAAAATACATGTGTAAATCAGCGATTATCTATTTTTTTCCAGTTGTGGCGGGGGGATACCCCTTTGCATCCCTCTCCAACTGGGGAGTTTGGTAAAGAGAGATAATCAATCTGATTCGTACAATTATTACTGTCTATATAGCACGGACGATTAGCATCTTTCACAATGTAAATCGTTAACTTCACGCATTAGTAATACAAACAAATAATAATAATATATAATAAGATTGACCGCCCACGGTTGCTGCTCTGTTATTTACGCATTAGTAATACAAACAAACTAGTTAAAGTATAAATGCGGAATTTTTTAATACTTAAAATGATTTGACCTTTTTACCTTTTCGACATTTTGTCAATTTCTACGTTTTGTCCACTCGACCTTTTGTCATTTGGTCTATTTTTTAAATTTCTACCCTTTGTCCCCTTAAATATTATTCTACCTTTTATCCATTCGACCTTTTGTCCTACAATCACTGCAGTACTTTGAAATGAGCACTTTTATTTATCTCAATGGTGGGAAAAACCCCATCCGAATTTCAAATTATGTCTACATTATAATTTGATTATTTTTTATACATAAACTGTCTATCAGCAATGAAGCTGTATCCATATATCTTGTTAGGGGCTGTTCATAATCCACGTAGACAGTTTAGGGGGGGGGGGGGCAATTATCCACGGCCCATACAAATTAAAAAAAAAAAGTATGGACAGTTGTCTACACACGGGGCGTGGGGTTAAGAATGATAAAAAAAACCGTCTAAGTTGTTATTGAACAGCCCCTTAGCAGCTGATGATTATTTGTGAGATTTCTAGATACAACCTGAGAACAATGCCAACAAAACAGCAATTGCTAGTTTGAATTGGAGTCCAAAACATAAATCATAGCCTAATGACTTTTTACTTAATCTGCTTTATTGTGCTCTACATTCTTTAAGCACAATCTTATTATATATAATCTTATTATATTACAACAATATTTGACGAACCAATAAAGTTAAATAATCAATCAGCCCGATTCTCTTCATTGATTTTCTCTTTCGCGAATAATCCGACTGCAAATGAATTTCCCATTCAGTGTGTTGATTCAGGCGCAAGCTAACTATAGTCGCTATATTTATAGTCTGGTGGATAGAATTTCGATCTATCAAAGAGCGGAACCAATTCAATATATTGTAGACCAACAATTGAAATGATACTATCAAGTTTTATAAACAAAACTTTGATTATGCTTTCATCATCGGATTGGAGAAATTTGAGTTAGTTTGCGTAGGCGAGGCTTAAGTCACGAGAAAACGGCTTCTGGAAGTTTTGTTCGTAATAGCTGATGTGCCTTTTTCTGTTGTTGGTCGTGAATTGACAGCTTAATTGGTCAAACGACTATTTGACAGCTCAATTGGTTCCCGAGATTCTCTCCGCCATGCTATGAATATAGCGACTATACAGCTAACATCATCTTATGTTGAACTGTCCTGTGAGCTTAGCGAGAAATTCGTTTATGTTACCATGGTAAATCAAAGAGAGAGGCCGAGGAATTTTCGAAAACATGTTGCACCATAGCCTGCGGCACCTCTAACAGCTACTCTAACGGGACTGATCGGTCAGAGTTTCCAATTTTGTTTCACGATGTAGCAGTTCCAATTTTTAAAAATGAGTGTGATGTATAGACCAAGGTTTAAAGCGCCAGTTACCCCCAGGAAAAACTCGCTGCACACGGCCAACGAGATCAACCCAAATTTGATTTTACTTTACACATAAATCACAAAAAGTTTTTTTTTTCAGAATACCAGAAACACTAAAGATTGGATTTTCTCGGTCTATTGGTACTACTACTAGACTGTGTAAAATTTTCGTAAATTTTCCTCATTTTCCAGCAGATTATTGAGGTTTTTATTTAGGTTGATCTTCATCGGTCGTGCACAAATTTGAAGGGACAACATCTGACTGGTCTTCTCGACGTCTAATCGGCGGACACTACTGTACAATTTAAATCCAACGAGTGCGAGCAAGACGGAAACACATTAGTGGGAAAATACGGCAGGACGTGTGAAAATCGATTCTAATACCTATGTTACGCTCGTAACAAAGGTAATAAGGCGGAATCTCGAACACCAAACGTCAGATCGGTATGAAATTTTTTCCCCAAGTAGACATGGATAAGGTCTTTCTACACACTAAGAAATAATTACTTTTACACGAGACGCAATCCATATTGGATGTAAATCATGGAACGTAAACAAATATTCCATGTAAAATTAAGTGTTCTCAAACCGAAACATAAGCAACTCGACGAAGAGAACGTTTGATTGAATTGATTTTCTCGTTTCTTTCAACTGATTCTTATGTCAAAAGGGCCGCTCACATGTGTCGGTCTCAGGGAACCGAAATTTACATGTCTTTTTCGAAGTGTGTACTGTTAAAGAAATCTTGTCGATAAAGTGTACCGTTGATTTTTAAAAAATCGTTCACTAAAATCATTCTGGCCTATATATCTCCGAAACCGGAAGTCAGATCGAGAAAAAATTCAATAGCGATCAATGGCGCAATGGGGCCTATCAAACGAGATATCAACCATATTGATCGCATGAGCCATCTCGAAAAAAGCTTATCTAGATGAAACGCGTCCACAGACGCACATACAGACATCAGCAAATTTCATCTTGCCGGGTCGAATTTTCATGTTCAATTTGATTCTACGATGTAATTAAACTGTCGAGCCAGATCGCGCCGAGTTCTATCGATTGGGAATGTTTTATACAGGTGAGATAGCTTGTGTGGATGGCTATCGGGCGCAGACGGCAGGACGTGTGAAAATCGATTCTAATACCTATGTTACGCTAGTAACAAAGGTAACAAGCCATATTTTTCCACACATAGAGAGAACAATTGATGTAAATTTAGGTGCTCTGAGAGTGGCATATACGAGCGTCAATTTTGACATAAAGTTGAGTCATATTAGACGCGAAATTCAGCTCAATCAAACGTATTTTCGAACCTTTCAGTCTCTGAGCACTTAATTTTACATGACATGCTTGTTTAAGTCTCATCCTTTATGTCAAAGATGGATTCCGTCACGTGTAAGATTAGGTATTTCCAAGTGTGTAGAAAAAAATATCACTTCAAATAATCAAAAACGTTTCTTCTTACATGGCGTATTTCCAACTTTCAACTCTATGATGCATCTGGTTGTTACGCCTTGCAGCAGAACTACGAATTATATTTTTCAATATACCAAAAGTACTGATTCTTTAGTATCTAGTCACGCCCGATTCATTTGAAATGCATCTGATTGTTATTTCACGTGTAAACAACGAACAAAAAGAAGACCAAAAAATCTCCGGGCGTAATTCCACTCTAACAACATTTGTGAACGAAGAACCAAGGCGGAACACCAAACAAAAAATCCCGAGGGTGTACTTTCACAGCGTATCACCAATGTTGGGTGTTCAAAGGGTGGGAGGTCCGGGGGGTAACAACATCTAAGAAATTATCAGGGCGTATGATGTTTTATTCTCAATTTCACGACAAAGAAAACTTTTTTTTGATATAATTAGAGAGAGAGAAGGATTAGTAATTTTTATTTAATTCCACTACCTTATTTGCTTATCCTTGATAGATACGTGTATTTCGTCTACAATGTGCAGACGAAGGTAGTGGAATTAAATGGAAATTACTAATCCATCTCTCTCTCATTGTACAGGTATTCCACTAAGACGCCCACATTCACCAGGACTTTTTTTTTGAGTTGTTTGTGATGCATGATGATAGATTACACTATTAACTAGGGTTTTTAATCTAATTTCCGTCCTACTAAGGATATGCCGCACTTTACCACGCTTTTTGAAAAGGGTTTGAACAAAACATGGAATGTTTTCATCAAAGGTAACTTCTAAATTTATCCACCTTTCCATACGTACCGTTGGATTTGATAAAGAGTCAAACAATGTTGAGATATTATTAAAAATCTAACACTGCTTCATGCTTCTAAATTCGTCCTACGCGTTTCAATTCCGTCCAAACGCATTGAAACGCCATTAGATTTTCTTCGTCCTACGGATAAACGGAGAAAAAGGGGATGTGCTAGGAGCGCTTCTTTTGTTTTGAGAACAATGAGCGTAAATATGCATACAATGCGCTCTAATAGGATTTATGTTGTAGCTAATGAACTAACGCATCGGAACAAACGTATTATTGTTTTGTGCATTGTGAAATCATTGATATTATTGATGATTTCTGCTCGATAGAACGGAAATGGGCGATTACGACGAAGTAGCGCTCTTCCCTATATGTCTAGCTTATAAAATCATCCAGTAAATGGAAAGTCGTGAAATAGGGTTAAGATTTAGGTCATCAAAATTCAGAAGCGATTTTCTCGATATGGTCATTTTGGAGTTACACCCTTTTCAAATGTTAGTCTATAATAACTGTTTTGAAATGTTACGCAACAAAGGAGCGAGCACTTCCAAAAACCTTTTTCCAACTGATCTTAATTTGTGGATATATCCACTCTTGAAGAACATTTCTATTATGAAACATCTTCCCAGAACATCTCAAACAATTTCAAATCCAAACTAATTTACTATCCAAAACCACAAACGAAGTGACAGACGGAGCGGCTCAAAAACTTTGGTGACTAACCTGCTATTTCAATTTTTCAGTGTACCACATGGCAACACTACTACTACTGGATTGTACCACATGGCAACACTACTAATGGATTGTACAAGCATTTTCACCAAATGTACTAGAATGTTTTGGTTCTATCTCGTTCACTCTACTCAAAACTGAAATGCATAAAAAAATTACAAAATGATACACTCTTCGCACACTGTCAAAGAATCATTATACACAAAATCAACTTTGTTCAAATCAAAACAAAAAAAACTAACCCATCTGGTGGATGATGGCACAAGCTTCCAAGAAAATTCTATTACAGTGAACCACATTATTTCAATGGATTTCTTCGCCAGTTAGTCGTCTGTCACTTCGTTTGTGATAAAACATTAATGGACTTGGTGCAGCTCTTCAATACTAGTTAATGGAGAACTTTCAGGTCAAATATGAAAGTTTTCATAATTGTTTGCTACGGTGAATGATTCACAATTGAGCCAAAATATAGCCATTTTGAATCTCCCAAAAATACTTCATAATGGCATATTCGATATTTTTCAACAAATCAAAACTCGAAGGCGTCACTTCCAATCTAAATGACGTTTGATACAAATGTGTAGGAAACAATAATTGTTTATCAGGGAAAATATACACGGTGTAAATTTTTAATTATTTATGGGAAAAATAAAATACAAAAATGTTCCAGAGCTGAGCCAAAAGGTTGAGTACGTTTCTCCGGGACCTTCTGGTCTTAGAGTTACCTCTTTGGTATTACCATAGAGGTAACTCTAAGACTGAGCTCACACTAGACTAGCCTATCGGTCCCAAGCAAATCGATTTACATACCCCATTCTAGTTAAAATTCTAGTACTACACTATGTTTGTTTTGATTCGCTATGAAAGTTTGACAGATAAAATAAGGGGTTCGTGGATTTTCCTATGTTTCGAAGGGTGCATCGATTAGCTTGGAAACCAAGAGAGCACCAGAACTGAGCCAAAAATTGTTATAGTTACTTCTATGGGTGTTCTTTGTGTGTCGTTCGAAGGCCTTAAATGCATTTATGTTAAATATGTGATATATTATTTAAAATGATTGATTTTCAATTTCAAACTCTTAAACCGTTCACTTATTTACTCCGTAAAAGAAACACGGGAAAGTGAACATTTTGTATTCATACGGCCCATGGCAAGCCTTGATTGCACAACCCAAGTAACCAACAAGCCCACTTATTCGCCTAATAGGCTAATATGCGACTAACATAAAGCTTTGCCCTTTGCCCTATGTTAGTCGTGTATCAGCAAAAATATATTGCAAAAAAAGCGAATTGGCGGGCTTGTTGGTTACTTTTGAACTATGCTAAAAGCAATAATCCGAAGGCTGATGAAACTCAAGAGTAAAATATAACTGAAGAAATTGAAGTATTTTGACGTAGAACTACGTCTTTGTTTTATATATGGGGGTACACTTTGTGAAAACCAAAAATGGAACATGTCACAAAATTATGAAAGATTTTGAACGTTAATAGCTGCCCCTGGAGCAATTTCAATAATTTTATCACCAATCGATTAGAAATATTCCCACGCATCTGTTAAATTTAAGACTTTATCATTTTTAATGTCACTATTGAAAAATTAACGAATATGCAACTGTTGCTATTATAATTTAAATTATCGCAGCTCGCCTGTGAAAAGCGATTTCCCTAACACAGATTTCAAAGTTGAATTCCATCCGGTCTCACCAAACGGTGTTTATTCAATCACCGCGTGGTGAGTATTGGTGTTCTCCGGTACACAACGAAAGGCTCCCTGCAAGCTGCTAGCGATCGAGCCTGACGTCAACCGCTGATCGAATTCAGTTCCAATTATCGTGTGGGGTGTTGTCCGGTTGTCGGCATCAGCGGCAGCAGCAGTGCTTTCGGCACGTGGCGTTGAATATTGTTCTCTAGTACACAACGAAACGCTGCCTGCAAGCAGCGAGCTGCAGCCCACATGAGTATCCATAGAAGGAAGAAGAAGCCACACCGCTATTGATCGGAATCAGCAGCTCTTCGTGAGTCGCTGTGGGCCATCTTTGTCAAGCGCGTCATACTAAAGAGTATAAACAGAGAGAACCCTGCTCAAATTCCTATTCCTACACCAAACACAAGCTCCTGCTGCAGTTAACAAATAAGATTTATTACATAAGACCACGTAGTTCTACGTCACCATTGCGTACAACCCTATAGGGCTGTGCCTTGTAGTTTTTTTTATAGCCATTCGATAATATGAGATGGTGAAACTCAATCAAACGGTTAAATTTGTATTGATTTATTTCATTTTACCACAAAAATCATAAATTCGCTCTTTTCATATGGCATTCTTGCCTGTTGTTTGACATCCACACACGGTGAAACAGAAAGTGAGTTCCCCATAAAGAAATACCGTTGCGGCGGTGAAGCACAATCTCTTTGTTTACGTTGTGTGACAACATCTACTATTTACAAGTGGGTACGTAAAACTAAGGTTATCTGTCAATTTGCCGGGAACTTGATGGCATACTACATGCCTACCGGAACACACTGAACACATTTGCATTGACAGAATTTCAGTTTTGAATGAAAAGAACTGAACCCCTTTTATATTATTTTTTACGCAAAATTACTTGAACTTTGTCTCAGATGCCATCTCGCTTGGAAATGACGCTTTCGAGTAATGATTTGTTGAAACATATCGAGAACACCATTTAGAAGCTATTATTTGCGAAATTCAAAATTGCCAAATTTTAGCTCAAATGTGAATGATTGACCATAACAAACAATTATGCAAAGTTTCATGCAAATCGGAGAACTGATTCGTCATTCGGCTTTGAACTGCTTAATTTGGAGCAAAGGATTTCCGGGGCTTCTCCAAAGGATTCCATATGACTCCACATTACTTTTGGATCAAATCTACAGGAATAACAACTCTACGAAATTTGTCCACAACTATTTGGAAGAAAACCATTTGAAGAACCATTTGATACATTGTGTGCATTTCTACAGGACTTTTTGAAAAAAAAAATCCAAAAAACTTGTGAGGAAATAGATTAGTAGTTTTCAGAGAGCTCATTTGACAAGTAAACAACACTCTAAGAGAAAGTGCCTTTCCAGTGTAAAATATATATGTTACCTTATGTTGTGTAAGTCCTATTTCCTATTCTAAATAATTACAAAAAAAAAATAGTTGAGGACTTCAAGCAGCTTTATTAACCGATTGTTTTCTAAATGACCGAATTAAAAAAAAATCTTAGTAACTGACTCCTCATTACGGCGCTGTTACCCAAAATCGCATATAAGTTTTATCTTTGCTTGTATCCTAACCACATGGAACCGTTATGTTTCTGTTCCGCTGCGCTTATCTAGAAACAGACAAGTCTGACAGCCACCATATCTTAGAATGAATTGTTTTTTGATTAATATACAATAATGGAAAACACATTTTGTAAGAGTTGGTTGGAGTTGGAAATGAAGCTTTAGTGTGATAATTTATTAGCTAGAGAATGATCTTTAGAAGCGGGTAGGTGGATAGTTCCATTATAGTACGGCAGTATGAAAATTGAATAGAAGTAATTATCAGTAGCTCGAAGTGACTAAACCTAAACTAAATTAAATTAAAGATTTCTCTGGTGAAATAAAAGGTGTGGAAGAACTCTTGTTCTCAATTTTGTGCAATCCAAAAACTGCAAGTGTGTGTATCATCTCTGCTATTCAGAAGTGCATCGTATGCACTTTCTTCCCTTTGCGCACACTGGACCGTGCTGTGGCCATAATTAGAAAAGTGAGACACAACGTAGGAGTAAGTTTGAACATTTTTTGAACATGTGCGTCTGACTTTAAAAACTGTCGCATTAATGGCCCTTCGCTCATTTTCAACTTCTATTCAATTTTCATACTGCCGTACTCTAACGGAACTATCCACCTACCGTCTTCTAAGGATCATTCTCTAGCTAATAAATTATCACACTCAGCCTAAAGGCTGGTTCGCCTCTGATAAAAACACTTTGAATGCACATTTTGTTGTTGGAAATCACGACTAACATTTTAAATTAGTCTAAAATGTTGAAAATTCATAATTTATATTTTAAATTTGCATTAACTTGAGAATGGAAATTAGAAATTTATCAAAGTTATGCGTAAAACCTAAATAAACTATTATTTGCAATTTAGTTATATTTTTAAAATTAATAAAAATTGTAAAATTGTTGTTTTTATAATCAAGTTACCAGTTTACACACTGCAAAAAATTATAGGGCATTACTTCAGCTATCTTTACAAAAAAAAAGACATAAAAGAGGGTTTTTGTGAGAAAATCAACGTTTTTTGTTTTTTTTACTATGAATTTAGTGAGTTTTTTCTTTCAGTGTATATTTTGCTCAAGGATCATTCAAGTGCTTAAAACTTTTTCGCAGATGTGATTTTTGTTCAGATCAATCATTTTCATGTTTTGAGTTTTTGAAAATGTATATTCCATTTTTGAACAGGCCTTTTTCTAAAGTTACTTTGGAGAAAAAAAAAAACAAATTCAAATGAAAAATGTTACCATTGCACAGTAGTCCAAAATGCGGTTTTAGTTGTCTGGGTAGGATATGGAAGAGAATGTTTTGAGCCTGAAATTTAAACTTTACATTAAAAGTCTCTTCAACAAAGTTGTTCCTTATAGTTACGCTCTCATTTTTATGATAATAAATTTTAGGGTGGTTCTTATTGTCATTATAATCAAAAATCTTTCTTTTTTGTTTGAAGAAACTAAGGTATACATTTTTGGACAAAGTTATAGCTGAGCTAATTTCAAGCAACTTTGTAAAAAAGAACTTTTTCGTATCTCTTATACGATTTAGAGCTATTTTCTTGAATTGAGTTAAGGTGTCTCGAAAAAAGCAGTTGTTTTGCTCTAGTTTTCTTATTTCTATTTTCTCAGTAAATGGGTCTGCAAATAACTTTTAGATCTTTAGAAGGCGCAAATTTTTGCTCCGCAGAACTTGTCGATATCTTTCGCCAATCAAGAGTTATTGACGTTTTTCTACTAAAAATATGCCCTTTTCAAATGTTAATATCTCTTGTTGGGGAAAATAAACCAATTTTTTGTTTTGGCTGTAAGGTTGGATTTATTAAATCCTCTGCATATGTTTCATACAACAAATGTAATGGCAATTCTTGAAATGATCTGCGGCGCTCAAGCAAGTTTTCGTAGAATGTATATTTTTGTATAAAACGTTCACAAGATGATTTTCATGTGGCGAAAAATTGCAAATTCTGCATAATTTTCATTCAAATCTGTAATTATTAATTAATGACATTAAGTCTATTAGAATCTTACATTTCCCAGTTGGGTTGATCAATGGTAAAAATAGGTAGTGAAAATCGTCGGAAAGTAAGTGATCATGTGAAAACAATTCAAGTAAAAATCGAAATTTTTTCATCAAAAAAAAAACACTCACCAAACCACCAAACCACACACAGTGACAGTGAAGTGATGCACTCCGTTCCTCATGTTTTATTCCAAATATTTCAGCGAAACCCGTGTAGCCGCGAAATCGAAACTCCTCAATTTGGGAAGGAAGCAGTAGTGATTTGGTGATTGTTTTCCTCTCTCCCTCTTTCCACGTCCGGAGCTAACCGCATCTTGTGAGGTGATAAGTGATAAACGAGCCGCTCAAGTGGCGAAAACCAATTGCGATTCATCATCAGCTGAGCGAGTGTTGGCGAATGGCGCTCGAACGCACCTGCGAGAAATTTGCAGCTTCGAAGGAAAGCAAAAGTGTGTCTACAACAGTGGCAGCAGTTCAAGAAGTGGGTGTGCGAGGGTTCGCCAATTAATAATCATAAATTCGTATGTACCGGACTGAGCGTTGGTCAATTTGGCTTCGGTTGCAAAAGCGCTGAAAAGAGTGTGGAAGAGAGTAATAAGTGAATTTGCATGATAATAAATTCATCCGTACGTCAGTTAGTGAAGAGTTCACTTTCTAGCCGGCAGCCGAGCTGAAATTTCGCGTCTTGTGTTTGTGTGTGCTGGCAGAAGATAAGAAGAAACGCACGTGAAATAACAATCATCGTCATCGTCGTCATCGATAGGTAAAGAAAAGTGTGGAAGTTAGTGTGCTGCGGAGGGGAAACCTCATCAAAGGTGGATAAAAATTCGGATATATACCGGTACGCTGAGATCGATTCCAGGCCCCGCCCGGCGGTAGACGGAGTGTAAAATTATTCGATTAGAAAAGGTGTGTATGTTGAACAAGGGTATTAGATGCGTTGTTCTGCCTTTCCGTAGGGAGCAGTGAGCTAGATTATTTCGGAGGGAATCGATGCGGAAAATGGAGCGGTAAAACAAAGGTTTGATTATCTGTTTTCATGTATAGACACGACAAGAACAACGGTTAGTTATTAGATTAGATTCAATTTAGCAAACGGTTATTTTACATTTATCTAGCTCGAAGGGCTTCCGATTTGAGATTTCACCTATTTATTCAAGCCTTTCATTTGCTATGAAGCCATATGGCGATGCTAAGCTCGGAGGAAACGGTTCCGAGAATGAGATCGATTTGTTCCATTTGAAAGATAGCAAATTGTGTTGAAGCTACCACAAAATCTTGAACGAATAATTTGAATAATTTTGCGTGTAAAGTTCACCAGGTGAACATTGAATTTGAGCGTGGGGCTTGGAGCAATAATCAACGATAAGGTGCGACAATCCTCAAAGAGTTTAATCTTGGTGAGTGTGAATCTGAAAATTTACTCAAACACAATTTCAAATACAGCATCGTATGGTCAACCTCAGTCCTGGAAGTCAATCAAAACAACTTTATGGTGGAGACAGCAAACTATTTTAAAACTAATCATTTACTATCACAGCAACTTTTCCTCATTCCCGGCAGCCAAGTCGAACCAAACAAGTATCTTCACCTACAGGCACCAACAACAACAACAACAACAACAACGACAAAAACAGCTTCAACTCGGCGCAGGTCATTAAAACACAATAAGGCCCTCTCCTGGTGCCCTCCATCACATGGCATATTGCATCGCATTGGAACGTCGAAGTTTTGCAGTTCTGTAGTGAAGGCAACCATGAGACCAACCGAAGCAAGGGCATCGTGGTGCAGCGTCGTCTTCGTCGCCGTCGGAGAGCGTAGAAAAAGTAACTTTCGCACGCTCAAGCTCAGCTCAGCTGGGCCCCTTAGTGCAAAAGGAAATTCTGCTAATTTTTCCCGGCTCTCAAGGAATCTACGGCGCACTCTTCTTTCGGAATGGCTGCCTTCTGCCCGGGAAAGGTAGGGCTGTGTTTGTGTGGAAAAATGCTGCGGAACTAACGCGCTTTACTTCCTCCGCTGCTCAGATGGTTGGCTCTTTCTCGAATGGATTGATATATGAGTGCAATTTGTATGATGGGAAATTGATTGTCTCGGATCGTTGAGAGTAGGAAATTGAAATTGGCAGAAGATGCCCCCTCGGAAAGGAATTTTTATCATTTTGAGCTGGGAAAAAAATCCATCTTCATCCATGACCTTGCGGCTTTGGCAGGTGGTGCGACTATCGTAGTTTCAATATTGCTAATCCATGAGACGCTTAGCGAATGCCACCTGGGGCGCATCCTAATGGTGATTGGAGGAGTTCTATTTGCTTCACAGCCGCTGGGACTAGCTCAGTGAGGGAGTCACTTTTAGTACTTACTTGATACTTGATGGGCTACGAATCGCCAGGTTGATTCAACGCCGAACTAAGTACTCTTCTCCATTGGACTCGGTCCTGAGCCAATCGCTTCCAGTCGCCATGAACGTTTAGCGACCTGATGTCCTCCTCAACTGCAAATAGCCAACGTGTCCGAGGTCTACCCCGGAGTCGACGACCTCTACCGGGTTCTCTGCTGAATATAATATTTGCTTGTCGTTCTTCCGGCATCCGCACTACATGCCCAGCCCACCGTAGTCTGCCGTGTTTTATAAGCTTCACTATATCCGTACCGTTATACACTTGGTACAACTCGTGATTCATGCGACGCCGCCAGATGCCATTCTCCTGTTTACCGCCGAGTATTGTTCGCAGCACCTTACGCTCGAAGACACAAAATGCTCTCCGGTCAGACTCTTTTAACGTCCACGATTCGTGGCCGTAGAGGGCTACCGGAAGTATCAGCATCTTATACAGAGCGAATTTCGTTTTCGTTTGCACGCTACGGGACTTCAGCTGGCTACGTAATCCGTAAAAGGCCCTGTTTGCAGCTGCAATACGTCTCTTCACCTCGCGGGTAACATCATTATCGCATGTCACTAGTGTTCCAAGATACACAAATTCTTCCACTACCTCAAATTGTTCACCATCTAACAACACTACACTACCAACACCACTATTGCTCCCACGCTGTCTACCGGCTACCATGTACTTCGTTTTGGTAGAACTTATCGTGAGCCCAATTCTCGCCGTCTCCCTCTTAAAAGGCACAAACGCCTCTTCCACTGCTCTACGGTCAATTCCGATGATATCGATGTCGTCCGCAAAGGCAAGGAGCATGTACGATCGTGTGATGATGGTACCGTTCCTCTGCACACCAGCTCTCCTAATCGCTCCTTCAAGAGCAATGTTGAACAGTAAGTTTGAAAGTGCATCACCCTGCTTCAATCCATCTAAGGTCACGAACGAGGTCGAAATCTCATCTGCAACCCTTACACTTGATTTCGATCCATCTAGCGTTGCGCGAATCAGTCTAATTAGTTTCGCCGGAAAACCATGTTCTAGCATAATCTGCCAAAGCTCATTTCTCTTCACTGAATCGTATGCTGCTTTGAAATCAATAAACAGATGGTGAGTCTGCAAGTTGTACTCCCGGAATTTATCAAGGATTTGACGCAGGGTAAACATTTGATCCGTCGTTGATCGGCCCTCACGAAAACCAGCCTGGTATTCACCGACGAAGGACTCCTCAAGCGGTCTCAATCTGTTAAACAGAACGCGTGACAGTATTTTGTACGACGAATTCAGAAGAGTTATTCCTCGATAATTGGCGCACTCGAGTCTGTGCCCTTTTTTGAATAATGGGCAAATGAGGCCATCCAACCAGCTAGCAGGCAGTTCTTCGTCCTCCCATATCTTCGTTAGAATACGGTGGATTGCTTGATGCAGCTGCTCACTTCCGTGTTTGAAAAGTTCGGCCGGGAGCTCGTCCTTCCCAGCAGCCTTATTGTTTTTCAGCTCACGTATTGCCTTTTTAACCTCGTCTAGCGTTGGAGGCTCCACAGCTTGATCGTCGTCTGCGATGTTTACTCTGTTCGTCGATACTCCCTCACTATCTCCATTCAACAATGTCTCAAAATGTTCTTTCCACCTGGCAGCCACCATTGTTTTATCTGTCAGCAAATTCCCCTCAAGGTCATTGCACATGGCGGGAGATGGCGCTGTTTTACTCCGCACACCATTGACAGTCGCGTAGAACCTTCGCATATCGTTCTGTTCCATACTTTCTTGCGCCTCAGCAATCACGCGTTCTTCGTATTGCCTTTTCTTTCTGCGGTGGGTTCGTTTCTCAGCTGCCCTTGCTACCTTGTACCGCTCTCTGTTCAGCCGGGTACCAGACACTAACATCCGGCTTCTGGCAACGTTCTTCTCATCCGTCAACCTCTGGCACTCCTCATCAAACCAGCCATTACGTGGTCGTCTTTGAGCTGTACCTATCACTTCTTGTGCTGTTGTGTTCACCGCTCCGTGGATTGTGTTCCACAGATTGTTGAGGTCCTCGTTCACGTTGATTTCGCTAATCCGCTCATCAAGCTTCTGGCAGTACTCTGCAGCAACACCTTCTGACAAGCGATGGATATTGAAACGCATCGATCTCCGGTTCGTTGAATTCGTAACGGTCGATAGACGCGCCCGAATTTTGCAGACAACAAGATAATGATCTGAGTCAATGTTAGGCCCCCTAAAAGTCCTTACATCAATGACATCTGAGAAGTGCCGGCCATCCACCAACATGTGATCGATCTGGGTGCAAGTTTCGCCATTTGGGTGTCTCCAGATGTGCTTTCGGATATTCTTGCGTGCAAAGTAGGTGCTAGTGATGGCCATACCTCTAGCAGCGGCGAAGTTTATCAGTTTCAGGCCGTTATCATTGGTTACTGTATGTAGGCTCTCTGTACCAATGATTGGACGTAAGAAATCTTCCCTCCCGACCTGCGCATTTGCATCTCCGATTACAATCTTCACGTCGTGTTTTGGGCACTCATCATAAGTTTTATTGAGACTGTCATAAAACGCGTCCTTCACGCCATCGGATTTATCGTTGGTTGGCGCATAGATGTTGATCAGGCTGTAGTTGAAGAATTTGCCCCGAATCCTTAATACACAGATGCGGTCGCTTACCGGTCTCCACCGCATAACACGCTTCATCTGCTTCCCGATCACTATGAACCCTACTCCATGTTCTGCCCTATCGCCACCGCTGTGATAGATATGATACTTGAAGGAAGTGTTGGCGATGGGATCCACCGCCCGGAATTCACGTTCTCCGGATCTAGGCCACCGTACTTCCTGAATAGCAAGTACCGAGTTTCCATTCATTGTCCTTATTTCATTGCCGGGTCGGTTACCGAAAATTCCGTTCGTTGTTTTCTCTTTCTTCGTTTTTCTGAGTAATGTTGGGGGTTTCAGTATGCTACCTTACCGGGGTCGCGATACCTACATCATGTTGGTGGGGCTGCCACCTTAGGTGTAGCTGACGTGATACAGCATTTCTTATTCAGCCGCTCGCTCCGAGACAGACGCTGTTTGAGCCGCACCTCCATGGTGAACAGACGCTCGAGGGTCGCACCTCCTCACTTTGCTATCACCACGATCCGGATCCATGTTTTTATCGTGGTGACATTGCCCAGGCTACGCTACCAGCATCTTTTGCTGGCGGTCTTTGTCATCGGCTGACCCGTGGAAGCGTGAGGTAGGAACTTGTGAGGACCAGAGCTGTTGGGACAACACTCCTTCCAGTTTGTCGACTCACCATTTGTAACCCCACTTTTAGTATGTTGCATAATAAATTTCATAACACCACAGTGCTAAATTACCTGTGGTTTTAAAATAAAAATGCATTTAACTGATTAAAAATCACTGAGTTCGTGTTAGCGGTCGTGTTGATAAGAAATCAACACTTGTTTTTACAATAGGTTGCAGATTCAAATTGCCCTTTTTGCAATATAGATTCCAAAGCAAAATTTGTGCTGTTATTTCAAATTAGCTTTATAATTTTCTAAGATTTAAATACTCTCGAAATTTTCTTGAAATTATCATAACACATATTTTATAATACCTCCCAGTGCTTATTTATAATAATCGTTAGAAATGGACCTGGATCCCAACTCATATATTTTTCTTGGAGTTGTAGTCGAAACTTCTTCATACAAATCTGTGACCAAGAATTAAAATTAAATGAAAACAGATAAATCCGCTTACCCAGGGTAACCAGTGATCCGAGAAATCGTAAAAACCGGGAAAATACCGGGAATTTTAAATAATACTTTGAAGAACTAAATATTAAGATAATTTGGAAGAAAATTTCATAGGGATTTTGAAGAGATTTTATATTTCATGCTGGAGATCACAACAGAATATTTGAGAGAAAAACTACAAGGGACAACCCTATGGGGTTGTACGCAATGGCGACGTAAGACTACGTGGTCTTATATAATAAATCTTATTTGTTAACTGCAGCAGGAGCTTGTGTTTTGTGTAGGAATAGGAATTTGAGCGGGGTTCTCTCTGTTTATACTATTTAATATGACGCGCTTGACATAGATGGCCCACAGAAACTCACGAAGAGCTACTGATTCTGATCAATAGCGGTGTGGCTTCTTCTTCCTTCTATGGATACTCATGGCTGATGGCATGGATACTCGCTGCTTGCAGGCAGCGTTTCGTTGTGTACTAGAGAACAATGCTCAATGCCACACCACGTGCCGAAAGCACTGCTGCTGCTGATGCCGACGACCGGACATCACCACACACGATAATTGAAACTGAATCCAATCAGCGGTTGAGGTCAGCCTCGATCGCTAGCTGCTTGCGGGGATAAACACCGTTTGGTGAGACCGGATGTAATTCAACTTTGAAATCTGTGTTAGGGAAATCGCTTTTCGTAGGCAATCGATGTTAATCTTAATTATCATAGCAACAGTTGCACATTCGTGCATTTTTCAATAGTGAAATTTTTAAAAATGATAAAGTCTTTAATCAACAGATGCGTAGGAGTATTTCTGATCGATTGGTGATAAAATTATTGAAATTGGTCCAGGGGCAGCTGAGTTACTAACGTTCAAAATCTTTCATAATTTTGTTACATGTTCCGTTTTCTTTTTTTCAAAAAGTGTACCCCCATATAGAAATCAAAGACGTAGTCCTACGTCAAAATACCCTCAGATTTGTATGAAGAACTCTAAGAAAGATTCGACTTTAACATCAAGTATAATGTGTGAGTTCGGATCCAGGTCCATTTCGAACCATTACTATAAATAAGCGCAGGGAAGAATTTGTAAAGAATTCTAATGAGAATTTCAAAAAAATTCCCAGAGTATTTAATTCTTGGAAAATTTTAAAGATAATTTAATGCAAATTCAAAAAAGAGATACAACAGAATACCGCAATAAATAACAATGGGATCAAATTTTGAGCGAACAATTTTTAAGATATTCTAAGAAGAGTTTTATGTAAATTATAAGAATAATTTCTGGGACACCTTGAGAAAAATATCTGAAAAATTCTATGGATAAAATCAAAAAAAAAAAAGCAGAATTTAGAGGAGAACTGCCAGATAATTCTGAGCAGCAGTGAATTGCATAGGAACTCTGAGAAGAATTGAAGAGAATTTTAAATATAATTTTGAAGAGAAGCTTCAGTGAATTCCTGGTAAAATCATTAAAAATTCACAGCGAAACTTTGGAGAAATTTCTCGAACTTTTTGGAGGGTTCTGCAGAAAAATTTTTAAGCTGCTATAAACAAAAAATTCGAGAGACTCTCATTCACAGAAACGAACTCTGTGAAGGGAAATGGTTCTTATGGAAATTCTTGGTATTTACCACTGAGGCAATTGCACCATTGACCCTTGACAATTCATAAAGTTTCTTTATCTTGACTTGTTGAAAATATTATCAACTTCTTCTCAGCTTCTTCCAAGTTTCATAATTACTATTCTAACACGTTAGAGCATCTATATCCTTCTCCAAAGTTCAGAAATGACCTAGAACGTTTCCTATGAATTTCGAAACAATAATCCGAAAACTTCATAAGAACTATGAGAACTTCGTAGAATTTAAGCAAATTACGGAACTTCGTAAAACTTTATAGAAGATTTGAGTTTTTTTGCTAATTCAGTCAAAATGGTAAATCCGAAAACTTTTTTTTTTCATTCATATAACCTGTTGGAAAAATTACATTAAACTCTAAGACCGTTTGGCCAATCTTGCCTGAAAATTAAAAAAAAAAACCTGTGCGCCGATCAATATATTTTCGGCGGCGGCGTGATATGTTGTTTTCTGCCGGCGGTGGCAGCATAGCGGCGTTGGTCGGCGTGAGTTTATTTTGAATGATTTAGAAAAAAAATACTTTACATACCAAACGCACATGGACAAAAATTCTTCCCACATTTGAGTTCAGATTACTCAAAATCGCTAAAACGTAGGTCAATGTATGAGTAAATTTTCCGACACTCCCAGAGAAAACTTCTAGAATATGTGTACCAGTAGACAGACTAAAACCACAATCAGTTTTCCTCATATTCGAGAAGTTTTCCTCGGAAAATTTACTTATTCTATGAGTGACCTACACACTTAGAAATAACTAATTTTACACGTGACGGAATACATCTTTGACATAAAGGATGAGACGTAAACAAACATGTTATGTAATATTAAGTGCTCCGAGAGTGAAAAATTCGATATTCGACAAAAAGTACGATTGATTGAGTTGAATTTCGCGTCTGTTATGACTCAAAATTATGTCAAAATAGACGCTCGTATATGTCAGTTTCAGAGAACCTAAATTTACATGATTTTTTCTATGTGTGTACGTTTTCGCGAATTTGAGTAACCTGAACTCAAATATGAGTAACTCTTACTCAATTTTAAGCGTTTTCATTGGCCGTGCATGCGGAATTTGTTAAGAAAAGTATGTTAAGTGCTTGTTAAAATTGCAGGGGTGGAGTCATATGGCAAAGTGTAACATTTTAATGGGCTCTAGGAATTCTTTCATTTATTGAGCATTACACGTTATTAATATGTTGATAGCGATAAATTGTATGCTTTTATTACTCCGATAAATATTTGAATCTACACGCATTGTAGTCATATAACTTTTTTTTTTGTATTTGAAGATGATGTCTTTCAGATATACATACGCATAACTTGCAAGAGATTAAAAAAAAGGTCAAATATCAACGTGTTATTAATAGAAGTCACGTATTCACCTTTATGTACATCCGATCTTCGTTGTAAATCTGCAAAACTCTATTTTTGCAAATGCTGTAATTGTCATGAATGAAGATTGTTTTATCCACATTGTTAGGGTGGATGCCTGACCGACGTACATATACGGTCAGCCCAGCTATGTTAAAAACTTGTTCACTTGGCGTGCTGGTGGCGCGCACACACAATACCTTGCGAACCTAGGCTGCCAACCAAGGATACTTACTTAAAGGTCCTGTACACCATCGGAGGTGCAAAGGGCCTACGCGAAAGACTTCCATCCTTGGTGGCTGCTCGGTTTTGCCTTGACCTGGGCCCAGGTCAGATTTATATAGACTTGCTTTATTTCCTTGTTGAGGCTTCGCCGCCATGAGCCCCTGGGTCTACCTCTGCTGCGATGTCCTGCCGGATTCCAATCCAGCGTTTGCTTGCAGATTTCGTTTCCGCCCCGTCGAAGGCCGACCCACCTCCACTTTGGCACTCGAATTTCTGTTGCTATCTGCTTCTTATTAAACACCGACGATGGAGCTTGGCATTCGAGATCCAGTTGTGAGGCCACCAGGCACGAAATATAAGACCTTCAGCTTCTGAGTGTTCTCCGCTGATACACACCACGTCTCGCTGGCGCATAACAACACAGATTTCACGTTCGAGTTGAAATTTTGGTGCGTTGACTTATCTGGTTTGATCTACATACGTTTCGTAAACTCGCAAAGGCAGCCCTAGCCTTCTTGATTCGTGCACCTATGTCGCTCTTGGTCCCGCCGTCCGACGCTATTTGGCTGCCAAAATATTGGAAACTTTCGACCTTCTCAAATTGCTTGCCCCGCTACCGTCAAGTTGGAAAGGTTGCCCGTGTTGATATCCAACGATTTGGTCATGGACGTTGATGGTGAGACCCGCCGCAGATGAGCGTTCGGCTAGGTTATGAGCTTACTCTGCATATCAGAGCGTCGTTGTGCTAGTAGAGCAACATCATCAGCCATATCGAAGTCGTTGAGATGCTCTATGGTGAAAGGCTGCCAAAGCCCACGATTCGGTACACGGTCAGTTGCACCCACCATGATCTCGTCGATTACGATGAGGAACAGCAGCGGTGATAGTATACATCCTTGTCTCATACCAGCGCCTACCCGGATAGGGTCAGACAAGGCTCCATTATGCAGAACTCTGCACGTGAAAGCCTGATGCTGCGCTTCGATGACGATTTTAACCGGAACTCCCTTGTGTCTCAGGGCGCCCCACAGATATTCGTGATTGAGTCGGTCTAAAGCTTTTTCGTAGTCAATGAATACCAAATAAAAGGACTCTTGAAATTCATTGACCTGCTCCAGGATGATGCGGAGTGTGACAATATGGTCCACACAAGATCTTCTCCTGTATCCAATTTAGGATAAATTTGCACAGAACTTTGAGAACAATACACAGTAACATCATAGAGGTAACTCTAAGACAAGAAGGTCCCGAAGAAACGTGCTCAACTTTTTGGCTCAGCTCTGGTACTATCTTCGGTCCTAAGCTAATCGATGCATCCCTCGAAATATAGGAAAATCCACGAACCCCTAATTTTATCTGTCAAACTTTCATAGCGAATCAAAACAAACATAGTATAGTACTAGAATTTCTACTGGAATGGGGTATGTTAATCGATTTACTTGGGACCAATAGGCTAGTCAAGTAGTGAGTCAATTTATAATCGATAGTTTCGTATTGATTGTTGGTAACATCCCAACTAACATTTTCAGCTTTGTAAGCCAACTTTTCCAGCGTTGTGCTGTAAAGTAGCTGAAAAGAAGCTGCAGATACAGCTACAAGCAAAAGCTAGCAAAATAGTTTTGGAGAGCGTTTACTCAACTTTCTCACAACCATTATTCAATTTGTCAGTCGCACTGAATAACATAAGCCAATAAACGCTAATGTCACTTCTATACACACACTAATCAACTTTCAACTTGTAGCTGCAAAACAAAGCTAACAAAGTGAATATATTACTCATTTGATGGCTTCTAAACAACCAACCACTCTTGCTGAATAACATAAACATCAAAAGTGCTTTGTCAACAACTAAACAACCTGTACTCAGCTTATAAACTGTGTTAGAGCAACTTCGGAAGCATTTTCACAGTCAACTAGGTTTATTTTCAGACGTGTGCAGTTTTACAGCTTTTACTCTGCTCTTTTATAACAAGTCGAGAAAAGTGATTCGTGTGCACTATTATAAAGCCTCTACTCAGCAATTTTGTTGTAGAAGGGAATGTTGATTTGTTTACATAAGTTCAAAGTGTTGGCGTAGCACAGTTGGTAGTGTCAAGGTTTGCCAAAGAGGTCGTCTCGAGTTCGATTCCAGGTTCCGGTGCAGGGTAAATAATTTGGTGATGATTTGTAACTAATTTCGATTAATTTGATTCACAGCAAAATAAACTCAATAAATTTCTTCATAAAAAAGCGTAAACAGTATTTAACCCGGCTTCAAGAGAAAGCTGTGTAGTGATTATTGGATAACCGGGAAAAGGTTGAATAAGCGCCTTTCAAGTTCACACACAACGAAACAGCAGGATAACAGCTGTATAGAAGCGTTAATGGATATGCAATAAGAGATTCTCCCGACCGTTCCAACAGCCATAAGTAGCTGACTAAGTTCGCCAGATTTGCTTGTATAGAGGTTGAGTAAAGGTTTCCTCATATCGTATAACGTTTGAATACAGCTTGAAACTGTATAATTGAAATGAGTAAAGCGTTTACATTACGAAAATTGTTAGTTGGGATGATGCCTCGCCAATTGTCCCACACAGTCAGATCCCCCTTCTTTGGAACCTTCACTGAGACGCCCTGTATCCAGTCGGCCGGAAAAGTTGCGGTGTCCCAGATATTACAGAATAGTTGATGCAACATTTGAACGGATAGCATGAGGTCAGTTTTGAGCATCTCTGCTGATATGCGTTGGAGCCTTGTTGGATTTCATACAAGGATACTGCAGCTTTCTAATTTTCCAAAAGCATAGAATATCTCCATCTTCAACGTTGTTCGGGTATGACGTAATGCGCAGGATCTATAGGTAAGGCAGAAGGAACCTCTAGTCCACTGTTTCATTCATCCGGTGTTTTCGTCGGATCGAGAGAAAAAAGAGTCAGCTAGTTTCCTTCTGCCTCACCTATAGATCTCGCTCATCGAGATGAAACCACTGAGATTTTTGATGTTTGATCAGCGCACCAAAAAACTATTTCGAACAAGTGCGAGGAGGAAGAAAAATAATGATTCATCCGATTCTTCCCTGTATGCTAGATAGAGAAAGCGCAAACAATCGTCAAAAAACTAAGTGACAATCGCTGCCTCATACACGCTCGTTTGAGGTTACTCAAAAATGAATCATACGCACTCATTTTCATAACTACTTTTGAAACGTCAAATCATGAGTATGAGTAGCTGTGATTTGTGAATTTGAGTTTCATTGACTCAACAACAAATAAATAAAGGTAGAGATGAATTTTGAGTTTTCAGCCCATTTGCTTACTCAAACAAATGGCCTTATGATAATGTATAAATACGAAGTTTGCCTTTCCGTAGTAGAAGAAAAATTCGAAAGAAATCTTTCGAAAATGGAGCAAATTGCAGCCGACGTGGATGCAAAAATGTACCGCAAATTGAGAGGTAATTGTTTTGCATTCATATTTGCCATAAAATAAAATGATTAATTAAAATATTTTTTCAGTTTTTGGTTTATAAATCCCAAAGCACAAAGAAAATTAGCGACATGTTTGCCCAATTGTGTATTTTTGACTCATTTCCCGATATTTTGGATTTTATGGGATTAAGTAGAAATAACTCATCAACAAAAAAACCTAGCCGTTTTACTCAAAAGTTAGTACTGGCTATGTTGCTTAATCAAGAGTAGATCTGATTTTAATTAAATTGAGTGGTTTTTCACTCAATTTTTAGTTACCACGAACGAGCGTGCACACAACTTCTAATTTAAACGCGTTCAAGATTAATTTTACCGAAAAGATGTTACGGAATGTTCATCGGCGTGACATAAATTTATTCGGCGGCGTGAACCATTTTACTGCGGCGGCGCGCCGGCGGTAATCGGTGGCGGCGGCGTATGAAAATCATCGGCGGCGGCGGCGTGGCGCGGCGGCGCAAAGGTCTAATTGGGTGCACTATATAGGAATTTTTGCTTATATTACCTGTCCTGCACCCAAAATTGTTTGTTGGGAAGGTAATGGTCACGAAGCTTCTTATTTCATTACTATGATCTGCATTCTCTGCTAAAATGGATCGACATGTCCAACATCAAAAAGCACCTCTAATTTTGGAGACTGGTTTAATGTTGGAAGGGTGAAATGTTACTTTAAACTCAGCTTCAAATATCCCCAAGCAAACTCAAGATTCACCGCGTTAACGATGGATCCCTTCCGCTTTCATTTTTCACCAGTCCCGTACCGACTTCGGTTTCGACCACTGCACTACACCAGACACCTCCAATTATACTCGAAAATTATTACCTCGGAAGCGAAAAGAAAACATCAACCAGCCCGGTAAACGATCGATAATGGAGATAATTTTTCGGCATATCACTCTAGCTGGTGGCGAGTAAGAGATACCGCCGCCGTCTTCTGCAATTGAACACATTCCAGCTCACGTAAGTGTGAGCATCCAAAAAATGTAGTTTGGCTTCGGCTGGCTGGCTGGGTGCTGGGGAGAAAATACGGGCTAATGGCCATCTAATGGGTCACCACCACTACTGAAGCCGTTGATCCTCTGCACGTCTAGTACTGGCCGAATGGAGTTTTATTTCTGTGAGTGGAGACCTCAATCATAAAAAAAAATCGGTCAACTTTTATTCATGCCATTTTTTTCGCGCCTTTGGTTTTTGGTAGGAAGTGGAAAAACTGAGTGGAAAACATTGCACCGGGGAAAATGCGACCATTTATTTGATTAATGACAAGGCATGTGGCCAGAGAGCGAACACCAATTAACATTCATTGGACAGCGTTGATAGGCTGGTTTGATGTTGTTGTTATTTCGGTTGCTTGCTTTCAAGAGACCCAAGGAGAGGAGAGATGAAAAATGCTTCTTTCATTGGACAACCGATGGTGGTGCTGCGGCGCAGTCTGACAGACTTTAATGCGAGCGCCGATGGTCATTATCATCGCCATCTACGCAACAGCCACCAGCACCAGCCAGTAATATAATCATCAACACAGACGGATGATAATGTTTAAACTGTTGGCCTCGCAAAAAAGCGTCGAAAGCTGTGAGAGGATGGACCACAATTGCCATTAAGTTGGATAATTCGATTAGCTACCGGTGTTGTCTTGATCGTTTGGATGATAACGTTCATTTTGAAAAGATTATGCCGAGTAATTGATAGATTTAGGGAGATTGATTAATGGAGGCAGAGGTGTGAAAAATGTCCGGTATGTTGGAATTCCATGATTACCTTGTGTGTTTAGATATCGATCCAATGGGAAACTAATTGAAAACTAAACGGACATGGACATATATCATACTGAAAGTAAGAAAAAGCAACATACAACTTGATAAGGGTTTACCCAGTGCTACTGTCTTCCCATAATGCCTATCTAATCGTCAGTTTTTTCATCGGTCGCATTCGGAGGACACCGATAAGGTACGGTCTAGAATCCTTTTTTCCCTTCCATCAGCATCCTTTCATCGATCGGCCACCGAAAACGGTGACATTTTGCTTATCTAAACAAGATGCCCATTCCGTCGTCGAGGCAAGTCCAGTCCGATTACAGCATAAAGCGATGACCGTTTCTGTACGTGAATGGCGTACCGAGTGAGCTGAACATACGCACACGTGTCTAAATCGTTTATTTTATAATCGTGACTTGGACTCCGGGACCGGTTTCCGCCCGGAGAGGTGGGCAAAAAACCAAGTCTCGACGGGTCGAATGAGCTTTCAACGGGATCTATAAAAGTATCGACACCATGGATCCGGTGTTCACCGTTCCGTTCCGTGTTGTGGTAGTCTGGTGGGTAACGTATCACTGTTATGCCTTTTTTTTCTATGATTTATGGAAGGCAGAAAGTTTCAGTTTTATGATTTTAGCTTCGGGCAAACTGTTATGGAGCTTGCGAACTAGAAACAGGAACAATGTATATCAAGAGCAGTTCCACGCCAGATGACGAATCGGGTAAAATTTACCTTCTCCGATTTACATGGAATCTTGCATAATTGTGTGGCTACAATTCACATTATTGTAAAAAATCTGCTTTTTTGTGTTACTTCATATGTGAAGTTTACGATTTCCAAAGTTGGTTGGAAATGCTATCTTAGATCGTAAACTTCACGTTTGAAGTAAAAATAAAAAATAAAACACTTTGAATGTAACAACTCAAGGCGGGAGTAGCCGTCAACAATACTGATGATGGTACAACACGCAACAACCACCCTACTGCTTTCTCTCTGAGATGACTACGTTGGTCATGATGACAGGAGCAACACAATAGTAGAGTAAAGAAAAATTGCATTATAATACACCATCGACTGGAAATGCTTTCGGCAACCTAGGGCTTTAGGTAGTGATGAAACATTCCAATCTTCCTAGTGAAGATAATAAATAACTATCTATAGGACATAACGTTTCGAGTCTCTCTGAATGGCATCACATCGGATGCTTTCAACATCGGTGCCGGGGTTCCACAAGGAAGCATCCTTGGTCCCCTGTTCACCTCCGATATGCCGGCTCTCCCTGATGGTGGATCGTTGTTTCTGTTCGCAGATGACACATCCATCGTCTACAAGGGTAGGCTCAGAGCTCCTCTGTCTGTCAAACTTCAGAGAGGCCTGGACGTCCTGTCTGAATATTTCAACAGCAGGAAGATCCGTATCAACGCGGCAAAGACCCAGGTCATCATCTTTCCACACTCTAAATCTCCCAGACTTGTTCCATTGGAGAATAATAAGATCTGCCTGAACGGCACAGTGGTGGAATGGTCGAAAGAGGTAGTCTACCTCGGCTTAACACTAGACAGCAAGCTGATTTTCAGGGAGCACGTTGACAGAACCAAAACCAAGTGTAACATCTTGATAAGATCATTGTATCCACTCATCAACAGGAGGTCTACTCTATCCCTGAAAAGTAAGCTTGCGGTCTGCAAACAAATCATCCTTCCCGTAATCGAGGACGGTATGCCCATCTGGGAGAGTTGGCGCTATCACCTCAAACTCCAAAGGATCCAGAACAAGATCTTTAGGATGATCCTTAACAGTCCCCCGCGGACTAGAAATTCTGAGATCCACCTCCTGGCTGGAATTCAGACATTAGAAGAACGGAGAGTATTCATCCTGGAAAGTTTCAGAGACACCTGTCTGAGATCATATTATCAGATCATACGTGATCTAGCACGTTAAGTTAAGTTATACTCGTAGTTAGGTAGGTTATCACTTTTTTCAATTCAAATAAAGCACATCCCCAAAGGGGTATTCTGTAAACTAGTTGAAAAACGCAAATATTAAATTAGAATAACAAATCAAACAAAAATGAAGAGCCATGTAGGCTAATCAATTAAAATGATAAATCAATGTACTACCATAATCTACAGAAATAAACATAATTTTACTAATACCAGTACTACGTACACAGTCAGGCATTGTCCATCATGCGGATCACACAGATCACATCACAGTAAAATGGTGGTTGTATCAAGTGTCCAGAATCACATTGGCTACATTTAGACATGTTTCGGCTACTTCCTGGGAAGTCACCAGATGATAGGATTTGTTCCAAATCCCATCAAATAACATGAGAATTTGATGAAAAACACAAGCACAAGTTCAATGTTTGTTAGCGACACGATCGATTTACACGTGCGAAGAAACGCTATCGCTGCTAACAATTTTTTATTTGTCGGGTGAAGAAGTACTCGACCAACTGCAAGTTGGAAACCTTGCTATTTTCAATTTTATTGAAATTACGGCAGGACTCAAAGCTAGTTGCTCTACCCAGGGTGACCTATACTTATTGAGTGGAGAGAGTCTCAATCAATTGAAAATATAGTTTTTTGCTCAGAAATACCTTTGAGATTTTATGCCCAAGAGCCATTACTCTAACTATTGTGAGAGCCTATTTTACTTTGGGAATCTACAGTTTTTCTTGAACTAGAAACTTACCAAGGAGTTTTCGGATTAAAACTACGATACAACCGCATTGAGTATCACTTATGAACTGACTTTATTCTACAATTCTTTTCTCTTACATAGCGAAATTCTATCCTAAAAATGATCCTCGAGTAGAAAAATTCCCTAATCTAATGTGTAGGTGAAAATGGGACAGCATTAAAAAACTAGATTACTTCCTACATTTATCACCTTCATTCTCTCCTAATTTACGTAACAAACTTCCACCTCGCAACGCTTTCAAATTCAGGTTAAAAAATATAAATGTGGACGTGTCCCTATACGCCCTTCTGGCATGCGCTTATCTATCGTGCAGTGCATATCCTACAACTCTATTCTTAGCTATACCTGAGCGCGGCAGACATAGACGTAAATAAACAACTAGTCTTGTAATATTTCGTTCCACTTTCTTTGCAAAACGTTATCCTTATACCTGTTTTTACTTTACGAGGAAACATGGTTTGACTGAAATACAATTATTTTCATACTCTGATCTTTCCTTGATAATTAATAATGTTGCTTGATTAGCAAATGTCGCGTTCGCAACAATGGTAGTCATAACGAGTGTTTAGGATGGCATGTTCTAGGTGTTCTCTGGATAGAAGCATCATAACTAAATGCAAGTGCAAATATTATGCATCGCAAAAAAAAGTGGATTTTTGAATACCTCTCACCCCCTCGTCACGTACATTTCCTATAACTTATACATGGCATTTAACGTATTGCCAGACTACTCCACATCCTCTCTTGCGATGTCCGACGCCATTTTCTAATCCAAGATGGTGGCCATTGGGTTCAGAAGAATTGTCACCAATATGGGCACCGACGAACCGACATTTTTAGTAATTTCCATTTAATTCACTTTCTTATTTGCTTATCCTTGACAGATACGCGTATTTCATCTACAATGTGCAGAGTTCTTCAGTGTCTTATACTAATACTCGACTGATTATAAGGCTTGTACTCGAAAAAAATGCACCATTTTTATCCGTGTGTAACTTTTTTATCCGTGAGTAAAAATTGATGAAAATCTGGGTATAACAAGTTTGGAGTGAATTGTTTACATGTGCAAAATAACAATCGGTTCAGTGGTTATTGAGATGTCATCAAAACAAGAAGAAAATCGCCGGAGAATTCTGCGCCCCGTCATGGAAAATCCGACTGCTACCATGAGATGGATCGGAAAACAACTTGGAATCACCCATACAATTGTGTCTCGGGTGGTAAAATCGTTTAAGGAGTCCCAGACGACCGAGCGGTGGGCTGGAAGTGGAAGAAAATCGAAGACAGCTGACCCTATGAAGGCCCGGAAGGTGTTGGATTATTTTAAGCGTAATCCGAACCTTTCGATTCGTGACGCGGCTCTGAAGGCAAAGTGTTCCGCCTGGTTCGTTCAGCAAACCATGAAACGAGCTGGGCTTCGTGTATTCAAGGTCCGGAAGGCACCGAACCGGCGTGATCAACAAAACATGGCGGTCAAATCCCGCGCAAGGAAGCTGTATCGAGAGTGGTTAACGAAACCGATGTGTGTGGTTATGGATGACGAAACCTACATCAAGGCAGACGCAAAGTAGATACCGGGGCTGGAGTTCTACGTTGCCAAATCACGGTTTGATGTTCCGAAAGACATAAGGAAGAAGAAAGTGGACAAATTCGCCAAAAAATACTTGCTCTGGCAGGCCATATGCCAATGCGGTAAACTGAGTAAACCGTACATCACAATGGGTACCATCAACAGCGAAATTTACCGCACCGAGTGCCTCCAGAAGCGTCTGTTGCCCTTCCTGCGGTCCCACGAAGGCGAGACATTATTTTGGCCGGACCTGGCATCATGCCATTACGCGCGATCTACGTTGGATTGGTACAGAGACAATAACGTTGTTGTTGCACCAAAAACCGCCAACCCCCAAAATTCACCAGAGATTCGTCCGGTGGAAAGATTTTGGGCCATAATGAATGCCAAAGTTCGAAAATCGTCCAAGGTGTTTAAGAACGAGCTGGAGTTGAAGAAAGAATGGATGAAAGTGACCAAAAAGGTCGGCTCCACCATTGCACAAAATGTAATGAGGGGTCTTAAGGGAAAGGTGCGGGCTTTCAGCGATGGAAAGGAAATTGAATAACGTAATTATGCCGAAACATAATCCATATGTATTAGTACATTCCCTGAAAGTTTCAAGAAAATCCGGTTTGGCGAACACTTTTGTCTGGTGCATTTTTTTCGGGTACAGGTCGTATGGGTATCTTTGGAATGGGAATAATGCGAGAGAAAAAAAAATGTATGTCCGATGTCATTTTGGAAATTGGATTCAGGAAAAGTGTCAAATACCCTACAACCTACAATATGAGTATCTTTGGAACAGGGATGATGCGTAGAGGCAGATAATAGATAACAGATAGTCTGACGCCATTTTGGAATCTGAACGGCGCCGGTGGTGTAGTGGTAAGCGTGATTACCTCTCACCCCAGCAGGCCTGGGTTCAATCCCAGTCGGCGCCGCCGGGATGTTCTGAAGCATAGCATCTCTGATCAGGCTTTCCTTCGGAAGGGAAGTAAAGCCGTTGGTCCCCGGTTCATGAGTTGATGGGTCGATAGGTAGGGTCCAGGTGTGAGAGCTGCCTTCCTGGCACGTCGGTAGCATTGGTGCTCAGCACGGAAAACAAGATCGACGAAAAAACAAACCAAAGGAAAAAAAAAAAATGTTGGAATCTAAGATGGCGGCTATTGATTAAAAAAAAGTTTAAAACAACGTACAATATGGGTTTTTTTTTCGGAACAGGATGACGTTTAGACACTGAAAATCGTTGTCCGATGCCATTTTGTCATCTAAGATGGTGGTCGTTGCCGTTGGTATCAGAAAAATAACTGTCAAATACCCTACAATGTACGTATTTTAGTAACGGGTAATACAGTACCAGATTGATTTTGGCAACATAATCACAAAAACATTCGTTTTTGGCAGGGGCTTGGGTTTTGGAACCGTGCCAAAATCTGACGGATTGTTGTGTACCATTCTTTTTTTTGAAATAATGTAGCATTATATAATGATTAACATTTTTAATTATAGATTCATTATATATAAAGTGATGTATCCAATGTTAAGGCCCCTACGATGGGTATGTTTTCGCTTAGCGAAGATGGCTCCAATTGCTCTACGGTGATACAGTGCAGTTTGCCTAATCGGAGTATTTTGAATTTTTACTTTATTTTAAATCTTTGGCCTTTTATATAGTTTCATACACACTTAGAAGTTATTACCGACTAAGGTATTTTTTTACCCAACTTTCAGCGGCTGTTTGGTAAAACTGTGACCCTTATTTCAAAAGCTGTTCCACTTAGTTTGAATTTCAAAACACTGTCAGCCTTTTAAAAAAAATCGAGTCTTGCCATTGCGGTGAAGTTTTCCTTGAGTGATTTAAAATGCTTGATGTAGCTGTATAATAGTTGAACCATCGTCATTTGTAACTTGAAACAAAGTTGAAACATAATACAGTTTCAATTGTTTTCAGTGGAACAAAGGGATGAAATATTTTACTGCTACATTTCATCATGGATATTTTGATGTTTCGTGGGATTTGTCTTTCATGGGAATGTCCCCATGGACTGGACAATTAGATCAAATTGCTCCAAGACCAAGCTGAAATCGAGATCAAAAGGATTGTGAGTTAGAGCATAAAGTCATAAATATGACTCCACTTTGTTTCATCTTGGATTTCATACTGGCGTTGAACATCGATTATCGGCATAAAAGCATCGTCCCCGTTCCGTTTTGTAAGACGGAGGGACATCGGATGCATTCCTGCCCCAAGAGGAAGGATCGGAAGCAGCCAGCACAACAACGAACGGAAGAAGAAAACCAACAACGGAATGAGGAAGAGACCAGTACGTACGCTGGTGTAGTGACTGGAAGCGGTTAAGGTCCTGTACGTACGGAAAGGTAAATAAATTTAGAAGTAATCTGCAGTGAATAGATTCCATTTTGTGAGAAAAAAAGTCCGGGTTGTTCTTAGTAGGCCAAAAATTAGATCCAAGCTCTATTTCCACTTTAAATTCGGGATAGTTCCCATCCTTTCGAAACAATTTCCCGCCATTGTGTACCAGTCTTATTATCCTCCTGTTCTTGTGCTACTTGCCCCTGCCCAGCCAGGATTTGGTCAACCGTCCGAGAGTAGTATCTGAAGGAGGCTTCAGAAACTAGTTTCCTACCTAGCTCCTTCCAATCGAAATTGTTACCCATTAACCTCGAGCCCGCCACGAGTAATTGGTACCCAATACTAACCTAGAACTACTGCTATTTAAAATGTTAAATCAAACATTACTGATTTTGGCTCCGCAAAGTGTCACACACGACTGAGCCTAGTAAATAAACGAACTAGTAAAAAAAAAAAATCGGGATTAGTTTACTATACCGAGAAGGAGCGGGTAAAGAAAGAAGAGGAGGCCAAATGGCGGGTGAAAAACAATTGGAAGAAGCAAGGGAGATAAGGACACGGTTAAAAGCGGAAGCTAAACTCAGGTGGCCTGCAAGGAAGAGTTAGAAGAACTCATAAACTATGTCTCTCTTAAAATGTTAATGTAATTATTGAATTATTGAATGGTTCTCGGCTGCCGTGGAGCCTAACTAATAAACTATTGGAAGAAGAAATCTTGGATTCAAAATGGCGTCGATCATCGAATTTCGGTGTCTGCGAGCGTTAAGGCTCAAACGCAATGTGGATGGAAGCGGAACGGCAACGGAAAGTTTGACAGTTGTCACAAATTACATCAAGAAGCCTAACCGATGTCGATTTGGGTCTAACTAGTTTTCATAAAAGATAAAATCCGGATGAGGGCTAGAACACACAAACTCGAAAAAAAAAATCTTTGTTTGGCCTAGATTCGCCTAACTGCGTTGCAACCCAACAAGTACATATTCCGTAACCAAGATACATTCATAGTTCATCTTGAAATTTCTATAAGCTGCAGCTTTGCTTTGAATAGCTCTGCAGTAAATGGAAAATTCTTCATAATGATGATATCCATGACATGCACTTTACAACAGAAAAGCTGCTCTTCCTACAGAAGCAATAATAATTCATTATATTCACAATTCCTTTGCCAAGAACACTGCATTGAACATAGCCAACATGTAAATTAATTCGAATCCATGAGCTGAATATAGAATCGACAGCCGCCCCAAACGAAGAAAGTCAGCTGGAAAGACTCAGACAAGAGCAGTTCCACGCCAACTGGCGAATCGATTTTATTTTTCCCTCTCCGAATTTCATGAAGCTTCGCCTTGTTGTTCACTAGCGGTAATGAACCAAGTTTGTGCTCGGCAATTTTGAATCACACGCCTAATTTTTCAAAATGGCCTGTTCACCGCTGCTGCTACACCAATTACACCGAAAATAGTTTTCATGTAGCTTTCATTGGAAACGCAAATGATTTTCATCCATAAGCAAAATTAATGGAATTCATCTGAATTTCACATAAAATTTATGCGATCACGTTAATTTTATATGCTTTTTCATATGAATTTCATCGGCCTCATAATATTCATGTGATTTTGTGGTGGGATTTTTAGCTATGTGATGATCACATAAAAGCTATGTGAAATTCACATGGTTTTCTTCCATTAGCTATGTGCTAAATTTTTTGAGTGTATTCCATTGTCCAGCATAGAATGTTGCAGCATAATCAGCAAGTTTCGTATCTCGAAGCGTTGCCAGACATACCGATTTATCGGTATTTATACCGATTTTCAAACTTGATACCGATGTACTGATAAGGTTTCTCAGAATACTGATTTTTGAGTTACAATACCGATTTATACCGATTTTTTTTATTAATAATACAAAATGATTACTGCTTGCCTCACTGAATTGTCAGAGGAAACTATTGTGAGAGACTTTTATCTTTTAATTACAATTTTTGAGCCTGCACTAAAAAAAATCATGTTCAAAAATGTCTTATGCTTGATACTCTTTCGACTAATGTTTCCATTTCCTCACCGTTTCTGGTTACCAAGGAGTTGAGAAACAGCTAATGGCTCCATCCAAGTAATTTCTGGAAATCGGGAAATACTTTTATTCAGTGGAAAAATAGGTCCACGTTAATTTTTGAACTTCCTGAAATTTCTTTAATCTTCCCTTTGAAGTTTCTAACAACTTTCCCTAGGCATTTCCGTCCACCTTACCCTGTAAATTATATTCCGATTCCTTCCGGAAAGCTATTTCGACTTCCCTTGGAAGCTTCTTCTGGCTTCGCTCGACAAGTTATTCCGTCTCCTTCCGTCAGTTTTTTCAACTTCTTCGATTGCGGTTCCATTAGTTTCAGGAAAACTTCAGGAACTTTTTAGAAGTTCTGAAACTTCAGAATAGTTCGGACTTTTGGGAAGGTTCAGATAAATTAAAGACAGTTTCATCAACTTCTGTTCAAATCCAAGAACCCGGAAATCTCAGCACAGCCCAGAGAACTCCAATGAACTTAAGGGAATTGAAATATTTTGGAAACCTCACAAGCCCGAAGAACTTCAAAAAAATTTAATGGTTTTCAGAATAGTTCCATCATGTTTCAGGAGAATTGAGATAACTTTAGGGAAGCATTAGTACATATAAATTCAAGGAAATTTCTGAACCTTTAAATAAGTTTCGAAAACTTCAGTTAATATCCAAGAGGTTCATGAAAATTTTGCTAACGTAAGGAAAGTTACATGAACATTAGAAAATTGTGAGAGTATTTTAAGGGAAGTTCTGTGTTTTTATCGGCAGTTTCGAGAACTTTAAAAAAATATCGGAAAGTTCTGATGCTCATCAATTTAAAAAAAATAAATAGAAAGTCCTAAAGAAGATCCAGGGACTTTTAAAGAAGATAAGAGATTTGCCAGTACAGGCCGGACTCGATTATCAGGAGGCTCGATTAACCGGAGAAAATGGCTCGATTATCCGGAGTCATATTTTTTTACCTATCTTGTAAATTATTTTTCATAAACCGCTTGGAAAACCGACTTTCGATCAGAGGACGAGTAACATACATCGTTCGACTCAGTCTAACAAGATCTATAAATGACTATATTTAAGTGTTTGTGTGCCTTTGTTACAAAATCCGGCGTTAATTAACGTTGAATTAACTTTGACCTGAAAGGACTCGAACATATCATGTGCCACAACAACATACAAAAACTGAATCCCATGATGGTCCGTTCACTAATTACGTCACGTTTCAGAGGAGGGGGGGGGGGGGTTAATGGCAACCGAACAAAATTTTTGAAGATCCCTAAAAAATTTACCAAAGGGCCTGTAACCCTTAACTTTGTACAACACACATGAGTTTTCCATTGCCATTTTGTTGCTGAAACGATCTGAAACCAACGAGTATTCCTCAAAAAACTTGTTTTGATCTAAACAAGCTAAACTTTGATTACAGAAAACACCTAAAAAATGCGGATAATAGGGAAAATGTAAATGGAAACCGCGAAAACTGTGACCATACTACGTGGGATTTGACTTAATTGATTACAACATGGAGTATATCAAGATTCTGACAAGATAGAAAGTTACTGTCTCTGACAAAGTGGTTCAGGAGATCATAGCCTTGTCGCTGGTGGACAGTAGTTCTGAATTTTCTCACTACGTAGCGCTAGTATACATGTCAAATTATCGCATGTGATATATCTCGAGATCCTGACCAGATAAAAAGTTACTGTCTTTCACAAAGTTTTTAAGGATATCAAAGCCTATTGCTTGGTGTTCAATAGTTCAGAATTTGCTCACTACGCGACGCTAGTATACACGTGAAATTCTCATATAAAATATCTCGAGTTCCCAACCAGTTAGAAAGGTACTGTCTTCGGCATAGTTGTTCAGGATGTCAAGGCTTTTTCGCAGGTGAACAGTAGTTCAGAGTTTTCTCACTTTGCGGCGCTAATATAGATGTGAAACTCTTGCATATAAAATATCTCTAGATCCTGACCAGATAGAAAGTAAATGTATTCGGCAAAGTTTTTCACGAAGTCAAGATCTTTTTGTTGGTTGACAATGGTTTAGAATTTTCTCACTATGCGGTGCTAGTATATACGTGCCTTTCTCCCATATTCAATAGCTCGAGATCTTGATCAGCTAGAAAGTTGCTGTCTTCGGCAAAGTTGTTTAGGGGGTCAAGACTTTTTGGCTGGTAAACAGTAGTTAATAATTTTCTCACCACGTGGCGTTAGTATACATGTACACTTCTCGCATATGCTATATCTCGAGATCCTGATCAGATAGAAAGTTGTTCAGGAGGTCAAGGTCTTTTGGCTGGTGGACAGTAGAATTTTCTCACTTCAAGATGCTAGTATGCATGCGAAATTCTCGCATATAAAATATCTCACGTTCTTGACCAGATAGAAAGTTACTGTCTTGAACAAAGTTGCTTAGGAGTTGAAAGCCTAGAGTTTATGAGAAAATTCTAAACTATTGTTCACTAGCCAAAATACTTTGACCTCCTGAATAACTTTGTTGTAGACAGTAACTTTCTATCTGAATAGGATCTCGAGATATAGCATATGCGAGAAGTGTACATCTATGCCACGTGGTGAGAAAATTCTGAACTACTGTTTACCAGCTAAAAATGCTTTGACCCCTGAACAACTTTGTCGAAGACAGTAACTTTCTATCTGGTGATGATCTCGAAACAAACCACATGCGAGAATTTCACGCGTATTCTAGCGCTACGTAGTGAGAAAATTTTGAACTACTGTCCACTAGCGAAATCTCTCTGATCAGAATCTCGAGATATTTTACATGCGAGAATTTCACGTGTATACTAGCGCCACGTAGTGTGAAAATTCTGAACTATTGTGCACCAAGCAATAGACATTGACCTCATGAACAACTTTTTCAAAGACAGAAATTTTCTGCCTGTTCAGAATCTCGAGCTTAGCATATGCGAGAATTGTACACGTTTACTAGCGCCATGTGGTGACAAATTTCTAGGCTACTGTCCACCAGCCAAAAAGTCTTGACCCCCTGAACAAGTTTGCCGAAAACAGTAACTTTCTATCTGCTCAGGATCTCGAGCTATTGTATATGCGAGAATTGCATGTGTATACTAGCACCGAGTAGGGAGAAAATTCTGAACAACTGTCCACCAACGAAAAGATCTTGACTTCCTGAAAAACTTTGCCAAAGACATTTATTCTTTATCTCGTCAGGATCTAGTGATGTATCACATGCGAGAACTGAACATGTAAACGAGCACTATCTAGTGAGAAGATTTTGAACTACTGTTGATCAACAAAAAAGCTTTGCAAAGCTGAACAGCTTTGCCTAAAACAGTAACTTTCTATCTAGTCAGGATCTCGAGATATTTTATAAGAGAATTTCACGTTTATACTAGCGCCGTGTAATGAGAAAATTCTGAACTACTGTCCACCAGCCAAAACTACTTGACACCCTGAACAAGTTTGCCGAAGACAGTAACTTTTATCTGCTCAGGATCTCGAGCTATTGTATATGCGAAAATTGCATGTATATACTAGCGCCACGTAGTGAGAATTTTCTGAACTACTCCACCAACGAAAAGATCTGGACTTCCTGAAAAACTTTGCCGAAGACAGTAACTTTTTGTATGGTAAGGATCTAGAAATATTTTATATATGCGAGAATTTTACATGTATACTAGTGCCACGAAGTGAGAAAACGCTGAACTACTGTCCACCAACAAAAAGGCCTTGACCTTCTGAACAACTTTGCCCAAGACATTAATTTCTGGTCAGGATCTCGAGATATTCCATGTTGTAACCATTTAATTCAAATCCCACGTCGTACGGACACCGTTTATGCGGTTTCCATTCACATTTTCTCTATAATCCGCATTTTGTGGGTTAACTGTGATAACATTTTTTTGAGTAATGACGAGTAATGATGAATTTTTGTGTATTTTTTTTTCATTCACGTATTTTCGATTCATTACTCGAGAGCAGTGAATTGCCCCTCGGTTACATCCAGAGTGGTGTTCGTCACGCTTTCTCCTTCATAAAAATGTGAATCATGGTTAAGCACAGCATTGACTATGTCAGCATCAGACATGACATCGAATTCCGCATTCTCGTCTTCATTTTCGCCTGCAGCCGCTTTATCAGCAACCATCAGTTGAATTGTTACACTATCATCCCTAGAGCACCGGAACTAATATTTGCAATTTAAACATTTCAAAAATATTAATGGAAAATGGTTGAAATTGATCGAGTGCGTTAAGTTAGGAACCGCGTCAAATATGGTGCCTTCACGGTAGCCTTGATTTTTAGCCAAGCTCAACTTTGTCTCTACACACTCGTGAGAGTCGCGAGACTACGATTTTTCTCAAGTTGAGGGGTCCCATGGCGTGGTTGGCTACACGTTCACTTCTCAAACGGATGGTCCATGGGTTCAATTCCATTGATCTTCTTATCGAATTTTGATGTATTTTAATGTGCCTCATGATAGGTTACTATCCAAGTCCGATTCTGGTCACATTCCCGGGACACCTCGAACTTGTCCGGAAGTGGCCAATACGGTCCAAGGTACTTAATTTTTTCCACCATTGATCTGGTTATCGAATTTTGATATAATCTGATGTGTCGCATGATAGGTTATTATTCAAGTCTGGTTCTGGCCACTTTTCCGGAGGCACCCTGAACTTGCCCGGAAGTGACCAATATGGTCCAAGGTACTTTATTTTTCCCACCGTTGATCTTGATATCAAATTTTGATTTAATTTGATGAGTCGCTTAATGGGTTTTGTTCCTTTCAAGTCAAATTTAGCCTCATGGCCCATAAACACCGGAACTTGTTCCGGCCATATCTACAAAACCAGTGGTCCGATTCCATAATCCTTCAATAGCGTTCAATGGGACCACTAAAAACATTAAATGAGATCACATAAGACCAAAAAAAAAATTTTTTTTTTCATGGCTCGATTATCCGGAGGGCTCGATTATCCGGAGTGAAATTTTTTTCAAGACTCCGGATAATCGAGTCCGCCCTGTATTTCCATAATAATCAAGGAAGTTAAAAGTATTTCAAGGATGATCAGAGATCTTCAAAATAGTCCTATTAACTTGAGGGGAATTGTAAGAAATTTGAAGGAGTTCCGAAGAATTTTGAGATATTCCAAAGTGCAATTCAGGAATGTTTCGAAAACTCCAGAAATATTGTGAAATTTTCAGGGATGTTTTATGAATATCAGGAAAGTTGCTGGATCAATAGAGCATGTGAAGAACTTCAGAGAATATTGTGCTAACATCCCCCAGAAATCTATTTCTTTCAGATATTTTCCCATTCTACTCTAAGTAGTCAACTGTTCCGTAAGTCCTCTGGTGTTAGGAAGATTCTCCCAGTGTCTCCTGGAAGTTTCTTCCGTCTTCTCCAAGAAGTTCAATTAAAGTTCTACCGGATGTATCTATCGAGTTCTCCCAGAAGTTTCTTTCGTCTTCCTCTGGAAGTTTCTCCATAAGTCACTCTCCGTAGGTTTTTTGCCGACTTATTGGAAGGTTTTTCCGAGCTTCTCCTAACTTCCCCTGGAAATGGCTCCTCCGGGATTGGCTTCCGAGTTCCGAACTTTTCTGGCTTATGGATTTTTTCCGAAAGTTTCTAAAAAATTTTGCCAGAAGTTTCTCAATATTTGTCTTGGAAGATCCCCATTGGATGTTTTTTATATATATTTTAGAACTTCCTTCAAACTTCCTCCGCTAGAACTTCTTTATTCTTCCTCTGGAAGTTTTGTTGGTACCATTAAGAGACTAATTCAAATATTTCCCAGAAGTTTCTTCCGACTTACATAGAAAGTACATCTTTCGATTTAAGTAAAAAAAAAAAAAATAATTAAAATAGTGAATATCGATAAATACCGATTTTTTAATCATTTGATACCGAAAATCATGAAAACAATCTGGCAACGCTGCTCCCAGGTCATCTCAGGTTTTGAAAAACAAAACAAACAAGAGCTGTCAAAATACTGGGTTGCGGCACATGTGAGGCACAGTGAAATAAAATGTCGCAACATAAATGTGTAGAGTGACCACCCCTTGCTGTGCACCAGCATTCAAACCAAGATGTAATGCCGTCTTCACAAATCAGTTGAAAGTACACATATTCTTCTAATTTATTCGATATATCTCCATTTCAAGCAATATTTTAATAATAGCTAATTTTTTTTAGAGTTGAAGTAGAATGAGCTTAAGGAGGCACCACTGCAACTATTAAAACAATTAGAATTTTAATAAAAGTTTATGTTCTACGATTTTTGTCAATTTTAACGTATCCATTATGTCCCTTTCAGAAAAGTTAGCATTTTTGATAAGCTTTCTAATAAACATAAGTGTTGACATCTTAAAACTTGAGTTTTTTTTTATTTTAATTTATTTTTTATTTTTCAGTGTATAATTTTATCTGGAACGGCAATTCAGTTTCCTACAACTTTGGGCCGTATGAATAAAAAGAGTTTACTTTACTTTTCCGAGATTTTCTTACGGGAAAAGTAAAGTAAACGCTTTTAATCATACGACCTTTTGTCTCAACATCAGTTCGATAAGATAAACCGTTTTCGTTATGTGATTTATTGCAAAATATCAAATACGCTATTTTGAAATATTAGGTGAAAGTTAAAATGGCTGAATTAGCGGCAACGGTGGTGTAGTGGTAAGCGTGATTGCCTCTCACCCCAGCAGGCCTGGGTTCAATCCCAGACGGCGCCGCCGGGATGTTCTGAGACATAACATCTCTGATCACGCCTGCCTTCGGAAGTTCATGAGTTGATGGGTCGATAGGTAGGGTCCAGGTATGGGAGCTGCCTCCCTGGCGTCGGTAGCATTGGTGCTCAGCACGGAAAACAAGGTCGACGGAAATCAAATCAAGGATAAAAAAACGGCTGAATTCTACCAAAAACTTGATTCATTGCCCCTAGCGAAGTTTCATGGAATTGTGAGAGGTAAAATCAAACATTTGTAATTGTTTTTTCGCTATTTGGCCTGGAACTGCTCACAGCTATCCCATCTTTCTTCCAGACACCGAGAGATTGTGTGTGTGTGTGTTTTTAGTTTGTTATGCATCATCTGCTCTTCCTTCCAGTCCAGCACAACATTCTTTGGAAGTGCCCCAGCAAACAGGGCATTTTGTTTTCATACCAACGACGTAAAACAAAATTCCAGCTCCATGGTCCGTAAATGTAATTTCCCTCTTGAAAGCTCAACGGCATAAAGCCGTTCATTTTATTGCATGTTTACTATTTTTATGAAGCTTGTTTACTTCTTTGGTTTTCTTCCCATTCATTTTTTTTTCTCCTGGGACACGGCTATCCTCTTCGGAAGGAAGCACTTTTCCTTCGGATCCTGTCGATTTCCATTTGTACCGAAGCATCTGCCTACGCTTTCTCTGATGACATTGCACTGTGGTCCGAAACGGTACTTTGGCGGGAAACAATTATTTAAGCCGTTTCTGTTCAATTTAGGAGGTTTGTGTCTTCGTAGAAGTTGTTCATAATTGTCATGGTACTTATTTTTATAAAAATTATATCTAAGAGAAAAAGTTAGATTTAGGATTTAAATTTCAATGAGAACCACCCTAATAAAAAAAATGTCACGTGAAGCAGGACCACTCAATTATTTTTAAGTCCTACGCAGACAACAACCCCCTTAAAATGTACAGAAATGGAGCAAATATTTCCCCCCGCCTAATTTTCGTTTCGGACCACAGTGCATGGCTTAGTTTTCTAATTAGAGCAACAAGTGAAGCACGCCCAATTTGAGCTTTTAAAAATTCATCCATTCGCCATCAAGCTCCTTTGCAGACAGGAACAGAAAAAAAAAGAATAATACAACAGGTCCCCATGGGGGCCATTTATTGAATCCGCATTACAGCCTACACCGGCTGTCTAAGGCCGTCGTCGTCGTCGTCGTCGTCGATGGTCGTTGCCTTAAGCGTTCCATAATTGGCTTTTAATTCTTCCACCGGGGTCAGGGAGCTGCAAGCTGGAGGTAACTCAGCCGGGTAACTCCCGCGCTCACCCTTACGATCTCTGTGGTAAAGTTATTTAATACTAGGATTGTTTTTCGTTTCGCAACCTCGTCGTCGTCGTCGTCGGCTGTCGCGTTGCGTTTGATATGCGTGTCGTCGGTCGGTCCAGGCTGGAGGGCTGAAAGCTGGTATCTACTCCTCCGCAGCCACCGCATGACTGGGTTGTCATTAAAACACAATAAAATGGCTGTTATTTTACCGTTAAGGGGAGTGAGACAAGAGCAAATTTTTGTCCCATCTTGTATGCAAATAAATACAGTCGTAAACGAAATTGGTTCACCGAAAGCTTATGCGAGACGGAATTTGGAATGGCTTCCCGCAAAGCGATGACAATAAAGCAAATTGTGCTTTAAACATACCATGGACTCCGTCCCACATCATTTAAAGGGCTTTGGTCTTAACAAAAATGAACATCTCATTCTAAGAAAAGAAAAAAACTCACTGGAACTTCGATACATTTGAATATCATGGTAGCTTAAAATGGCTTTGGAACTATGACTAAGAATTTTTTGCTAGTTGCTCGTATTATTTAATACTTGGGCTACTTTTACTTTAGGCAAAATAATATCTGGAGCAAAGCGATGTGGCGCCACCATGGGTTGGTGTTCGGAGCTCATTACCAACCATTGTAGTGGTTTAGAAGTTCATTTTTAAGCACCATGAAGAGTAGATTTTTATAGTCTTTCAATTTAATTTCGTTATTTTTGGTATCAATTGTTTATTGTTGCCATACATCAACAGGCTGGCTGTAGCCAAAATGATGTTAATAATGCTAACCATAATAATAATAATAGTAAAACTACATGTCAAATAATCACAGAAAGAAAAACAAAGCAACATGGTCAGAATGTAAAAAAAAAAAAAAAAACATAAATGGAAATACACTAATTTTCTCTGCGGCCGGCGAAAACAGATGAGAATCTCCGACGAAGCGCATCACGTGTGAGGTGAAAGTCGAATACAGATGCGACTCTGTTGAACACACGCTGTAGTCCGCAAATCGCACCATATGCCCCGTAGTTCGTGCGACGCAGTGGCAGTCTCAGCATGAGGTTGTTACGGAGTGGTCGGGGTTGCACGTTTAGGTCAATTTGCCTTAGGATAGCCTCACAATCTATTCGTCCCTGTAGAGTGTCGGCGATAATCAAAGCTCTGTTGGTGTCCCTTCTAATCCGGAGAGGTTCAAGGTTTATCAGTTGGCAGCGACTCTCGTAGCTGGGCAGCCGAAGCGGATCTCTCCAGGGCAGTCTACGAAGCGCAAAACGAAGAAAGCGACGTTGAACAGATTCGATTCTCTCGGCACCATTGTTGTAATTCGAATTCCAAACCGCAGAACAATACTCAAGCGTCGATCGTACGAGGGAGCAGTAAAGAGATTTTAAGCAGTAGACATCGGTGAAATTCTTAGCTATCCTGAAGATGAATCCTAAAGTCCTAGACGACTTATTGATGACATAAGAAATGTGTTGCCTGAATGTTAGCTGTGAATCCAACACCACACCCAGGTCTTTCACCTGATTCACGCGTTCGAGTGTCGTTCCAAGCAGGTCATAGCTGAATACAATCGGTTGCTTTTTTCGTGAGAACGTTATGGCAGAGCACTTTGCTGGGTTCACTACCATTCGATTTAAAGTACACCAACTGGCGAAGACATTAAGCTGATGTTGAAGATTGTGGCAGTCAGCGATCGAGCAAATTCGTAAAAATATTTTGAGGTCGGCTGCATATGCTAATCGAGGTCCTTCAATAACCAGGTTCACGTCGTTGAAGTAGAGTAGAAAAATCAACGGTCCCAGATGGCTTCCCTGCGGTATACCTGATGTGGCAAAGAAGCTAGCTGATTTGCAATCTCCTATAGCAACCATAAGTTGGCGACCAGTAAGATACGAACGGAACCAACTCTAGAGATTACCACTCACCCCAAGCCTGTCGAGTTTAGCAATCGCAATGTCATGATTCAACTTATCGAATGCCGCGGATAGATCGGTATATATATCGTCCGTCTGTACCCGTTCAGTCATACTATCGGTAATGTAGGATGTGAGGCATAGCAGATTGGTGGTTGTAGAGCGACCGCCAGTAAACCCGTGTTGATCAGCATTCAGATACTGCTTGCTGTGAGAGAGCAACGGTTCCATAATAACAAGCTCGAATAGTTTCGAAACAGCACTCAGCGATGTAATTCCACGATAGTTATCCACGGCTCGTTTGCTTCCCTTTTTGTGGACAGGAAACATGTGTGCACATTTCCAGAAGGATGGAAATATACCACTGGAGAGAGACATCCGGAATAGACGGTGAAGTGGAGTTAACAAGCAAGCAATATGTTTCTTCAAAAACACTGACGGAACTCCGTCGGGTCCAGGGTTGAAGGACGATTTGAGCTGCGTTGCAGCGTTAGAAATCATCTCAACATTGACATCAATTGCACTCAGCGTTTGACCATTTAGTGGGATGTTCCTGGCTGCGAGGGAAACATGGTCGTCACTTAGTCTCTCATCAGTGAACACACTGGCAAAATTGACAGAAAAAAGGCGACAAATATCCTGCGGAGTGGAAGCGACTTCACTGTTCGATTCCATTGACGATGGGAGGCCAGATTCTCTGCGTTGCTCGTTTACGTAGTTCCAGAAGGATTTCGGGTGTAGTTTAAGGTTACGCTGAATACCTCGTTGAAATCGCAGAAAGCATCGACGACTGGCTCGCTGATACTCGTGATTAAGCCTCACGTAGTGATGTTTCAGAGGAAGCGTGCGATACTTCGTAAATCTTCTCAATGCTGCTCTCTTGATCGACTTCAACCTACGCAGCTCAATCGTCTGCCAGGGAGGGTGAGAGTCTTTGCGTTGAATTCTTTTCGGGACGTGTCTGTCAATGACATATGCCAAGGCATGAGAAAAAGTTTGCGCAGCGGCCTCAACGTCGTCATGATCGAGAATGTTCTCCCAGTCCATGTTTGACAACACATCTACAATGCTTCGATGGTCGGCCTTTCGAAAGTCATAAGAAACCGCAGCAGGAAGACTATCGAAATCACGAACGAGATTGTCCTCAACAGTGACAATCAGAGGAGGGTGGTGCGGAACAAGCTTAACTAGTGGACAAGGTGCTGTGGAAATGAACGGAGCATTGTCCTGAGTGCTCACGAAGCAGAGATCCAAACTACGGTTGTTCTCGTTGACTACGTAGTTAATTTGAGAAAGCGTTGCTACGCTATAGTTATCGAGAAGGCCGATAGCTCCTGCATGAAATACAGAACGTTCTGGATCTGGATAGAGGAAGCCGCTATGGGATGGTCTCCACGAAACGCCTGCTAGGTTAAAGTCCCCAAGAATGAATAGCTCATCAATTGGAGTCGCTCTTTCCATTACTGTGAAGACTGATTGACAGTGAGTCTCGATGAGTTCAAGATCACGAACTTGATCTGGAGGCATGTACAATGCGCACAAAAATAATGTGCGATCGCCCAGTTTAATGGCTGTCCAAACCTGTTCCACACTGTTCCACGATTCATTTTCGATTGCTCTCGCCTCCAATCCGGAACGGACAGCCACAAGAACGCCTCCACCAGTAGATTTTCGGCTGTTGTTTGGATTCCGATCGCAACGAAAAACCTCATAATCGGATCCGAACACCTGGCTGGAAAGCGTTCGCGAATCGAGCCATGTCTAGCATAGGACAATCACATCATAGCAACGATCCGATACAGCAAGCCGGTAGTCGTCAACATCAGAATTCATTCCGCCGGCGTTTTGGAAGAAAATCACGATGTCCTGCTTGCGGCTTACAATCGAACGTCTGTTCTCCCTGGAAATCACGGAAGCATCAGGCAGCGAATGAACATTAACAATACCATACGGATACTCGCCATAGTGACTGGGTTGGAAGACCCCCTCTCCACATCCGACTACAGGTTCGGAACGACTATGGTGAGCGGCGGCAGCAAATGGCTGGACTGAGACGGAGGGATCAGGGGCTTCCACGAGGCTTTCTACGGCGCGTTCCGGGCTCCGAGGTACGAGAGTTGATTCGGCGGCATTCAAGGTGCTGAAATTTGGATCGGCATCAGACATCGTATTTGCGCTATTAATTATGTACTCGCCTGTTCTAGCAAGTTGGAAGACCCCCAATCCACATCTAAAGTCAGGGCCAGGACGACTATGATGAACGCTGACAGGAATTAGCACGACTGAGTTAGAGGAACCGGGGGCTTCCATAAAGCTTTCCACGATGCGTCCCGGTTGCAAAGCAGATTGGTTCATCCAGAGTTCAGAAGACATCGAGCTTACTACATCGTTTTCAGAAGGCGAGGTTGGATCGGATGGTTGTGTTAAGTATTCGCTGCTGGAAGCGGAAGGTGGCTCAGAAAAAGAAGGTTTTGGAACGTATCGATACTTGCCTGTAAGTACAGGCTGGAAGACCTCGTCACCGATTCCAAAACCAGGGCCAGGACGACTTCTGATGATTAGATCTACAAACAGCTCGACTGGTTCGGAGGGATCAGAGGCTTCCGAAGCGCTGTGTTGTTGCGTCCCAGATCCGCCCAACAGCACGTTAGTAATTGAAAAGGAAGTATCCTGGAACTGGTGTCACTGTGCTGGACCAATACGGGTAATTTGGGTCACCTTCTTTGACCGAGAATCATCGAACTCACGGAACTGAATGCCCTCCGGCCACGAATCGCAGGAAAGGGCAACATCCCGTTTGTTTTGGTTGACGCCGACTTTGAAGGAAACGTAGTTTAACGTTGACGGATCTTTTCCTCTGGGAACCAACTTGGCAACCCGAGTTTTCTCGTCTGTTTCCAGACACAAACACTTAGAGACAAGAGATGAAATTTCATCGTTCGTAGTAGTGGGATGAAACGCCGATAAGTACACCCACACCAGATCATCGTTCAGGTCCACGGTTCTGACCGAGTCGATAGGTGCTTTCTTACCACACAGTATGGGCTTGTCGTCAGTGCTAGATGAAGTACGGCGACGTTTCGGGGTGCCACGACCGGAATCAAAGCGGTCATTTTTAGGCCAACGTGGAGTTGAGCCGACTGGGATCTTCGATTCCACTTTGGCTGCAAGAGCAATAACAGCCGAATTCAATTTCTCGATGTCCTCTTTCATCGAATCAACCGCATTTGGAGCCACAGAAGTCTGATTGACGTCACGGCTCACGATATTACGGAAGTGGCCGTTTGAAAAAAGCGCCGCACAGTGATCGCACATCCAGAAGACATTCTTCTCGTACAATCCAAGTTGATCACATTTATTGGACTTCTCTGCAACTCAGTTATGTAATATAGTTGAGAAAGTTTGATTATAACCGTGGACGACACTTCGTGCATATTAGCGGGGTTCATTTTTAATTTGAACGTTTAGAATCCTATGACCACAAAAAAAGCGAATTTCTGGTTTCTAGTTCCATTTTGTTTTTCTCCATTCCATGTGCTAAATGACGTTTGTGCAATTTTTAGCTTGAGCTGCGTGCAGATAAGCGGGGTTTAAATTATTAAGTGTTCAGATTAAAAACGGTCAGATTACCGGGTGACCACTGTATATTTTATTATTAGAGTACTTTGAAGAACAGCGCCTCCTGTAAAATTTACTCTAGTTGATATGTACCAATTTACTCGGGTTCAATTCAACTTCCTTGGGAGATTTTTCAAATGGAAATGGTTCAAACTTTGCACCCCCAAATCCGATTGAGCCATGGTGATGAAACTGATGAACAAACCAATCGATTTGTGGCTTATGATAGCTGGATTGAAAGTTGATCTGTTGTTAAGAAATGCTATTGAATTAAAACAATTATCCTCACTACCAACCGTGATGATTAAATTGTAACTCCAAATCGAAGCTCATCCCTTTTAAATCCGGTTTGTATCGATTTAACAAGCTTCATTACCACCACCGACCTCACTCACCTACCGGTTGACATTTACCTTCAGCTTTTCTGGATTTCCAACCCCATCGAAAGCATTTGCCAACGGATCACGTCTACGCGTGAATAATTAGGTGGTTCCTTTAATTACCGCACCCGATTGAGCGTGAAAATTCGACGCAAAACGCAACCCGGGCATGAATTTCCATAAACCATGGCGTGCCATTCATTCCGACCTGTTTGATTCAACCCCATCCGTATCAACATCGTGTTCTGTGGTCTGTTGTTTTGCGTTGGAATTAATCGAATCAAAGGATGAAAAAGGCGAGCCGAATCGAACAAAAGGAATGATTCCTTACTCCCCATGGTTTGGTTACCCGTAGGGTATTCACTGGTGATGAAGAGGAGGAGGGGGGGGGGGAGGTGTGTGAATTGTTGGTAGATAGAGGAGAAATTACAATCGAAGCCGGAAATTCTGTAAAATGCATTTCCACGCCAAATTGCAAATCGGTTAGACATGACTCTCATCGGTTTGAATGAAACTTTGCACATATGTTGGTTGCATTCTCCATTATAAACTTGTATTTTTTTCCGGACTGATTTATTATAAGGGATTATGTAAGCAATTGGTTTTTTTTTTTCAAACGGTATATTTGATCAAAATGACGTCTGAGAAGAAGTTGTAGGTAAAGACTATCCAAAAAAGAAAACAAAATTTACTGAGAGAAAAATCACGGTTAAATCGTGTTTAATCGTTAAATAACAATAAAATCACCCGCACACCTGGAGAGGTTAGAATCACCTATTCAGTTTAAGACTCAGTCCTAGAAATCCTCAGAGCCAAATAACCTGTCAAAATCTGAGCAAATCAAACATTGCCATTAGAATTTATCTGAGAATTTTTAATTCTTACTAGATCAAATTTGAGAGTATTGCAATCGAATAAAAATCCATTCACCTTAAGTTTTCATGTGCTTCTTAAATTCATATAGTTGTTGCAATCAACAATAATATTCCAACATTCTGACTTCGGTTTTGATCACCTTCCAGTAACTTTTGAAATATCCCAAGAAATAATTTCTAATCCCAACAGCTCTACTTTCAATAACCATAGAGCTGATTGGGAGCAATATCGAACATTTATGGAATATAGCGTTGATCCAAATATTCCTTTTCAAACCAAAGATGATGTTAATTTTGCTCTTGAATCTCTGACTACTTCTATAGTTGAAGCAAGAGCTACCAAAATGCGAGGTTAAATTCAATTCAACTATAATAGACGACGATCTTCAGCTCTTGATCCATCTGAAAAATGTCCGTAGGAGCCAATACGCGATCCTGCCTTGAAATTTATCTGGCAGGATTTGCAAAAACAAAGTAAAAAGCAATTTTCTAGCCTGAGGAATAAAACTTTTGAAAATAAGCTGTCAAGCAAAACAACAACAAAAAGGAAACATCCGGCTCGATGTGGTAGAAGAACTCGATCCGCCTGACCAAATACTCCAGATCCGGCAAATTATACGTACCCTGCACGTCTTGTGATATTCGTCGAAGCGATCTCATTCCCATCGCTCGACAACCTGCCACTAGACGAAACTACGAACCAAGTACTGGATTCCCATGGCGCCGTTCTGCTGCGAGCGGACATCCTCCCACTTCTGGTGCTACTGCTGTGCTTTCGGAATAATCGTGATGTGGTCCGCTTTCTGCAATACACCACCTGAATTCTTCTGCAGGCGTCGACGGAAGTGTTTGTTGAAGATTATCTGAATATTTTCTCTCGGGAAAATATTTTTGATGATTCCTGGGGTACTGATTTGGACGAAGCAAGTTCTATAACTAAAAAGTTTGTTTCTTTGAAAAACTCGAACAGCTGGTACAATTTGGATCTTTTGCGTCTTAAACGGAAAAGGGACAAATGGTACAAAAAGTTTTGTAGATCTAATAATGACAATCATTGGACTAGGTACACAATCGCGCGTAACAAGTATTCACAATCGATAAGGAAAACTCGTTGTGAATATGTTCAAAGGAAGATTGATCAGCATCAAAACAACAGCAAAGAGTTATGGAAAATTTTGAAATCTTTATTAAAACCTAGTAATTGCAAACCGCGGTCCATAACTTTTAATGGCACATTAGAACAGTCAGAACAAGTAATTGCAGCTAAGTTTAATGATTATTTCGTAGATAGCGTTTCATTGATTAATCAATCTATTGAATTGGTCGATGAACCTGACGAAATAAAACAGCCAGTTAATAGTAGTTGTTTTTTGGATCTGAAACGCGCTTTTGAAACAATTTCTAGGCCCTTATTGTTAAGATCAATCAAGCGCTTTGGAATTACGAGTGCTGAATATAAATGGTTTGAAAGCTATTTGTTTGACAGAACTCAACGGACTGTTTTTAATGATTCTGTTTCCAGTCCCGTGGGGAATACCCTTGGAGTGCCCCAGGGAAGTGTATTAGGGCCCCTGTTATTTATTATGTATATTAATGACTTGCGACGTGTTTTACGATTTTGCGACATTAATCTTTTTGCAGATGATACTGTGTTATTCATTGCAGCTAAGGATTTAGATGATGCCGTTTTACACTTGAATGAAGATTTGCGTTCTCTAAGTAGATGGTTGAAGTATAAGCAGTTAAAATTGAATACAAGTAAAACTAAATTTATGGTAATTTCGCGGAATCTGTTAAATGATAACGTCTCTGTTGTAATTGATGATGAGACTATTGATCGCGTTCGGGAGATTAAATATCTTGGCGTGATTATTGATGACACACTTAAGTTCAACTCTCACATTGACAATGTCATCAAGAAAATTGCCAAGAAGTATGGAATTCTATGTCGACTGAAAAACGATTTAACTATTGCCAGTAAAGTACAGCTCATACAAATCAATCATCTCTCCTCATCTAGACTTTTGCCCTTCCATTTTATTTCTGGCCAATGCAACACAAATATCGAGATTACAGCGCTTGCAGAATAAAATAATGCGTTTGATTTTGTGATGTAATAGATTCACTTCCTCAACTTTGATGTTAGACGCCTTACAATGGTTGTCGGTGGAGCAAAGAATTGTATATTTGACTATGGTGTTCATTTTTAAAGTAGTTAAAGGTTTGCTGCCTCGATATTTGTGTGATCGAATTGAAAGAGGAAATGACTTTCATAGATATAAATAATACTAGAAACGCGGTTGAAATAAGAACACCACATTTCTTGATTCGTGCTTCAGAAAATTCATTATATTATAAAGGAATAAATGTTATCAATTCGATGCCTAGACATATAAAACGTTCAGCATCACTTACAGAATTTAAAAAAAAAATGCATTTCACACGTTAAAACTGTCGTTTGAACAGTTATCCAGTGATTTTTTTATGAATTGACAAATTATGTATCTTGACGAAGTTATCTCTTACGGATTATTTTGTATGGATAGCTGTCATAACGACTTTTTAATAACTATTGTAGCACTGCAAAAACTATTTCTGTTCGCCACGAGGGTGATGATGGATTTTTAATATTTGATTTAATAGTAGATTAATTAAAAAAAAAAGTAGTCTACAAAGGTTTGAGCCTCGTGCGCGTATTACGGATATAGAAGACTGAATTTAACATTTGATAAAAAAATATGCAATTTTGAAGCTTATTTGAAAGATACCTTGAGTTAGTAGTGAGTTTTCTGGCAAATGTTGGGGGTTCGTGAGCATTCCTGACATTGCTGAAAATTATGATAGCATCAGATTGCGGAGTTGCTAGTGTAATAGGATGCTTTGTTGATTGTTTATTAACTCTTGATTGCTTGTAATACTTATGAATTTTTTAGGTGGACAACAAGGCGAACTAAGAGGTAAACACTAGAGGGAATTTATATCTGCAACTGAAACCAGTTCGATTTTGTTTGCCAACCTGGTTAAAATGTCATATTCAATTATCTTAAAGATAAATCGTCCAGCTCAAACCTTTGTAGGGGTAAGAGGTGGGACCATCATCATCATCATCATCATCAATTTAATCTTCTGTATCCTCCTCAAAAAAAAAAAAAAAAAAAACTGAGAGCACCTTCTCTTTCTTGGAAAAATTAAAAGTTGTTACAATTTTGAAGCCGGATAAAAATCCAGCTGAAGCTTCTACCCAAGTAACCAAAAGTTCTGCATTCAACGATTAAACTCACTTCCAAGTGCATATAAAGTTCTAACACACAATTCTGGCTACTTTAGAAGCTACACGAAACGAAAATCAATTATTTTATTCATGTGTTTCACTTATACATTTTTGCCAAACATCAGCCTTATACATTCCATAAGACAAACCATATAGGTCCTATAAGAATGCATAAAAGGTATGTGTGACCGCTTATACATTTCATTTGACACATGATCTTCATAAACTTTTTGCAAGGCGTCTGCTTATTAGTTGACTTATACATTTTATGAATAATCAGCAATAGAAATTTGCCAAAAGGTATAAGGAGATTTCTATCCGTGTATAGAAAGCTCACAAGGAACTTCAGGCTCCAAAAAGTTCCGATGCGTACTCCTAGCAACTTCAAGTTAAAAAAAAAAAAAATCCAAAAAGCATCCTTAAGCATTTCTTAGAAACTTCAGGCAAGGCTGAAAAGATGGCCAAAACAAAGTTTCGAACAAGTTCCCAGCGGAACTTCTTAGCAACTTTAAAGTATCTCAAAAGTTCACTGCGGAACTTCTTAGGAACTTGAAAGTTTCTTAAAAGGTCCGTCCTAGCCCACATGAAGCAATCCGCACAAGTCTTTATTAGAAACAAAATTTAATGTACGTTAATATGAAGTGATCAGTGACTCAAATAAATCACAATTCTTATATTTAAGCAATGCATCAATATTCTATCCTAAAATAACATTAAAATTAAAAAGCAATTTCCTGGATTGTAACCCGTGTATTTGGCAAACGAACTACGAACGCTAACCACTGTGCCTCAAGTGTGTTGGAAAACCATGCGGGCAAACACCAATTTAAAGTTGATCAAGGTGTTATGTTTGGTATTCAAGTCAGTCAGCTGGCTCTGAAAAATCCACCAGTAGGTGGGACAACAACTCACTTTAATATATTTCAGATGACGTAGCGGTTCATGCTGGGCCTCTCACGCAGAAGGACTGGGTTTAATTCTTCAAAAAGCTCCAATACTACTACTAATGCTGATAAATCAATACACGTTCATACCTGCCTTTAGAAATAACTTTCATAAAGACTTGACTTTAGAAAGAATTAACTTTCATAAAAGAACGAACTAAATATAGAATTGCTGTAGAGGACAAAAACCTTTTTTTACTTTTTTTTCCTAAAAGTTCCGTTCAAGTTCCGCCAGAAGCTTACTTACCTTACCAATCAGGCTAAGGCCTTGTTGTCCTCTGCTGTCCGAAGAAGTCGTCTCCACTCTACTCGATCCATGGCCACAGTTCGCCAGCCTCGTAGTCTGCGAAGGGTCCGCAGGTCACCTTCTACTTGGTCGATCCACCTTGCCCGCTGCGCGCCTCTTCTTCTTGTTCCTTTTGGGTCGCTTTCTAGAACCATTTTCACTGGGTCGTCGTGCGGCATTCTTACGACGTGCCCAGCCCACCGTAGTCGCCCAATTTTTGCAATGTGGACGATGGATGGTTCTCCCAGCAGCTGGTGCAATTCGTGGTTCATTCGCCTCCTCCACGTTCCGTCATCCATCTGCACTCCACCGTAGATGGTACGCAACACCTTCCGTTCGAAAACACCAAGGGCGCGTTGGTCCTCCACGAGCATAGTCCAGGTCTCGTGGCCGTAAAGGACCACCGGTCTAATCAGCGTCTTGTAGACAGTCAACTTCGTGCGGCGGCGAATTTTATTCGACCGGAGCGTCCTCCGGAGTCCAAAGTAGGCACGATTCCCTGCCATAATGCGTCTTTGAATTTCTCTGCTGGTATCATTTTCGGCGGTCACCAGTGAGCCCAAATACACGAACTCATCGACCACCTCGATTTCGTCACCGTCAATCTGAACTCGGGGTGGGAGGCTAACATTGTCTTCCCTAGAACCTCTTGCTTTCATGGCAAGTCCAATCCGTCTAGCTTCAGCCTTCAGTCTGATGTACGTTTCCGCCATCATCTCAAAGTTCCGTGCCATAATGTCAATGTCATCGGCGAAACCAAGGAGCTGGATGGACTTCCTGAATATCGTGCCACTCGTGTCTATCCCAGCTCTTCTGATCACACCTTCTAACGCGATGTTGAACAGCAGACACGAAAGTCCATCACCCTGCCGTAACCCCCTTCGAGATTCAAAGGGACTCGAGAGTGTCCCCGATACTCGAACAACGCACGTCACTCGATCCATCGTCGCCTTGACCAATCGCGTCAGTTTATCCGGAAGTCCGTACTCGTGCATAATCTGCCATAGCTGATCTCGATCGATTGTGTCGTATGCGGATTTGAAATCGATGAACAAATGATGTGTGGGCACGTTGTATTCGCGGCATTTCTGCAGAACCTGCCGAATCGCGAAAATTTGGTCCGTGGTAGCGCGGGCACCCATGAATCCCGCCTGGTATTGCCCCACGAACTCTCTTGCATATGGTGACAGACGGCGGCATAGAATTTGGGAGAGTACCTTGTAGGCGGCGCTCAGCAGTGTGATCGCGCGGTAGTTGCAGCAATCCAACTTGTCGCCCTTTTTGTAGATTGGGCATACGACACCTTCCATCCACTCCTCCGGTAATATCTCCTCCTCCCAAATCTTGGCAATTACCCAGTGCAGCGCTCTAGCCAGTGCTTCACCACCGTATTTCAATAGCTCACTTGGTAGTTGATCTACACCAGTTGCTTTGTTGTTCTTCAGCCGACCGATCTCCTCCTCAACTTCTTGAAGATCAGGGGCCGGTAGCCTGTCGTCTTCTGCGCGTGCTCCAAGGTCTGTTGCCGTGCCACCTTCGTTTTCTGCTGCTTCACCGTTGAGGTGCTCGTCATAGTACTGCTTCCACCTCTCAATCACCTCACACTCGTTCGTGAGAAGGTTACCGTCCAAGTCCTTGCACATATCGGCTTGCGGCACGTAGCCTTTGCGCGAACTATTTAGCTTCTCGTAGAACTTCCGTGTGTCGTTTACGCGGTACAGATTTTCCATCGTCTCGCAATGTCGGTCTTCCTGCTGACGCTTCTTCCTTCGGAATACCGAGTTTTGTCTGTTCCGAGCTTGTCTGTATCGCTCCACATTCAATCTCGTGCGGTGTTGCAGCATTCTCGCCCGTGCTGCATTCTTCTCCTCTACTAACAGTTTGCATTCGCCGTCAAACCAGTCATTTCTTCGGTCCGGGATTGCAGTACCTAGTGCCGCTACAGCAGTACTACCTATGGCTGAACGGATGTCCCTCCAGCCATCTTCAAGAGAAGCTGCGCCAAGCTGCTCTTCCGTGGGTAGTGCAACTTCCAGCTGCTGCGCGTAGTCCTGGGCAACTCCGGTGTCCCGTAGTTGCTCAATGTTGGGTCGTGGCGTTCGACTTCGACGTGTGTTATGCACCGTCGAGAGTTTTGAGCGCATGCATACTGCAACTAGGTAGTGGTCCGAATCTATGTTCGCACTGCGGTACGTGCGGACGTTGATAATGTCGGAGAAGAATTTCCCGTCGATTAGAACGTGATCGATTTGGTTTTCTGTGTGTTGGTCAGGTGATCTCCAGGTGGCTTTGTGGATATCCTTGCGGGGGAAAAAGGTACTTCAAACTACCATACTCCGGGAGGCTGCAAAGTTCACGCATCGTTGGCCGTTGTCGTTCGATACGGCATGCAGGCTGTTTGGCCCGATTGCCGGTCTATACATTGCCTCCCGTCCTACCTGAGCGTTCATGTCGCCGATGACGATTTTGACGTCCCGTTGCGAACAGCCGTCGTACACCTGCTCCAGCTGCGCATAGAACGCTTCTTTCTCGTCGTCGGGTCTCCCTTCGTGTGGGCAGTGCACGTTGATGATGCTGTAGTTGAAGAAACGGCCCTTAATCCTCAACTTGCACATCCTCGCGTTGATCGGCTGCCAACCAATCACGCGTTGGCGCATCTTACCCAGCACTACAAAGCCGGTTCCCAGCTCGTTGGTGGTGCCACAGCTCTGGTAGAAAGTAGCCGCTCGATGCCCGCTTTTCCATACCTTTTGTCCCGTCCAGCAAAGTTCCTGCAGTGCTACGACTTCGAAGTTGCGTAGTTCTTATAACGACAGAAGCTGCTTAGTTCTTATAACGACTTAAAAATGAGGCTGCTTAGAATTCTATAGACCACCTTCAACCAAGCTGCTTAAGCCACAAATAGCCTTTTATCAGAACTTTTTGCTACTTGGGTAGCTTCCGTCCAACAAGTTTGCTTTCTTTATTAAGTAAACTTTTTGAAAAGATAATTATGAATAATATGATGCTTCACATCAATACGGACTCAATTTTTGCAGTTGAGCAGTTTGAATTTCGCAATGGGCATTCAACTACTTATCAACTCTAAAGAGTAACCAATTTAATTCGTCAAACAAATCTGAAGACTGCTCAACTGGAGATAGTCTTCTAGACATAGACAAAGCATTCGAAAGTGTTTGACATGATCGTTTGAAAGCTAAATTGAAATTTGTTATGAAATAAGTTCAAAATTATTTAACTGACAGAGCTGTGCAGGTTAATCATCAAAATGAGCAATCTGAGCTAGATTAAATTTTTAATTGTGCCACTCAGCACATTGTGCCGAAATTAGATTCGACACAGCTTGGGCACATCCATCGGCATACCTTAGGCACAATCTCGTAGACATTGGATTGTTGTAAATAAAATGGGAGCACTGCAGGACAACTGTCATTAAAGTTGTTCACAACATAACGTGCTGTTCGACTGTATATTCAGGAACATCCTCTAATTGAATATACCAAAGGAACTCAGACCAGTAGTTCGCTTATAGATCTAAATACGACATGTAGGTTCTAGAGTGGGAGAAAGAGGCAGTTAATCAGACCCCATTAGTACCTTTAATTCAAATAATGCTGCAACTCACACAAAACAAATTACAGGAGTCTATTCATCATCCTTTATAGTCGGTCTCCAACAATGTTCCCCACCGTTTTCAACTCTTTCCGATCGCTGATAGACTGCTGCTTTCGCTTCACGAAAAGCTAGGTTTCTGGTCTGCCTCATTATAAAACCCTAATACACAGGACTTTTATTATCCTATGAACACAAAAAATCTAAATTTCGCACACCCGCCACTTCCCGTGTCATCCTCCTTCCGATTTATTCTTGCGATTTCAAACCAAAACATTCAAGGTGTTTGAAATACCTGGTTGCTGGGATGGGTATTTTACAAACAATCACAGCTTGCTCTATGACCGGCACAGTCAACACACCTGCGGCACACTGATAAAAAATATGACCCAAGATTGGTGTGTGGAGTGACCTACCCCTTGGTATTTTCTGTAAAAAAACACGACGCGCGACGGCGAAATTGAACGCCACGTCCAATCAAGTTATGTTTTTAGAAAATATAGAACCCATATTTTATATAAAACATTTTTTAGGGAAAATTTCATCATGGGAAGTAACCAACATATGCACAAAGTTTCATTCAAATTTCGGGGACAAAAGTGGGACAAAAGTGGCTTTATTTTTGCCATTTTGAGCTGGAAATGCTCTATAAACATTTATGAAATGCAGTTGAGAGCAGGGTTACTTCCACTCGGTTTGGTAAAAAAAAAAAAATGATTTTCGGAACGCTGAAATCATTAGATTTTATAATTATATAACATACTTGTACAGGGTGCGTGACGAATTTTTGCAGTAAATTTCAAATAGTAATTTCTCATGCTTGTGCATCATGATTTAGATATATTTGGCAGCACTGGATAGCTTATACTGTTAGGTGTAAGATTTAAACAAACAATGTTGAGTAAACGTAAAGATGTCGAAACAAGAGAGCAATCTGTCAGCCGTTGTCGCTTTGTTGCGCGCCGGAGTATGCATGAAAGAAATAATTCGGTCGGTAAATGTGTCTGAAAAAACCAGTGTATAATATTAAAAACGGCTTGGGAAAGTGATAAGACGGAGCACCTGCTCATACTGCTAATAAAGCACAGAAATGGCTTACGGAAAATATTTCGTAAATTTGGGAGGAAGAAATTTGGCCCCCAAGCAGTCCCGATATCAATCCGTTGGATTATTTTGTATAGGGCGTCGTCCAACGGGATACCAATAGAACCCCTCACACCACACTTAAGTCGCTAAAAGCTAAAATCAAGGCAGTGATGACATCTATGGATCGAAACATTTTAAAACGTGCATACTGCAGTTTCCGGAAGCGTCTAACTACAGTCGTCGAAAGGGAAGGCAAATTTTTTGAATAAATTTACTTACAACTTCCATATGTTGCGAAAGAAAATAAATCGCACAAAATTAATTGCTAGAATAACTAACTGGTGTTTTTTTCTCAAATATGCCATTTACTGCAAAAATTCGTCACGCACCCTGTACATTACAAGAAGAGATTGTAAAGCATGTGTCGTTAAGAAACCATTTTTGTTGCCTCTGGACCCATCAACTCATGTACCGGAGACCAACAGTTTTACTTCCCTTCCGAAGGGAAGTTCGTCAGGCAGCGCTGACTGGGATTGATCCCAGGCCTGCTGGAGTGAGAGGCAATCACGCTTACCGGTTCCACTGTATTTTTGGAATGTGGCACAGTTTATTCAAATTTTGATTTGATGATGAATTGTTCTCATCATCCGTAAGCGTATCAAAATTTGATTGCTCAAATGTATTTCATGAGAAGGGGGATCGAGAGATTGTCCCTTTCTTTTTCGATTGGATGTCATGACGGCAAGGACGTTTCTCCAAATTGACTTCCAAGCAGATTTCTTTAAGAATCCGAAGGATCGAAGAGGAAGTTTCCAAATCGTCGACATGTCGCATGTGATTTTCCCTTTCAGAGCGTTACAATCAACGATATATTTATTGATTCGTTAGCACTCGCGAATCATAAAATCGCTGATTGTGACTCTCTGGAATCGAAAATAGCAGGTTTAATGTCTCAAACACATATTTTAGAACCTTTTCTTGGAACTTATAGGGTAAACGATCCTATAGTTGCGGTTTGTTAGAAGCGTTAGGTTCTTATGGATTCTCCATAAGTAACTATAGGAACCTAACGAGGAGGAGTGATAATCCGAAGTACAAACTTATATTTTAACATCTAGGTAATGATTTCATAATTCTGAAAATCCTATTTAAAACTGAAGTGAATGGAAGCAACCCTGGTTGCGAGTACATCATGGCTTGGATTATACGCACCGCACATCGATATGAGTTCGTGGAAAGGATGAAGTGGGTGCTTGTTTGCTGGATATATTGAGTGCTTCAAAATTATTCACAGAATGTGGGTACGAAATGCTTATCAATGAATGCGCAATGAATAAATGCACATATTTTAAGCCATTTTGTTAATGATGTTTTAGGATGTTGCATAAAAGAGGGTCTCGTTCAGCCATGACTCTGTAGATGCAGTAGGTCGCTAACCTTTCAAAGGCATAACATATTAAAACTCGTAAAAATGTAAAATTCAATGCATTCATGCTAACATTTTCTGCTGGCAAGCAGAGTGCAATGTCCAGTGAAGGACCATGGTATTCACTTCCTAGTCCTTTGCAGATACTTGAAAAAAAAAAAGACAAACAACATAATAAGTACACAACACAGATACGCGACTGCACGAGAAAAAATCGCTAGCAAAGAGGACACATAGAGCAACATATATAAAAGAAAAGTACCCGCCCAAACGGCCGCTTCCACCCGCCGTCGTCGGTCGTGTGGCACAAAAACGGAACCAGGCAAACAGATGAAACAAGTTTCACTAGTTCAAAAGGCTCGCTTCACTGCCGACATCGTCCTCTGCAGTCCGACTAGCTACTAGACGCGCCACTACTAGCGAGCAAGTGCAGGCAGAGAGGGCTGCCGGAATGAAATAAAAGCCGCTCGTTAAACAGTAGCTGCTATATTGAAAGCGATCCTGGGCCCGCCATCACCCCTCCCCCCTCCGCCCACCTATCAGTTCCTGTTAAACGGAAGCGGGAAAAGTGAAAAGAACACCACCGACGGCCCGGTCTAGGACTGGAGAATGCGTTTCTAAAGGGTGATACGGTCAAAATTTGGTCAAGGGAAAACGCGTGTAAATCGGTGAAATCGTTTATTTAAAAAATCAAATTAAATTCCTTTTTCAAGTTCAATTAGTATAAAATTCAGGAAAAATATTCAGTTAGGCTTCCGCTTTTCCAAATCCAAATTGCCGGGCCTTACGCTTGACCCCTGCCATCAGATTTTGTACAGCCACCTTGTCCACCTTCTTCGCCGCAGGAAACCAGTTTGGTCTTCTTTAGGTTCCGCTTGACAATAGCCCAGTATTTCTCAATTGGGCGGAGCTCTGGCGTGTTGGGAGGGTTCTTGTCCTTGGGAACCGCCTGCACGTTGTTGGCGGCGTACCACTCCATGGCCTTTTTACCGTAATGGCAAGATGCCAAATCCGGCCAAAACAGTACGGAACAACCGTGTTTCTTCAGGAAAGGCAGAAGACGTTTATTCAAACACTCTTTCACGTAAATTTCTTGGTTGACAGTCCCGGAAGCTATGAAAATGCTGCTTTTCAAGCCACAGGTACAGATGGCTTGCCAAACCAGATATTTTTTTGCGAACTTTGACAGTTTCATGTGCTTGAAAACATCTGCTACCTTTCCCCTTCCTTTTGCCGTATAAAACTCCTGTCCCGGAAGTTGCTTGTAGTCGGCTTTGACGTAGGTTTCGTCGTCCATTACCACGCAGTCAAACTTCGTCAGCATCGTCGTGTACAGCCTCCGGGATCGCGCTTTGGCCGTCGTATTTTGTTTATCATCGCGATTTGGAGTCACTACCTTCTTGTAAGTCGATAGTCCGGCTCGTTTTTTGGCTCGATGCACGGTTGTAGACGATACACCCAGCTTATTTGCGGCATCTCGGAGAGAGAGGTTAGGGTTTCGCTTGAAACTACCGGCAACTCTCTTTGTCGTCTCAGCGGCTTCCGGTTTTCGATTTCCCCGATGTCCCCGATTTCGACAAACGTTCCCCAAACACTTTAATTACAATTGTAACGGTTGATTTGGCAACTTTTAGCGATTTTGCCAACTTTGCATGCGAGTAGCTCGGATTTTCGCGATGCGCGAGCAAAATTTTGATACGCTGCTCTTCTTGCTTGGACGGCATTTTGACAACTGAAGAGTGAATTCCAAAATCAAAATAGGAGCAACATTCTACACACACACACACCTTCAAAATGAGGGGTGTTCAGGTTTTTTAAATGCAAAATTGAAAGAAATACGTCAAGTTGATATTGACCAAATTTTGACCGTATCACCCTTTATGCCGTCAAGCGGAAAAGACAAACCGGGTGGACTTCAGGTTGAGAGCTTTTCAGCGTACTTTTCCTAGCGATACTTCCCGTACCATCTGGTAAGGAAATGCTGCTGCCCTTGCTTGTCAACACAAACACGGGATTCAGAAAACGAAATGATGGCGATTTGACGCTCTGGTCGGTGGATGGATCCTTTCTGTGAACTCGTTTCAGCCGTCGACCTGGATTGCAACTTTTCTGCATTTCCGGTTATGCTAGTGGAATGTGCGACCAGGAAAACATGGGTTAGTCATACGTACTATATTTGAGTGAACTTGAAGCGAACGGAAGTGCTTCTGTTTCGTAGTCGAGGGTTGAATTCTTGATTTGATTGCTTGCTAAATGGAATCGCATACGATGTATACTATATAGTGTTGAATCCTTAACCTGCCTGTGCCCATGAACATGTATTTTTAATTTGATAATATTTATATCAGATTCTCAGATAGATTTTGTTTAATGTTAAATGTAAATGTAAAGTTTCAGGATAATCCGACAAGAATTGTATTTTGTGCATAGCGGTAAAGAAATCAATGTCAAAAAATTAAACGCATATGAATAGTTGATTTCAATTGCTTCATTTCTCTCACCGATGGATCTAACATTAATTTTGATTAGATGTTATATAGATGGAATGACAAATTTCTAGATATCGATTTTTGTTGTGAAATATTGCGTTTTCGACCATAGTGGACCGTCCTGAAATATAAGGAACTGTCATAATCATCTTTTAATTTCCCTGAAAAACTCAGTACATTTGTAAGGTTCTCAATTATGTTTAAGTTTTTTTTTAAACTTCTAAAGAGTTCTGAACTTCGAGTATTACCCAGGTATTCATTAAATTTCTAGAAATGTATGGAGCTGTGTTGAATTTATCGAAACTAATGCTTACACGCTGAATGCTGAAATCGATACATTTTCCAAAAAGTTCAAACTTTCCTGAAGCTAGTAGAGCTGCCCTTGAGATCTCTGTGCTTTTCTGAAGATCTCTTGACGTAAATTCTCTGTGATTTGTGAAATTTATTTAAAGTTTCCTCACTTTTCCTCAAGTTCTCTGAAGTTCTCTGAATTTTGCTTGACTTCCCTTAAGTTCTCTGGTTATCCCAGAAGTTCTTAGACCTTTACAAAGCTCCTGAAGTTTCATTGAGCCGCCAGAGGTAACCAATTTTTGAAAGAAGTTATGAGAACTTCGCTTATCATCCCCTAATTTGTTCATTAAAAATTTCTGAAATTTTCGTTATTTTCTGCATGTTGAAGGTACCTATAAAAAAAATTATGCGCTTCAATGATTTTTCGGAGCATCTGCGATATTTTCGATTTTTTGTATTAAGTTCTCTAAACTTCCCTGATGCTCTATTTGGAGCATCTAGAAGGCTCTTGCTATTTTCCTGAATTTAATAGAACTGGCATAAAATTCTAGATGTTTACCTAAGCCATTCGGAACTTCCTTGAAGTTCTCATATTTTTCCTGATTTTATTGGAACTTCCCCGATAATCGCATAACTTCCTTTAAGTCTTTAAATCAGGGTTCTGCATTTTCGCAACAAAGAGAAGAAAATGAACTCTCCGCAGAATCAATTCATTTCGAGCAATATCATTTTCGTGTAAGTCAATGTGTTTCTTGTTATCGAGTCACGATGAACATTGCTGCTGTCAAACGTGGCTTGGCTATCGCTTGTTTCGTGAAGCAACGACTTGTTTCAAATGACGCAATGAATGACTCGAAACTGCTTTCTGCGGTTTTTCTACTTTCAATTCAATTCAGGGCTCATTCGACTTGTCACGCGTCGTCAGGTATCAGAACATAGTATCCGCACAATATCGCTTGCCATAGCAAAAGAATAAAGTGGTTCTCAGAATTTCGGGAAAATTGGTAGTTTTTTTCCTTATCGCAAAATATTAGAAACGTATTTTTTATTGTGTCTTAGGGTGACCATTTCCATGTTAGGGTGGCCAAAAATCGATTTTTCTTTCAAAAATTACTTTTTTCATAACTATTGAACCACTGAGCCGATTTCAATGATTCAAGTATCAAATGAAAGGTAATTGAACATACTTTTTAGAAAAAAAAATACAATCGCGTATATTAAAAAAAAACTTTGCATGTATTTGTTTTTTTTAAGGTTTTCATGGTTTGTAGACAGAGGGCGTATTTTTATATTTTTCCTTGAAAATTAAGGCTTTTTACACAATATATTTAAACATCTGCAATGTTTTTTTTTTTAATTTTGACTTTTATGTTTTTTGAAGTTATCAAGATTTGGTACACATACATTGATCAATATTTGACAGTACTTCACACTTTTTCTGAACCAAAGCCGCCTTCTTAGAATAGAAAATGGCGTCAAACATCGAATTCTGGGCTCTAGTCTTACTCGGAGTTCAAAAATACCCATATATATGGGTATTTGACAGTATCTCCCACTTTTTTGAAACCAGAAGTCACCATCTTGGATTTTAAGATGGCGGCAGACATCGATTTCCGGCATCTACGTATCATACCAGTTCTGAAAATTTACATATTTTAGGGCATTTGACACTCCTCCTCAAATCTGAATCCTCTCTCTTGGATTTCAAATTGGCGTCGGATATCGATTTCTAACTTTTATACGTTACCCGATTTTAATAAAAACACCGTATGTATGGGTATTTGATAAAATTTCCCACTTTTTCTTGAATCGGAAGCCTCTAGACGTCACCCTGCTTCAATAAAAACCCATATTTATGGGGTATGTGACAGTGTATCCCAATTTTTTTTCTAATAAGAAACCGTCATCTTGGTTGTCAAAATGGCGTCAGATATTGATTTTCTGCCTCTAGACGTCATCCCGATTAAAAAATATGTATATTTGATAGTATCTCCCACTTTTTTTTTAACTGGTCGAATGGACAAAATGCCGAAATGGACAAAAGCTTTAAATGGACAAAGGTCAAATGGACAAAAGATCAATATCTTTATCTATCAAAGAACTGCTCATTTTATAATGAAGGATTCATCTCCAAGAGTAACAAAATAACTTTCGAGCATTTCATTTCGATTACTCAAAGTCTATGTTGGATTTACTTACTTTTTGCTCCTTTCCGACTTTTTACATTCTGTTTATATTTGTTGATCCTCTAAAAGTTATTCGACCTTTTCCGCATTAGACGGAGAGAATTTTTTCATGGCAATTTGTCCATTCGACGTTTAGTTCGTTTCGACCTTTCGACCATTCAATTTTGTGTCTCCTTAACTTCCAATATGACCCAAAAGCGCTTTATATTTAGTGGGAAACTTTCAATAGAACTGCAATTCGCAATTGAATGCTGAAACTCCAATATATGAAACAATAAATAGGGCGCAGCAAGCCCTTGATAGTAGGAAATGCTCAAATGTTCATGATGACGATGGTCCCGCCACTGACTCCTACGCAGGATTGAGCTTGTTAAATTATCTATATCGGCAAGATAATTTAATGATTTAAACCAGGTTTGTAAGTCGACCATACATAAATTACCTCAAAGCAATTGCCTCACAATGAAATGAAGTGTGAAAAGGCCGTTGACGTGAACTACAAATATTAGTTAACATTTCCAGCCATGAAGACAATCATATGATAATCCTTACTACAGAATCCGCATAGGGACAGATAAAATTCCAATTACATAACTATTCACTTTACTATATCATCAGCAAAACGATATCGCAAAACCATAAAATACGTCATACAACATTGATATACATAATAAATAAAACAAACCCTAATGCACTTCCCTAAGGCATACCTCGGTTATTGTTTTTTATGCATATGATGCTCATTAAATATAATAGTATAATAATACAATAATGACATATATAAGTCTGCGAATAAGTTACGCAATTCTGAAAAACGTGATACATATTTTTTGTGCTTAAACCGAGAGTGATATAAATGGAGTGTGATAAAAACGAACCGCAAAAAAACCGAAGCTCCACTGTAGTCCAGTTTTTTACTGTGCACTTTTAAAATCGCAAAAATTTCAAACTAATTGTTTAACTAAATCTAACTAATTGTCAACAAATAGTTAGGTTGAAAATGAAGAGATAGAATCATTTTAAAGTCACCTCAAGAGTCCCCCATTTAAGCCCTCTTTTGACACATTCTACGTGACGTTACAGTGGTTTCTGCATGATTTTCGACACTGTTAGGGCTCATGCATTAAATATGTCACGCTAAATCGAGCAAAAAATTACCCCCTCCCCCCCTATTGTGACGTTTTTCCTATATCTAATGCATTGCTTGTCTCAAAATCCTCCCCCCTTAGAGCGTGACATAATATATGCATCAACCCTTATTGAAAAAAAAAATATATATTCAAAATAACCCCCAGATGTTGTTGTAGATTTGAAAAAAGTGTTAAATTTCCTATAAGAATTGATCAAGAATTTTTGATTTGAGTTGCTCCAAATGTGTGTAGTTCAGTCAATATGTAGTAGTCAAATTTGTAGTGAAAACTTAAACTCATTATCGAAGTTTATAAGTTCCTTGCGACGAGCATGGAAATCGGAAGTGGTTACCACAATAGAGGGGACCTTTTCCTTTTTAGCATTAAGCTGGGTCAGTTTGTTCAAATTTTGACCGGATGATGGATCGTTCTGATCATCGGTAAGCAAATACAATTAAATTGAATTTCATGATAAGGGGAATCACGAGGTTGTCCCTTTATTTTGCGTTTAGGTGCCATAAGGGCAGAAGGAAGTTTTTTTCCAAAAGATAATCCTGGTAGAATGTGTCTTTTGTTTATCTTATTTGTCAGCGTCATTTTCTTTATTTTTGAAAACTAACCTTTTCATTCAGATTAAAGCCTCCTTTACTGTACACAGAAGGCATATCCATTCCACTCGATCCATGGCGGCACGTCACCAGCCACACTGTCTGCTTCATGTTCCGGGTACCTCCGAGAAAGTGACAAGTTTACGTCAATAAGACCAAGACCCAACATTAAATCACATCAGAATTCGGAAACAAGATTCAGGTGGAAATGGGACTTTTCGAGTGTCCAACAATACATTGGTCACATCTGGATCCATCCCAACTAGGGACGCATACAATTTCATTAGAACTCTAAAACAGGCTCATTGCTGGTCACATTAAGATCTCAGGACCACATTGGCCAACCCCTGGAAATCGTTAAAAAAATGATTGAGTGTGTGCGACGGGGTAGCCGGATACTCATTTAGTTGTTCAAATTGAAATTAAATAATGTAGGTGATGTCTATCGTATAGAGCTTTCTGACATCTTGTTAAATGCTGCGATAAGAAATCTGGTAAAATTTCGAAAGATTTGGGCAAAGGAGCGAATAATCAGGGGCCAAATACTATTTGTACCCCTTAAAAGGATGACGCTTTTTACGAAACTCAAACATCGAGATACAACGAAAAAATGTTTTGCAAAATCGATGGTTATGATAAGAACTGGATTATGGTGAAGTGAAAATTCTAGATGGACCATCCATTATCTCCGGAACAGCTTCGGAAAGCCCTGGACAACTGACCAATTCTTGATTCCTACAAAATCTGACCATGCGGCATATAAGAGATTCAGAAATTTGTGGATAATTTTTTAGATACCCTACCAATTGAGCAGAGCGACAATGGCCTCCCTATGTCCCTGGAATAGATTAAGCAAACCCAGTTAGAAGTGACCAATCTTCGATTCCTACAAAAGTTGATCATGTGGCATATACAAGTTTTCAGAATTTTATGGACATGTCATTAGCTTCCATGTCAATTGAACAGAGTGACAATGGCCACCCAATGACTTTGGGACAGGTTCCGGAAGCCTCGGAGGAAGCTGCCAATTTCCGATTTCTACAAAAGCTGGTCATGCAGCACATCACAATTTCAGGAAATTTGCTGACATTTTATTAGACACCATACTAATTAAGCACTATGGCCAAAAACAAGTCATCAGTGGCCATGCCAATTGAGCAGAGTGACAATGGCCTCCCAATGGCATTGAAACAGGTTCTGGAATATGAAAATATTTCAAATTGTATGGACATGTCATGAGAGACCATGCCAATTGAGCAGAGTTACAATGGCCACCCTATGCTTCTGGGAGTTCCGGGGGAGATGGCCAATCTCTGACTTTAACAAAAACTAGTCACATTTTTAGAAATTTGTAGACCATTCGGGCTCTGTTCGATTGGTAGGGTGTCTGATGAATCGTTTTCAAATTTCAGAAAATTTTGAAATACTACATGACTAGTTTTAGTAGAAATCAGAGATTGGCCACTATCTGCGGGGCTGCCGAAACCTATTCCTGATAATTTGCATATACCGCATGACCATTAGACTTATACAAAATTTTTAATTTTTGCTCCACAGTGCTCGAACTGTTTCATATTGGGACCTGATTAGCCTCCTAAAATTTGAACACATTTAGTAGGAAACTGACTAGGCACAAACCTCTTTGAAGTTTATATGGAAATTACTTTGGGAAAAACCAAATTCGTTGTTCATATCTATTTCAAAATTCACCATTTAACTCTCCTTTTAAAAATGATGGCTGTGCTTGTAGGAAATTTCAACTACATTGACATCTTTGAAGGAGACCACTTTTGACGTAGGACTACGTTTTTCGGGAAGGGTGCCAATCCAGGGAAATGCAACGAAAATTTGTCAGACTTTAATTGCCAATAACTTGGCCAATAATCGATGGATTTTGATGATTTCTATGTCGATCGATTCTACAGTTTTATAAGATTTGTGAGGTATGTCATGTTATATGTTATGCTCACCCCTAACACAGCCATCAGAAAGTTGGTCCATAACAACACAAGCCGAAGCCGCATAATCATTCAGCGTTGTACGTTGGACGGGTCGACCTCGAACTTGTTCGCTGCAGCGTGGACATCGCAGCATTTTTTTTCTTTGCATTCACCTATATCAGCTAAATACAGAAAAACAGAGGGATATAGAATGATAATCCAAATGCTTAAGTAAGCGAAACGTAGAAAGTTTGACTGCAGTTTGGCTGCCGAGTGATAAACAGGGGTGTTCGTTGCGTTGCCCACTGAAAACGAAACTAACCAAGAGAGTGAATAAATTCTACTCATTCGTATGAATTTTTTTCTTAAAGCGTAGGTTATTCAACGCATGGGTAAGCTACGATTTAAAAAAATTCTCCATACGAATCAGTTTAAGAGACTCCTTATCTGAGTAATATTTGTTTTGAATGTATTTAGCTTGCAATCTCCACTAGAAATTGGCTATTGGATAGTTAAGATCAGTGTGTTATTTGCATCAAATTCCATCTTTTAATTTGACAGCACGGCCAGAAAGCAGCTTTCTGTATTCAGTGAAGTTATTCGGAAGGACAATACTTATCGCATGATTGGTCTCTTAGCTCAGAATTCACTCACCATGCAGCTTTAGTAACAGTTGATACAGAAGGCTTGCTTAAGCAGTCTACATTCACTGAGAACGAATCTTATTCAGAGAGTGAGTCTCTTTTACGTAGGTTACTCATGCGCTGCGTGATAAATGCTTTTAGAAATGTATCCTTACGAATGAGCAAAAGTTACTCGCTCTCTGAGTTAGTTTCGTTTTCTGTGTTTCGACTAGGTAGGAGATTGTTTTCTCTAGTAATGTTATTCGGATGGATAAGACCTATTGTATACTGGACACAGGGTGACCAGTGAACCAGGAAATCGGGAAAAAGCCGTTAATTCTAAATCACCGGGAGAAGTCCGTGAATTTCGATGATGAACCGGGAAAAAATATACAGATTCCAATTGAGTTTTTGGAAGTATTTTTATAGAGTTTTGACTACAATGGCAAGTCAATTGTTTAAGTTCAAAGCAGAATTATTAGGTGGTTCTGTGTGAAATTTCATGACGAGTTTAAAGAGGATTACAGGTCAATTTCTAATGAATATTCTAAATAAATTCCAAGAAGAATGTAAATAGAGTTCTTATGAGTACTTCAACGAAATTCCGAGAGTATTGAATTTTGAGAGAATTAGAAAGATAATTTCAAGTGAATTCCAATGAAAGTTCCAAGGGACATCCGTAAAAAATATCAAGATTTAAAACACACACTGCAGAATACAGTGTTGCCAACAAAACAACTGCTTGATCATGCCATAAGTTAATCAGTCTCTTAAACAATAAACTATTTAATTTGACGATTGAATGAAAAACGGTCTTTTGCAAAGTGTTAGTAAGAACTTGACATAAAATAGCTATAGAATTTTTAGGCAGTACAGTATAGAGGCTAGAAGACAATGATAGTGTGGTTTTAGATTTTCAACTTCCTCCGGGACTTCCGGAACATGTTCCAAGGACAATGGATGGTCGATTTTGAAATTTGTTAACGTCATATTTCAGTTCATTTCCAAACCTACAACTTTGCTGAACATAATTCGATTCTATCTTATTGTTTGAGCTTTGTAATAAGCATGAACACCCCAGAAAAAAAAATCGTCACACACATAAGGATTAACTAATAACGATCAGATCTTTCCATAGGTGGATACATTCAGGATTTATCTTCGCTAAACATCGCAATTTATTGAATCTTAATTTGACCTCCACCCGAACATAGCTCGAAACCGCTGTAAAACAATCAGAATGTAATTTAATATCATTATAAAAGTAATCGCATACAGACTATAAAGCTTGAATCACTATTTAAACACTGTGCGGTGCAATCACTTAATCCATTAAGTTTTGAGCAGTTCACTAATCGGAAAATTAATGACACTACTTATCGGTTTAATTACATTTGATTTCTCGCCTGGTTGAACACCTACAACAAAAAAGCCGCAACTGCCAAATGAAGTTGTAACTTTCAACATTAGTTAGGTTAGAATTTTCCGGAATGGCAAACGCTTCACCGACCGTTCCGATCGCAATAAATCACATTGACAGAGGAGCACGCTTCGCTGAGCAAACCTCCAATAAATTTACAATCGCATTATTAGAAACGACTAGATTGCAACCATAAATTCAATATCGGACTCCATCCTTGCATGATTGACGAACCAAAATTAACTCCAGTCGTCCTTTCTCTTGCCACCACCATCGACGACCGTTCGGCGTGCGACCGGTCAATTTCGCTTGACCAATCAAGGTCGTCCATACTTTGCTGGCAAACAAACCCGAGATACATAGAGACGACGAATTCTGAGACTTGGTGTTGAACTTTTTACTTCCTCGTTTTTTTTTTTCGGAGGCAGAGTCTCAAATTGGCTCATTACGAAATCATCACCCGAAGCCCATTAAAAACGCAGCAGCACAGAAATTGCCAAATTCGACCGTGTCCTCCCCCGACATCAGCAATATTTATGTATTTGTATCTGAGCGCACGCTGTCGTCGAACGACGGCGACGACGACGACGCTCTGATTTGTCAAAACAGCAGCAGCAGCAGCAATAGCAGCGTCGACAGTGAATCCTATGATGGTGCAAGTTTTTCTTGGATGCGAAATTCCTCCCGGGTGGTGGAGCGGTGCTACAATTTTGCATCTTGTTAAAAGTTTCTGGGGGTACAAAAGTGCGCCCGCTCATCAAGCGCAAAATGACGACAGCTGAAGGCGATTATACTTTTTTTCCGTTGTTGCTGTGGATGGTGCCGTATTAATTTAATATTCACTTTAAATGTTGATGAGAAAGTTTCATGAACTGACGTGATGTTTTCCGAAAGACACGATGAGGAATTAGGACGTGCTTGGATGAAAGAAAATGTTATGACATTTAATATTGGTTAAAATGTCGAAATATGAACTTGTCAGCTCAAATCGAACTTTCCATTAAGTCATAGAATACGATCCGTATGTAACTGAATAATAATACCCTGCAATTCCGCTTCACATCACGTCCCCTGCACAGGCAGTGCAAAAGTGAGCGAGATTTATTCGTTAAAAGCGAAAACTTGTTTCGCACACTTGTTCTATAGTGCACCAGCGATAAAATGTTGCAGCAGTTTCTAGAACGAAATGGACCCCTATCTGGTTGTCATGATCATATACCTACAGCAACAGACGGCGAGAGTGATTTGCACATGCACTATGGCGTCTTCGCCGTCGTCGTCGTCGTCGTCGCTAGTCGCTACTGATGACAGTGGCACGCTTTAATAATAAGGTGGTAGTCGGTGGAGGCACACAGGATTGGCTCCGCATATTTTTCAAGGTAAAGCACAGTTATTTCGAAACCGGGGGTTAATCAAGTAATTAGTTTCAGTTTATGGAGAAGGGGTCCTCGATATTTAAACAGTTTTAAACTGGTTTTTGATTGGTAGCATAGGAAAATTAAATCCTTAATCTGAAAGTTGAAATTTAACACTCGATAAGTGTAGATAAACGTATTAAAATTCTTAACTGTTGAGTATAAGAGTGCGTCAGCTTCGCAACCCAAAGCTCCCTATTGCTCGTTCAATTTGATTTGAAGTTCCCAACAACTGCGAGAAATTTGGTTGATGCTAAGAAAGTTCGAGAAAATGGCAAAAATACTTTTGAATATGAAAACCAATAAATGATCCATAACAAATTTAAGAACGCTCCTTAAAAAGCTCCCAAATGATCCATAAAACTCCAGTGCTAATCCATCCATAAAATGCCTTAAAATTTGTGAATGATCCATAAAAATATCAATATGATCCACATTTTCAGTAAAATTTAGCAACACAATCGTAAAAATGTACCGCTAAATATCTAATAAATGAGCATTGAAATTGTAAGAATTACCCATACACATATTGCAAATGATCCATCAAACATTCAGCAATGAATCTTAAACTAATGCAAGTGATCGCTAGAAAATCAAGTTTATGCTCTTAAAAATAGAGGTATGATCCATAAATTAGGCATATACTGTTCATGTTTTCGACACTAACTTTTTGATTTTGTTCCATAAACCTTGAAAAGTTATTCCATTACTACGTAGTTGCTTAGATTTACTGACATATTTACCCGTGTTTTTTGAGTTAGAAGTGTGAAGCGACGGGTAAGCGTCTAGATTTAGCTTAAAAAAAGCTACTATAGTAATTTTTAACACTCTGAACTCGATGCCTCTGGTAAAATGTGTAACAGCAAACTTGTCTATGGGCGCCACTTAAAACTAAAGACTTTAAAGATTTATTCGGTATGAATAGGTTTAAAATCTATTGTTAATTAGCTGAGTAATGAGTTTTCAAACATTACCAATTTGCCGTTACACATCTTACCGGTTGCATCGTGTTTGGAGTGTTTAGAAGCATCCTAGGGAATGTTTTTAAGAAGCTTATTTTAGATGCTTATTCTAGATGCTCGCCCATCATTCCGCTCTTCTGACAAAAAAAAAACACGGGCACATCAGTAATCCAGAGTAGCTACGCAGCCATGGGGCAATTTTCCAAGGTTTATGAATCACATTAAAAAAATAGTGCCCAAAACATGAACAATAGGGGAAATGGCTCTAATGTTGGCCTAAGGATCTTAGATTGCCATCGCTAAAAGTCTGCTATTTATCATTTTTATCTAGATGAACGCGTCATTGGGACGGTACTAATGGATATTTTCGGTCGATATTGAAAATTTAGTCGATTGCTGAAATTATGTATGGGCCCAAATTAGGAGCATTTAGGCCGACATTGCATACATTTCCCCTATATGTCTCATTTATGGATCGTTTCTATAGTTTTAAGTGCGCAAGCTTGATTATCTATGGATCACTTTTATTAGTTTAAGGTTCATTGCTGAATGTTTTATGGATTAATTGCAATATGTTTATGGATAATTCGTGCAATTTCAAAGCTCATTCTTAAGAAATTTAGCGGTACATTTTTACAATTGTGTTGCTAAATTTTACTGAAAATATGGATCATATTGATGTTTTTTAAGGATCATTAACACTTTATAAGAGATTTCCTGCGGTGTTTTATGGATCACTTGGATGTTTTTTAAAGAACGTTTTTCAATATTTTTTATATTTTATCAATTCTAAAGGTGCATACTTAGAGCTGCCCAAGAAAATTAATGCATTCTGATTCTGAAGATTGGTTCAGATCATAAATGACCAACATATCTTTATATATAAAAATCAGTTAATGTCAGTTGGGAGATGTTTGCAAATCAATCTAACAAAAAAGGAATCAACGTTTGACTACCATCGGACGGGCCTTCTTTTGACACTTTTTTCACGTAGAACTACGTCTTTCAGAAAAATACATTGGGCAAATTGTGTCCATCACGAAAAGGTATTAGGTTTTGAACGTTTATAGCTGTGTCATTCATAGATGAAATTAAAATCAAAATGCACCAACCGATAGGAAATAACTCTACGAATATGCTTAAATAAATACTTTGTCAATTTTCCATAAAAAATGTTTTAAAAAATGTTTTATTGTTACATTTTTAAAAACATTTTTGATAATTTTACCACTGTTTTCATGAAACAAACGCTGTCCCTAGTCGTCAAAATCGAGTACCACTTGGTTGCACATTATTATGCTTGAAGCTCTTTTTCGCATATGACGTCGTGGTGAGCAGGTACTACTGATGATGATATTTGCTGACGATTTTATAAGTTCGAGTAGTAAGTTGGTACCAGTAGTAAGTTGTGAACAAACATTCAATCGATTCTTTAATCTACTTTATTTGGTTCAACAAATTTGAACGTGTCCAAAGTAGCCTCCCGAATCAAAAATAGCCGCCGTTATTTATCAGTAACGTGTCACTGATTCTACCTCCAGGAATGTGACGTTAATTTACGATGATGATGGTCAAATCTACTCCGTTGTAAGGAGCCTTTAAGACTGTTTTGAACTGCGGATAACTGATGCACGAAGATCTGTGCAGTGTTGGAAAAATATCAAAAAATGAAATCTCACCAATGCCCAAGATCACGCTTGATTTTCGTAGACAAAAATCAACAAGCAAACATCTGCGGTTGATTTTGCAAGCTGTGATATCGCAGCTCGGAATATCAAGCTAACAAAACTCACCAACTGCAAATCTCATCAAACTGTGTTGAGATTGAGTTTAATGATTTTTGCTTTACACCCGAATGCAGCCGAAACTTCCATAACGGCTGGCAGCAGTCCCTTCGTGCCATCGGTGAAGATTAAAAAGAGATAGAAAACTATATTTTCTCTTTCTAATAAAACGATGTGGAACGGAATCATATTTGTGTCGAGTCAGCTCTCAGCTTGATTTTTGCACGTCTCGCAATATCAAAGTAGCTTGTTAAATCAATATCAAACATGATATTTTGTTCCAATATCAAGCGTGATATTGAGAGCTTATGAAAGCGGAAAATATTAATTCAAGCATAACTTTTTAAAAGGACGTAATTCACAAAAACAAACAAATCGATATTTTGCATCTAACCGAATATAAAATACATGCTTTTCCTAAGAGTTAATGAAAAACAAGGTTTTAAATTTTAATGCATTATGGAGAATATATTTAATGAACGCCCTATGTGACCTTCATTCATTGTTTTTAAAATGGTGTTGATACACCCTTTTATTGTCAACATGACATAGCTGTTAAAATTTGATGATAACACAAAAACTGCAGATACGCTAACAGTGAAGCGTCGTATGTGAAAAAAACAAAGCAACCACTATCAATCAGCAAATGCGTCAAGTTTGTATGTTTGTTTTTGTATTTCCGGGAGCAACATGTCTATTATTTCAAAAGTATTCTAATAAAATTGCACTTTAATCTTGACTTTAATATTGAACTTCACATACCAATCTGACCAGCGCTTTCTTAATACGAAAAACACAAAATGTATAACATCTGACGGCAGATAATGCGGTGACCCTCTCATCTCCGCTTTTAACATCGATTATTTCACAACTCTGGGTAGTTATGTGAATAAACCAACCAACCGACAATGTCAATGTTTTTCGAGCTGCCGACGTATCTTCACTGCAAAACAAAAACCGGTGTATCTGATTTGACGTATGTGAAAACCCTTCTGTCAAATAGACGAATCATGCAGGGTGTATGTAACAATCAAGGTGTGATACCGACGAATCAATCAGGGTGTATGTGAGTAGTACACAAGTAAAAGGTGTATGATTATGTTTTATCAAAAGTCTTGTCCGTGTTTGCAAAACTCGACATTTTTCACAATTCTCATAAACGCTATCCCTTTATCCATCTAATAGCACAAACAGATTTAAAAAAATAGCATTAACTTTTAAATAGCATTTAATAATCTCATATAAACATTGCTATCCAATGTTTCTAATTTCCTATCCAATGTTACATACGTCCTTTTGAAAAACTATGCTTGAATTGATTGATGATTTTGCCAACTCTGCTCGAGAGTCTGCTTCAACTTCCGCTAGTATCATCAGTTATTGGTTTTGTCACTAAGAAGACCAATTTTGATTGCTGAGAAGGCGCATGTTGTAAGAGATCACAGAATTTTCCAGAAGTACGGATCATGAAAATTTAATGAGGATTCATTTGAGACGTACACCGTTTTAAAATACCATGTAAAATTGTGCAATATCTAGCGCTAACATAATTAACGCTATATTTTGCGTAAATTTACACGATATTTCATGTAAAATTGAGCACGATATCGTTGCTGAATTTATGTATCGGCCCAAATTAGGGGCATTTGGACCGACATTACATCCATTTCCCCTATGTATAATTTTACTGTATCGTAATACCTCATTACTTTGTCCACTAAACAAAGGACATGGATGTATCACAAAAGATCAAAGTATTAGTCGCAGTGGTTATGGCTCGAACAGAGGGAAACAATCTTCAGTAACGAGAAATCTTGATAATGTGTATTGAATAACGACTTCGCAAAGGTAGTGCAATTGAGCCTTGGAAAAAAAAATATTCAATATTTTATTTTAATATTCTTATATTTAGTGTCACCTGGATTCCCCTGTATTCTGTATTTAAACTTTTCACGATTTTTTATAACTTGCTTTCTTCTAACTACCTCCGGAAGTTTTATTTTCCTGATTTCCTTTGAAAGATTCTTCTAACATCCCCCGTTTTTTTTAAACTTCCTGCGGTAAATTCTTCCCTTTTTTCCTGATTTTTTCTATATTCCCCTGAAAGTGTTTTGAGACTACTCCCGGAATATTGTTCCGACTTTTCTCGGAATTTTCCCCGCAACTTTCTTCCATCTTTTAGTGGAAGCTTGTTCCACTTTTATTAGGATGTTTTAAGAACTCCCTCTGGAAAAACCTTCTGACTACTACCGGAAGATTCCTTCAGCTTTTCCCATTTTTTCCCCCAGAAGTGCTCATGTTTCCTTTTTTAGTTACTATCTATGATTTTTTTTTCAGACCTCCAGTGATAAGTTTTATTAATAAATGAATAAAAATTATCACAAATTTGTGATTAATCGCTGAAAAATAATGTATTTCCTTGATATGCCGAATTGAGGATGAATTTAAATATTAATTGAGGATAGCGGCCACTTGTGGATTTAATAATTCTTGACCTAAAATCTATATAGTTCAGGGGGTTTGAAGAAAAAGATTGCAAGTTATCGGGCTTGTTGGTTACTTTGGTGCTCCGTCCAACTGTAGGCCCCTATATATGACTCTGGATTTCATCTGACTCCTTCTGATACGTCTTTGACATGACATAAAAATCGAGTGCACTCGTTGAGAAAAGCGCCATTCTAGGGGAGTCCATTATATATTGAGACAATAACTTCAAACTACAACATGTTTCCGAGTCAAATCAAAACGGCATTTCAGATTAACCTCTAAAATAAAATCTGAGTCTTCTGAAGGCTCCTTAGGATACCTGGACTTGCTTTTGAAGTCTTCTGCAATCTCTCAACATGCTTGCATGCTTGGCATGCACAGTTTTACACACCAACTGCTCATTTGTTAATAACTTTTCACTCAGTAATTGAAATTTAGTGTTCTTGAAAGTAGTTGATAGATTAGGATCGTAGTTTACTGTAGACATGCAATTAGTAGGTAAATATTATAATTTGAATCAACATCAATGAATTTTTACACTTAAAGTCCGAGATGTGCAGCGAGCATTTCTCACTTCATTTTTGCAACGCAAAATCAAATACAGTGTATTACTTGAATTAAAATTTCCTGATTTTCACGTATCTCTTAGAAGCTTAAACTCTATTCTATCGACTACTTCAAACAAAACTATGTTTCGTCAACTCTGTACAAAGTTATTAGCAAATGAGCAGGTCGTGAGCAAAACTGTGTATGCCCAGCATGCATGCTTGGTCCAAGTTCGAGATCCAAACAACTGATTGATTAATCGATGAAACAATATAGATGATTTTAGAGAAAATTTCTGGGACTTGGTTAACAAATTCAGAGGACTTCATAATCAAAATATCTCAAAGATAAGCTTTGAAAATATGAGGGCATTTTTAACTTCAAGACTTGCGAGGGTTTGAAGAGTCCACAAATGATATTGAATTTAAGAAAAGTATTCAGAACTATGTGACTAAATATAGAAGTCTTTTGAGAGAACTCACAGTACGTGTCCAGGCAGGATAGTTTGAACCAGAAGTTTCTGTGAACTTTTCCATTTTGCATACTGAACTTTCCCGAGACCGGTCCTCACTCCTAAAACCGACCAAAGTCATCGCGGTTTAGAACGAAACAATGTAAATATACTTCTTTTTCACATCCATCGCTATAAATCGCAATCAACACTCCTTCTCATGGCATGGCCAACTTTGTCCCAGTTCTATCAAGATATCTGAAATATTTCACAACGCAAACAGAAGCGCTATCGTAATAGGACTACCCCAAGTCAAGCGGGCTGCTCCTTTGGAACATTTTTCTTACGATCCGTACCGGTCGGTGCATGTTCCCTGTCAGCATTATAAAATAGCTGATTAATAGTAGCAAAACGACAACGGCGACGACGATGCCACTACATACTATCGTTGTTCACATTCCTGCATATCTTCATGGTAGCAGCAGCACCCAAGCCATTTATTACAACCAACGACGAGCTTTCATGGACCACGGACCACGATGTAGGGGTAGTTAGGAGGTAGTTAGTAAAGAGCATTGGATGAGAGGGGCAATCTCTTCGATGCAATTCAATGTCGAAGCTCTCGTCGAGAGCATGTTAGCTTGTAATGAAGAACTTTACTGCTTGAGTGTGTGTCTGTGTGTGTGTTCAATTCCCATCTGTGGCTGGTGGTGATTGTCACCGAAAGCCATGCTCTGTGGAAAATCTGCGGTGGGATGTGTTAATCGTTCCTTCCTCACCCTATCTCGACTCATCTGCGTGCTGTGTGGTGTGGTGGGAAAAAGGATTCATTACCACAGGAACTTGTAATAAAAGGATTAAAAGTTGCAATCGTGTTATGTCAGTTAACGTCTTCAATTGGAATTTGTATTAATGGCTTTAACGTCATTAACAACCCTGACAGCCACTCACTCCGTAATCATGTTTCCGTTCACTTATTCTCCATTTTCCCGGCAATCACACTTGAAGTGGTCGACCTCGGGTGAGGTCGAAATTAATTGCTTCAAAAAGTGCCCTTTCCAAATATTGAATGAACACTTGTCCGTTCGTTCGACCGACTGACCCAAGTGGCGGCCGCGTCGAGGCTGGTCCTATAATCGTCCGCTTCTGTTTTCCACTCCACACCCAACTTCGGCATTGGCTGAGTTCGTACCTACGGCTCTGCAATTAGCCTAATTACACGGTTTGAAAGCGATCCTCACACTCGTATCCGCTATTTTCGGATCAGTCGGCTCTTTTTCTCAGCATCAGAAGGCATAGCCTTGATGTTGGTAGAATCAATAAAATGGCTTCTTCTGAAAAACCATAACATATGGAATCCACCGGCAGGGACACATGCTGCAAACTGGTACTTATGTTCGACCTTTTATGTGCTTTCACGACGACCGACGATGTTGGTGCTCCGGATGATCCCACCGGAAAATTGAAAAAATCAACAAAAGTCACTCCAAATTCAATCGGTCGAACGATTTTCGCCCACGTTTGTCATGGGATGTCCCCAGACCATCGCTACGAGAACGGGGTCGTCGGTAGAAAATAATAAAAACAATATAAACAGATTTAAAATTGGTGACCCCCTGTCTTCGTGTATGTGTTGTTTTTATGGGACAAGAAGGAGTGGGATTTGAGTCCCTGCTGTGTTGGACACTCAGCTTAAGGGGGTGCACAGTTGTTCAGAAAGAGAATTTGGCGAGACAAACCTGGAAAATGAACAAAAATCTACTAAAGAAATTCTTAAAACAATCAATATGAATTGTTTGTTGAAAAAAATCAATGAAATTTTGATATAAGTCTGTTAGTTAAATAATAGAGATATTAAAAATGTATTGTATCATCATTAGATATATTTATGTTAGAATATTTTCTGGATGATGATGGCTCTGATCTAAATTATATCATGATAAGTTATTCGTATCAAATATTGTTATGATTTTGATATTTTTCTGTTATGCTCTTCTAGTCGGGAACGGACAGATCTGTCAAAAATTCCCAATAAAGCGGTCAGTCAGGCAGGGTGATCCACTAAGTAAGCTTCTTTTTGTATTATATCTCCAACCTTTACTTGACAACTTAGCTAAAATATGCAAGGATCCTGGAGAATGTGTAATAATTGCGTGGATGATATAATGAGCATTGTACGGTGTAAATCGAAGATTCGACGAACTCTTCAGTGTTTCGAACGTTTTGGAATGACAGCCGAAATAATCGATTATCTTTATAAATAATCGATTAATTTTTAATCGATTATTCAATGCCTCGCTTATCTGCTAATCGATTAATTGGTTTCGAATATTTAAATTTTGATTGGAAGTAGGAGTTGAATTTATTTTGGTGTATATAGACCACCAAGCCAACAGAGCATAGATTAAACTATGTTTCATCCCAACTTGAAGTTCAGAACGTCTATTCTCTGAAGCAGATCAGACAATGCACCAAGGCTATTTTACACGCAGATGGCGCTGTCCCATTGGTAATAAGTTATAAATATCCCCATACAGAAATTTTTAAAAGAGGAAATAATACATTTTTGATGCATATTCAAGTAAAAAGTAGTTGACAACATCCTAAAGAACTAATTCATAGACTTTGTCGGTCACTTTTTCTAGAAATTTTGTTAAACAAGCTAAAATTAACTTAAAAAAAATCCCATACATTTTTTAACCATTTTACTACCAGTCCCCAGAGCACCAAAAATTTAAAATTTTCGAAAAAAAAATTCTCTCTCACGATTTGACTTGATTTGTGATTTCCCTTTCACAGACTAAAGACATGACACTGCAAAACATGTCTGGTACCTCTATATATGCATTTAGATTAACATTTGAATTCCCTCATCCTTCATAAGAATTGGCGGGAAATTCTGTGAGGGGTGAGCTATTTTGTGTGCATAATGTGAGAAAAAGAAGGGAATTCGGATGTTAATCTAAATGCATATATAGATGTACCAGACATGTTTTGCACTGCACTGTCCTCTGTGAACAATTATAGGAAAACAGATTATGTGTAGTTTCCGATAGATGTCACCGCAAACAACAGCAGTGACAACTGATGAGAAATGAATGCAGAAGCCTGACAAAATGTTTAATTAATCATTTTGTCAAGCTTCTGCATTCATGTTCAGATGTCACTGCTGTTGTTTGCGGTGACATCTATCGGAAACAACACACCATCTGTTTTCCTATAATTGTTCACAGAGGATACTGCAGTGCAAAACATGTCTGGTACCTCTATATATGCATTTAGATTAACATTCGAAAACCCTCCTTTTTTACACATTCTGCACACAAAATAGCTCACCCCTCACAGAATTTGACTTCAATTCTTATGAATGGGGCGGGCATAAAGTATTTTTTGCGCAGAATATGTAAAAAGAAGGGAATTCAAATGTTAATCTAAATGCATATACAGAGGTACCAGACATGATTTGTAGTGTCAGGTACTCTATTTTGTAATCTGTGAAAGGGAAATCACAAATCGAGTGTCATCAAAATACATGGCATGTTGAGAGATTGAGCTCGTTAGAGAGAATTTTCTCTTTCAGATTTGATTTTTTTGGCTGGTAGTAAAGCAGGTAAAACTGTATGGGGAAAATCATTTTGATTTAATTGTAGCTTGTTTAACAATAATTTCCGGGAGAAAACTGTACGACAAACTCCCTGACTAATTTATTTAGGATGTCGTTCACTTTTTTTTTACCTGAATATGCACCGAAAGCGAATTATTCCCACTTCCGGCCGGACGATATGATTAATTACAAAGCTGAGAAACCGTTTGTCTGACCCTCATCCCATCATGATACTATTCCTACAATCTGTTGGAGAAGATGTTCGGTTTGAGTAAGTGTTTTTTTTTAGACAATGCGATAGCAGTCCAAAGACAAAATCAATTCGTCGTTGTCTTTTCTCTCACTATATTTCTAATAAAATTGTTAATAAGCGTAACGAGTAAAAGTGTATTTTATTGAATTGTTATTTCTCGAAACAATAATTTACACATGATCCCAACGAATTATTTATATTAGAGTTGCATGTCTCACCAACAAACTGAGCTTTTGCCATCTAGACTTTTAAGTAGCCGCTTCATTTCATTGCTTCACTTCTAAAAACCTCACTGCACAAAAATCACCTGTTCACAACTTTCGCCGTTTTGAACTTAGGAAAAATTGATATTGGAACTATTTACCTGGAATCTGTAGATTCCACTCATGCGATCTACTCATGCGGAATCTGTAGAATGATTGCGATCTACCCAGTCACTGAGTAACCTTAAAAAAGGGTGTAGCGACATCTGTGCGAGGATAGATTTACCTTGAGTCTTGATGTTTTGTGCTAGTAGGGTAGTTGCGTATGTACTAGATGTTTGCACAAACATCCTATTATAAATGATGAAAGAAGAATACAATTTTGAAATAGCTTATAAGATACGTCATGTATAATTTAGAATTCTCTGACGAAAATAAGTAGAAGTAATGATTATTTAAAAAGTTATCTTCCTTTGGTTTGTTTTTTCCGTCGATCTTGTTTTCCGTGCTGAGCACCAATGCTACCGACGTGCCAGGAAGGCAGCTCCCACACCTGGACCCTACCTATCGACCCATCAACTCATGAACCGGGGACCAACGGCTTTACTTCCCATCCGAAGGAAGGCGTGATCAGAGATGTTATGCCTCAGAACATCCCGACGGTGCCGACTGGGATTGAACCCAGGCCTGTTGGGGTGAGAGATAATCACGCTTACCACTACACCACCGGCACCGTTAGGAATAAAAAGTTATACAACAATTTATGTATTAAACTGTATTTGAAGCATTTTCTAAAAACAAAAAAAAAAACTATACCTCAAGCTAATAAAATCATCCAGAAAATTTCTTCTTTCCTTTATTTAACGTCGGTCTCTGTTTCGCAATCTTGTGCCAATCACCGACGGACATCGATTGCCACCAATCAACGAACAGATCCAATACCGATTGAAGACGAATGCAATCCTCAGCAGTCCGCACCACGAAGTACAGCTTTAGGTCATCGGCATACGCAAGCTTACAGCCATCTCCAAGTAGAAGAAGTGCGTCGTTGATGTACAACACAAACAGCAACGGGCCAAGATTGCTACCCTGTGGTACACCTGACGAGTTCGTGAAATACGAGGAAGTACTGGAATCAAGTTTCACTTGCAGAGACCTGTCAGTCAAGTAGGAGCACAACCACGAAGTCAAACGGTCCGACGCACCGAGTTTGGATAGCTTTGCCAACATAATGTCATGGTTGATCGTATCAAACGCTGCTTTTAGATCAGTGTAGATGACGTCTATTTGTGCCCCATTTTCCAGTTTCTCAAAACATGTCGTGGTAAAATCTAGAAGATTTGTGGTAACCGATCGTCCAGGCATGAAGCCATGTTGGTCACTAGAGATATAGCATTTGGTGTGCTCAAGAATGAAACCACTCACATTTATCTCAAACAGTTTTGATGCTGCAGAGAGATTAGTAATTCCTCTGTAGTTTTTAACGTCACGTTTATCTCCTTTCTTGTGTACCGGAACCATAAATGACTCTTTCCAGATTGCAGGAAATTTCGACTCTACAAAAGATTTGTTGAAGATTCTGCAAAGCGGTTCAACAAGTGCTCCAATGCACAGTGGTACAGAATGCAGATTTAGGTGGAATGATATGTTTTGAGCCTAAAATCTAAACTTTAGACTAAAAGTCTCTTCTACAAAGTTGTTTCTTATAGTTAGGCCCTCATTTTTATGACAATGAATTCTAGGGTGGTTCCTATTATCATTAAAATCAAAAATCTAACTTTTTTGTTTGAATAAATTAAGGTATACATTCTTGGGCAAAGTTATAGCTGAGCTAATTTCAAGCAACTTTGTTGAAAAGAACTTTTTTGTATCTCTTAAATTGGCCGATTTAGAGCTATTTTCTTTAATTGAGTTAGGGTGGCTCTTAAAAAAACAGGTTTTTTGCTCTATTTTTTTTATTTCGAATTTCTCGGCAAATTTGTCTTCAGATAACTTTTAGATCTTAAGAAGGTGCAAATTTTTGCTGCACAAAGCTTGTCAATATGTTTCGCCGATCAAGAGTTATTGACGTTTGTATACTAAAAATATACACTTTTCAAATGTTAATATCTCTGGTTGGGGCAAACAAAAAAAAAGTTTTTTTGCAGCATTTAAAAGGGCGTATGTTATTCTCAATAATATGAATAAAATTGGAGGTATGTTATTTTTTAGACTCGTATAAAATCAATTTGAATTTATTCATATTTTTTACTATATTTGAGTATATCTTTTTTATTAGAAGAGATACAGGCAACAAATTCAGCTATAAAACATTCGTCTTAAAGAGTTTTAAAAGTCTCTAAAAGATAACATTCATGAGAATTTTCAAATAAAAAAGTTATTGGCAAAAGATGGATTTCATAGGACCACTCTAATGACAAATTTATATAAAATGTGCTAGTACATTTGTTTCAATATTTGGACATTTAGTGTCTTCAAAGAAGTTTTTGTTCTTAAAAATTCCCTTCTTTTGGTGTTTACAAACGTCAGGGTGGTCCTCAAATTAGGGAATTTTTAAAACTAACTTTTTTGGTACGACAATACACTGCAGAAGGAATGCCATCTGGTCCAGGCGAGAAGGTACATTTCATTTTCTTGGCGGCATTAGTTACCATAACGGGCGTTATTTCAAAAGTGTTTATGTCAACAAGGTTTGAAGGCACATCCGAAACAGCCGAGACAAGTTCAGTCGAGGTGATGGATTCTGCGGCAAAAACCGACGAAAAATGAGCAGCAAAAAGCTCACATTTCTCCCCGCCTATCGACGATTCAACGTCATTGAAAAAAACGCTTGCAGGCATTGTTGAATTTTTCCTCTTCGAGTTTACATAGCTCCAAAAGCTCTTGGGGTTTCGCCTTAAATTAGTTTGCACTCGTAAAACGTACGATTTGTAGAGCGAAGAGTTTAGATTACGGTACTCGTTACACGCCAAGTGAAAACTACGCTTATTTGCCAGGGAACGGTATCGCCGAAGTCTACGTTGCGAAGCATTTCTTTTTCGTTTTAGTTTCGTAGCAAAACGGTGCTCCACGCAGGAGAAACAGCAGGCCGACGAATCGGTACGTTTGTATCCATCCAATTATTTAGCACAGCACACAACGTTTCAGCCATTTCATCAGCATTCAGTCCATCGAAAAGAAGATCCCAGTCAGTGACGGAAAGGAAGTCCATTAGAACATTGAAATCAATCTTGCTATAGTCTAACGCAAGCTCATCACTCGCATTCAGCAGCAGTGCACCGTCATCAACTAGAGATGGTAAGCAGACGACTAGTGGCGGATGATGAAGATCAACTGGCAAGAGTGGTGAAACAGATCTCGAGATTTCCACAGGAAAGTCCGTATGGCAAAAGAACAAATCCAGGATGCGTCCTAAGTGGTTGCGCTCGAGATTTCTCTGATGCAGGTTGTGGAAATCCATGCCATCAATCAAGAATGAGCTAGCAACTGGTAAAGGAACAGAGTTCACAGGTCGAATCTCGCCATCAGCCCAACTCCAGGATATCCCAGGTTGATTGTAGTCACCGCATACCAGCAAGCAATCGCTGTCAGAGCCACTGTTACAAAGCTCTTGGATCGATTCAATATGCCCATTCAAAACGCTGAGATCCTTGCTCTTGTCTGGAGGAACGTAAATTGCACACAGCAATAGTCGCTTGGATCCAATCCTCGTCGATACGGTCGATACACACACTTGTTCTATCGTTTCTCCGCTCGTTGACATGATGTAAACACACGATGACCAAGCAATGTGACTCTAAATTTCCGTAATATGAATGGACCTTGGATTGATCCCACGATTTTCTGGCCAATTAGCAAAAACGGCTGCCGAGTCTCTTACATCGGAGACATTCCAACTATCAAGTTCAACAGGCTTCTTCTTCTTCTTATTCGCATTTCAAGCTTATTGCTTAGCGCATATTAGCTTATTGCGTGCACTCAATTTAGTGTTCTACTAAATGCACTTTCACAGTTATAAATTGAGAGCTTTCGATGCCAATACCAATGCATGTATTTGTATATTGTGTGGAAAGCACAATGATACTCTATGCCCAGGGAAGTCGAGAAAATTTCCAATCCAAAAGATTCCCTCGACCGGTTCGGGAATCGAACCCGCCGCCTCCGGCTTGATAATACCGTGGCTTTACTGACTAGGCTATGAGGCATACACTTAGAAAAATTTATGTAAATTTAGGTGCTCTGAGAGTGACATATACGAGCGTCATTTTTGACATAAAGTTGAGTCATAACAGACGCGAAATAAAGCTCAATCAAACGTATTTTTCGTCGAGCAACGAACTTTTCAGTCTCGGAGCACTTAATATTACATGACATGTTTGTTTACGTCTCATCTTTTATGTCAAAGATGGATTCCGTCACGTGTAAAATTAGTTATTTCTAAGTGTGTAGCTTAAACAGGCAAACATAGGTTTAATTGCTGTTACGCCCTAATTCCAGCTCTACCTTGAATTCTACTTTGAAGTGATGTTCATTCCAATAATCTTTCATCGTGAGGAGACTCTGTTAATTGTAACATCAGTTACGGCATTTTTCAAGCGCAATGAATCGACCAACAATGGATGACACCGTTTGTCCAGATTAAAGTCACGGGAAATCCATTTAGCAGCGCGAAATCTTTACGCAGTCCCTTTCTTTTCGCACTCATCAAATTAATTATCGCTCGCTGCCGAGATGAGATAAGGTTGCACCGACCCAGCTTCGAGTGGACTTGGCGGATGAAACGTAAGAAAGTAACAATAAACATTCCTCCACAGCATAAACGAGCGCTCGCAACATAACAAAAGATCGAACTATCAAAAGCAACATGAAAACATCGCTCTCCACACTCTGTCCGAGCTTCGAAAGCTTGAACGAAGGGATGCCGCGCCGTGTTGTTTTTGCTGTTGTTGTTTACTTTTATTATGGTTGCGAATGTTGGCAGTTACGAACAACGAGTTATTTATGGTGGGCTGTCAAGTAAGAAAGCACGCATCGTAGTAGGAAGGCCCCCTATTTGTTCCGATGGAGTAACTTGTTTCATTTTGTTTTATTTTGTTTGCTGTTGTCCGAATAATAAAACGGAAAAGAGATCTTCTTATGCAATTGCCTTCATGGACAGCATTGATGAGCCGATGACTGATCGGCCGCCGTGTTTAACTTCGCTTACATCGTGTTTTGTGATCGTTATTTCTGCTTGGAAAAGGCTGAATAAGGAAATCTCAACGGACTGTAGTGTAGTGTAATTGTTTACTGAAGGTCTTTTGTTTCCATCGTGTTAATACCATTAATCATGGGAAGTGTGTTGCGTGTAAACGGAACTGGATCAGAATAGATGGTAAGCTTTGAATTTTAACGCACGATTAGTCGACTGATTTAGCGACAATCAAAATTGGAAAATTCCCAAGCCCCGTAACCATTAAATAATTAAATACATTGTATTGATTGTATTTTACACATAGAGATGTAATTTGCAAATTTTTATCATAATTTGTTTTGAATATTATGACGTCACCTGGAAGGAAACAATTTAAAAACCATGTTTGTTCACGTAACATCAACCTCAATATGACTCAAGCAAACTGTAGCGAAATTTTCCACATCCCCAAAACAGATTCAAGTTCAAGATCCACTTGGCCTCCATTTCTTCAATTATATTCAATCTCCATCCATAAAGTCGTCGATCTTGTTTCGCCACTCCGAACCACGCATTGTCCCAAACGAGCCAAAACGCGTTATAAAATTCAAATAAGTCTGACGACGGCAACGCCGGCGGAGATAAATATTTTGGAATAATACACTCTTTTCTCGCACCGGTATGTGTATGGTGCCATCCAAGCTAAGGGAGGAGGCGTATACAGATTAGTGAACAAAAAAACCCCAACCTGTCCTGCCATTTTTGGACCAGACAAGACTTGAAAGTGTGCTTAATGAACGACTGTTCGACCATCCGCCGAGGGTGGAGCAGCAATCAATTTCACCACAACTCCATGAAACCATGAGTAAGCCAAGTTGAGTTGTCTTTTCTCCGATCCCATCGGTTGACGACAAATCCGCAGTATCATTCTAGAAGTGAAAGATTTGACGGTGAGGCATAGTTCTTCCGTGTGGTGTACCCATTTCGATCGTTCGAGAGATGGAGAAGGCCCCCGCAAAAAAAAATGACTCGCTTGACGACAGTTGGACGTACCGTTCGAATGGCGTAGGAGTATCAAATAAATTGTTTACGAAAACAGTCGTCACACATGTCCGTGGTACAGTTGAACTGTTTATTCGAACGAATCATGGCAATATCACAAAAATGTTGGCAATAAATTTTCACAAAAAAATGCAGTTAGCAACAACCGCAGCTGCCATGCATTCCTAATATTTACCAGTGGCGTCAAGTGGGTCAATAACACTCGGTGCCGGTATGTTGGATGTCAATCCTGTTTCATACCCGTTTTTACTGATATCAACTAAAGTAAAATTTTCAAGCATACATACTCTTTTTTCGTTACTAATTAGAACACAAACGAATTATTGATCTTGTCGTTGAAAATCTTCGCTTTGTTTTTTCCTCATCAAATTGTCCAGCTCTTCTTAGTTACGCTATGTTTTCATACAAGCGCGTATAAAGAATTGGTATAGTCACAGTGTTCATGGTCTTCAAGTCTATTTTGGATTATTTGATTTTCATCAGATAGGGGAAATGTATGTAATGTCAGCCTGAGCGTCCCCAATTTGGTCGTTGGCCCATACATAAATTCAGCAATCGACTAAATTTTCAATAGCAACCAAAAATATCAATTGGTACCGTCCCAATGACGCGTTCATCTAGATACAATTGATAAATAGCAGATGTTTAGCGATGGGCCCAATCTTAGATCCATAGGCCAACATTAGAGCCATTTCCCCTATATTCAAAATTATTTTAAAAAATATTGCTCAGAACGCATACAACTTTTCAGTGAGGATAAAACTTCAAAGACCTAAAATTTTTGATTGAACAAATATCGTTATCATTAAAGGGAAGTTCATGGCTCCGAAAAAAAAATTACGTGTTGATTTTTATAAAAAAAAACATTGGAAAAGATACCTAAAGTTTGAAAACATCAATTTTTTTTTAATTTTAATAATATTTTTTTTAAGGAATCAAGGCATAAAGTTGGGCTCAAACACCAAACCATTTAACATCGAACTTTCGCTTTTGCAGAGGGCAGAGGCGTCGCGTTCCTCATTTGCTTACCTGTGCACCAAACTTTGTTCGTTATAGCATACCACCACATATTAGTTTTTGTATATTTTTCAATGCTTCATGGATTCGAGGGACATATTCTCAATTACTATATTAATCACTACCTAAAGTAACATTTGAAGGTCCTATAATATTTCGACTGAAGTGTAGTGAAGAATATCCGTCAAACACTTCCGAAAACCATTTTTTGATACAAAACAGTGTCAAAATCTAGAGAAAATTCATGACGTCCCCCCTAGGTACCAAACTTGAATTAATCAACTCTTCATTCATCAGAACAACACTATCAGAATGAACCAGGGGAAGCTCATAAGCTTTCACAGGCGCACCAGCGCCGAGATGGAAAATGACAGGTGGGCAGGAACTCACGGTCTCCCAGTGTTGGTGAGTTCTTTGCCGTTAATGTTGACGAAAAGTTCACTATATTGCCCTACAGAAATTCAAAACAAATTTTTTTTTGGCGAATTTGGACGGTTTTTGACCTGTTTCATGTGACCGAAAGGTGTACGCTGGTCACAAATGCCGTGCCAAGCTGATTTCCTACGAAATTAATCAATCTTTGATGTGAATTTCGCTAATAAACACGATGAGCATTTCTTATAGCAAACTTGCCATAACAAAATGGGCATGGTTCATTTTAGTAAACAAACTAACACTTCTTCCGACTGTGTCACCTCTCTTACTCGCCTAGCACCAGCGCAACCATCGGTAATTGAGGGATTTACAACTGACAAGAGAGTAAAAGCGAGTTTTTGCGCTCTCTTTCTCCATTACTCTCTTTGCCTGCAAACAGATATCCAAGTGCACCGTGAGAAATGCACACTTTGGGCACCCATACATCACAAATGTTCTTCTTATTCAAAGTCACACATTCAAACTGGTCTGCAAGTATGATAACGTCCAGAGCGTACCAGACTGCTGTTTCCATGTTGCTCCCGTTTGACGCGTGACTGCTGAAAGTTTCAACTACAAGTAGTGTTGCAAACTACCATGTATTGTGGAAAATTTGTTGTAAATATGTTTCAAGAGGCGATAGAAGGTCTGCTTGGCTTACATCAGGCATTGACCATTCACAAACTTGCCACCCGCCACCCAAAAAAGCTCGCTTTTATGCGCACTATTTAACGAGTTTTGTCATGGTAGTGTTATCGATATGCTTAGAAATCAATGCATTAGGGATTAGGCAGACCATCCAAACCTTTTTGAAGCAAACCAAGGTCGAAGATTTGATTGAGCCACACTATAAAATAGTGTATTCCTGGTCACTTGTAATCTGGAGTAAAATAGTACAGATATAATGTGACCATAAAATCTATAAAAACTCTAAACGCATTTTTTTTAATAATTCACACCTGTGTCGTGCACAGGTTGCACATGTGGACGCGACGCCACTGGCAGTGGGTCCAATTTTTTTTAATGGTGAGATAGAACGAAACAATTTACAAGCAAATTTTCTCATAAATCTATGAAAAATAAAAACGCACCGAATTTTTTTTTTCGGGGCGGTAAACTTTCCCGTTTGATTATAAATAACTAGACCGAGATTTGTGAAGCACAATAAAGAGATTTCCCCTCTCTCGATCCATACAATTATCATCCACTAACCTCGAGAAGACCGCGAGTAATCGGTCAAATCCTTTAATTTTAGATTTAAGACATTTATAATATAAACAGAAAATGATAACTTGGCTCTGAAAAGTTTATTCGATTGAACCTGTACAAATAAAGTAATTTCCAAAAAAAATAAAATAAAGAGATTTTGAGTTTATATTACGCTGCAAAACACAGCGACGAGGCTCGGTAGCTTATTGGTTACCGTTTCTGTTTACTTAGCAGAAGGTCGGGAGATCAATCCCAGGCCCATCCCTTTTCTCGTATTTGTCACTATGTCTGCTTTACCGATCGCTCGCATCACTTACCACAGTGAATCCAAATAAAAAGTAACCGGACCCACACTAATACAACTTTCCCACCCGATGGCAATCGTAGAGACGCGGAGGTTAACACGGTTGTCTCTATAACAATGGTTGTCGTCAGGGCAGTAAAAATTCAAACTCATTTTTCTGACAGAACAGAAAGTTGAGACAACATCGAAATTGATCTCCAATGCCTTGCAATTCATGACACATGAACTGGAACTGTCAACTTGATGCCAACGCTTCGTTCATTTGGAATTTATTTTTTACATTCTATCCCACATTCATTCGTAAATTGACGCACTGATAATAAACATCTGCAAAAATCACATTCATCTAAGTCTGTTTGAGAGCGACAAAAAACAAAACTCATTCCGAGAAAATTCATTCATATGATATCAAACTTATGATATCAGACTGGACAAGGTAATACACTGAACCAAAACATCCACCGATGACTGAATGAATACTGAATTAATTGTCATTGCCATCTGATAAAAATTGTATGGTTAATTTGCCTAACGACGTGTTCGGGGTATCATCCAAACTATTTGTGGACTCCAGCATCTGGAAAATTCCTCCCCATCGAGTGTGATTCCATATCGGCGAGATTGAAGCACCATGATGATCGAAATTTGTCTGACATTTGACATTTATTGTCTTTTTTGCCATTTCCGTTAGGCTCTTGACGTTTTCGTGTGATTTATTTATGACATCAAGAATCGCTTACTTTAATGTGTGTACCACACACCGAACGAGATTAATTCGTTCATTAAATTCTCCACAAAGCTCTGCAGAGATATCCCGGCTCTTCAGCTTCCGTGTTATCTTCGTCCTACCATTTCTCTAGTAATGTCAATTGCAATTCATGTTTGAACTTCTTGACAGCAGCAACCATGTTGGCCCCATTACCATCAGTTACAGAGCAAATGTTTCCAATTAGGATATTGTAATCAGCCAGCGTGTCCAATATTTTTGACTTCAAGAAAGCTGCAGTCTGGCTTTCATTAACTTCTACCATCCCTGTAAAAAAAGCATACTTAACAAACGAACTGGCGTGGATTGTGAGATACCGGAGTTGCGTGTGTATGTGTGTGTGTGTAGGTTTGCATGTGGGTGTGTATGTGGGTGTGTATGTGGGTGTGTATGAGGTGTGTGTTACAGAACATACTTACCATGGGTACGAATGACTACTTTCTCCCCCAAGAGCATATTGAACATTCACTCCCAGAATGTGGCGATTAAAGCGGGATGCAGAGTCAACTTTCAAGCTAATCAGCTTGTTCTTCATCTCGTCCTTCAATATTTGTTTGACACGCTGGGCTATAACACGCAAGTGATCCTTAATGGTTTCACGGTTCAATGTGCATCCAACTGCTTGGCAAATCGGCCTCAACAGAAGTTGGAAACCCTCCAACTCAAAACAAGATAACGGTAGCCGATGCTCCGTCACCAGTTTCACTGCAGCTTCGATCAAAAGTTGTTGGTATATGTTGTATGGGACGTTTCGACACAACTCATGGCTTCTTAACCGCCGGCACATAATCCTTGAGGAGACCATTAGCGTTCGCCAGTTCACTGTGCCATAAGCGGAAGTGCCTGATGAAATTTCCCGGATCATATTTAGCCTGTGTGTATGTGCAATCACCGTGTGGATCTATGTTGCATCCAGCTTTATCATCATCTCGGACAACGAAGGACGCCGCGATGTCTATTAACGACCTTTTTTTTTAACTTTTCCGCTGCCTGAAGCCATTTTTTGAACTGGGGTTATAACTAGATGATGCGACTGGTATTTGTGACTTTTCACTGCGATCCAATGAACAATGATTTTTATGGTTCATACATTCAATGAATATGGGCATGAACTGAAAATCGTGTGGATGAATACAACAAAAAGGAGCACAAATTAGGTTCTGCAGCGTGACGTCACAAATGAACTCAGTGTTAATCGGCTGAACTTTTTTGACAGTTCAAAGGTACTGTTTACAAGCACTTAGTCGTTTTTTCGAAAAACAATATTCTAAATTTCCGAATTTTAACTTGAAATTGTCGAGGAACAGCGCGTTGGAAGGATGATGGTCGTGCACATTGCAGAAGTGTGGTTTACATCTCACTGCAGTCTGAAAAAATATTGAGAAAATCCACCCAAGAAAAAATCGACTAAGTCCACGTAAACAGTACCACTGAACTGTCATCAGATTGAGGTTAACCCCGACGGTGCAAAACCTAATATGACAACCATGAATGCACTCTGTAGATTCATGTGCATTGATAATAACACAATAGACGAGTGCACGGATGGATTTGAGTTCACTCACTCCACAAAAAGTGACACAACAGCGGGGCCCTGTTTACTAAAAATGAACACATGAATAATACTCACATAACATTTGAAACGGGCCTGTCTACTTTTGCATACAAAACTTGTTAAGCCCTTTTCGTATGAACAGAATACGCCCATGCAAACTAACAACACCATCGGGCAAGGTTGCAAAGACTCATTTCAGCTAAAACAATGTTTTTCTAAATTATGAAATAATTAGATGACATGATCAAATTTTGAATTGGTAGGATACAAGAAGAGGTTGCAAAGAATGTGTTTGACATATTAAACCTGTTTATTTCACTTCATGAGAGTCTCAATCAACGATTTTTCACAAACTCACTCACTCACTCACTCACTCACTCAGTGATCAGCAAATCGCTGATTGTGACTCAAAGAAAGCAAAATTTACAGGTTTTATGTTTCCAACGCAAACTTTGTAACCTCTTCTTGTAAGTTACAAGTAAAACATGCCATCATACCATCTTTTGGTTTTATTATTCTGAAAAACATTATTTTAGCTGAAATGAGTCTTTGCAACCTTGCCATCGGGTAGCGAAAATTCCCCCCTTCCCGATAGTGCTCTTGGTTTGCGTGGGCGTACTTAGGTTCTCGTGAAAAGAACCTAGGAAGTTGTTTACAAAAGTTGATAGACCCTTTTCAAATGTGACGCGAACATTATTCATGTGTTCATTTTTAGTAAACAGGGCCCCGCTGTTGTGTCAATTTTTTATCAGTAGATGAACAAAAGTTCACCTGTGCACTCATCTATGAAGAGAAAAAAAACCAGCTAGACAATGAACTCGATGTCAACTCTCTGCGAGCACAGAGATAAAAAGAAGAAAGTAGCGGACTGCGCATAATATGCACTGAAGTAATTTTGTATTCATATTCAATATGTTCTTTCGAATTTTTGCAACTCTGGTTGTCGTACTAATCATCCTTCTCCTTGCCAAATGACCATGTGTGGACCTGGCTGGCGCCGTACAGTGGTCGGAGTTGGCAAAATCACGAACATAATTGAATTGTGTATAAACTATTGACGAATCCAACTTAAACTAATGCGCGCCTGGTGACAGGAATTAGCACTATACGAAGGTGATTAGATAGTGACAGCCCTTGGAAATTTCATTATTTTTATGGAAATTTGTTAAATTGCAGTGCTAGTTCGTGTAAATATGCTATTAAAATGAATGAATCTTGTACAAAACCTAAAAAACTATTGTGATATGTGTCTATCCTAAAATACAAATTACTAGTTTTCAAATAAAATTGAAAAAACATGCTAATGTTATGGACATGGATATGTTAACAGCCATACCACATCGATTAATGTTGATATGGAGACGCCCTAATAAAAATTTTATGGTTAATTTGCTTAACGACGTGTTCAAAATATCATCCAGACCATTTGTGGAATAGTTCAATGATTATGATGATGACAATGATGATTATAGTAAGCCCACATTCTCTCTAACTACGCTTATGAGATGGGGCAATTGTTTTTGAATAATCCATCTGAACATACCAAATCGGTAAGATAAAAAACTACGAAATTATTTCAGATTGGAATCTGACTACCATTGGTACACCGGCAGTGTTGGCAGAAAAAGTGATTTTTGGCATTTGACTCAAACCATAAATATTTGAAAAGTTATTACTTTTGTTAGAGACATTCTAGCACCGTACATCCTCGGGCAAAGGCACTTATTGGACTATATTTTTTACATGATAAGTAGAAAGGTTCAAGTAAACTTGTGGTCTCTAGGGATGAAAATGCAAAAAAGTAGATTTTCGCATAATTGTGTACTACAAAGTAGTGAAGGTTTTTGGTTAGCGCCAATTCATAAATGAGAGAATAGACTCACGTTGATTGGATGCGTTTTTGCCATTTTTTTTTATTCAAAAACGAGCAAACCTATCTTTTGACTATGACATTCTGGAGACTTGACGTTGTGGACAAAGTTATTCACCTTATCAAAATAAACATCTATTCAATAGACGCCAAAAATTCAGAGCCTACTGTTTCTGAGTTAGTTGCAAAACACGATAGGGGGAATTGATCGTTACTGAAAATTTAGTCGATTGCTGAATTTATGTATGGGCCTTAATTAGAAACATTTAGGTTGACAGTTTATATTTCCTCCAAATGTAAAAACGCTAAACACCAAGCTTTTGCTATGCAAGAAGCTTGTTTAAACAAAAAAAAATTAAGTTATCTCTGAAAGATATGAAAAAAAAACCGCAATTATTAAATTTGAATAGCTCACTGCTGTGGTTGATTTTTTTTTTGATAAGTATAACAGCTTTGTCCAAGAATTTAAGCCTCTAAAATGTAACAGTAAAAAGTAAGAGGCTGTATCCAAGACTCGACCGTAGATTTGACGTAGGATTACATGCTCGGTATCCATTTTCGGCGACTGTGTAAGGGAAACTACTTTTTCCAATCAAGGAAACGCCTTGTTTTCTGACGACAAAATTACGCATTATCGTGCCCAAAACGCACACCGGTTCACGACGAGCAACTGAATACGATCCGTAGCGGTGCGGCTTCTTCCTCCTTCTTAGGTGATTCAAGGGCTCTTGAGGGCAGCCTTGATAGCCCGCTGATTACAGGAAGCCTTTCGTTGTGTACTGGAGATAAATGTACAACGCCATGCGCCGAAAGCACTGCCGTTGCTGCTGATCATGATGATGACGAACGGGCACCACAACTCACCACACGCGGTGATTGACCGGATGGAACTCAAGTTAGATATTTCATAACTTACGATTTTTTTACCTTTTTACTGATGTCGTTTAGTATCAATTAATACCCCAGAGAATTCCGGAGAAATTTCCCTGTGCAACCCTTTAAATTCCTCATATATCAAAAGCGTACGTGCTGATTGGCGGCACCAGTTCTTCGGTTCACACCGCGTGCAACTTAAATTTATGCTAAGCACCTCCCCTGTCAGTCAGACATACATTAACTTAACAAGATCGTTAAGCGAGCGCATCTCTGTCGACTTCATCGGTGCAGGGCACCCACAGGCTCACCCGTTTCTGAGTTCTTCTCCGTATCTTGCGAACATGGTGATACGCCGATAAGAAGCATCAAATCTAATCACTCATCGTTAAACATACTTCGCAATTTCCCTTTTGCCATGTCTTCATCTACACGTGAGATGACATAGACTGAAGCCCACATAGATCTGTCGAAATGTTTATACGGCTTAATCAGTAAATTTGCGCAAGCAGCCGTGTAATCATCAGAGCTGGATTTCAGTTCTCCGGGAGCACAGGTGATGAGATATGAGCTGTTCTGCAGACATAAATCGCGTGTCGGCGTCTTCTTGAAAGGTGGTGCGATAACTGATGGGAGCAGTAATATGCGTTATCATTGCGATTGTTGTGAGGGTGCTTTGTTGGGAATCCAATATATGTTGGGTAGGTCTATATATGTATCGCGTGTTCGCAAGAAAGACCGTCGCTACCGTCGGCACGTGGCCAGCCGAGCATGGAATGTAACACAGAGCCACTTGTCGGCTGATGAGATGTGGGAAACTGTGCGAGCGATTTTCTGAATCGATGTAATTTGTGCGTGGGGATGACAGAGGGATCACGTAATCGGAATTTCTGTTTTTGGAATGACAATGTGGTTGTTCCTTTCGTTTAAGTGTTCTCAGTAAATGGTTGAAATCTCGGATAACCACCTCATCGTTATGCAATAAATCTAACGACTGACATCAAAGCACCCAAAAATGGGCATCAAATTATACCCAATCCAAGACGATGATAATTTTCTCCACAAACGATGATTGTGTCAATAAACCATCATGAGCAACCTACTTGTCGACAACGAACGGTGGCCACTGATGATCCTTTGCCTTTGTGCAAATACGTGAGAAAACTTGCAAATGTGTTGATCGTTGACAGGTTTTTTTTTCGCTCACTGATGCTCAATGTTACGACCTGTTCAATCTGAGCCGGAGAAAGGCCTTTATGATTTAATTTTACTTTTGCATCAGTCGCCAGTTGGATCTGTCACTTGGTTGATTGAAGTTGAGCCATCATGTGTTGGAGAAAGGAAAATCTACCAGCCTACCTACCCCCGCCGGATCTTCTCGATTGCAATTTAATAATTTCAAAGACCTCATCTGACCCCAGAGCTCTGTTTCCAGTCGCTCGAGTCAGTCACCTGTACCTGTGCCATTGTGCCGACGACGATAATTTGTCACATTTAAGTGCAGCCAGTGATGCTTTGGACATGAGCATTTCTCTTCGTCGGATTTGGTTTTTTGTTTCACTCCCAAACGATTACACTTTTCAACTCGGCGGTGAGCACTTTACGATTTTATGCTGGGTGGTTGGTCCCTTCCATCGCCTGTCGGTCGGTGAGGACAAACAAAAATGAAACATGATGCCAATTTTCCCTTTCATCGTGCGTCACCAGACATGGAGGGAGGGCGACAGTCAAGGTTACAAGTGGCTCAGAACAACCCAACGAACAATTTCAGCTGCAGACCAGCTTATGCAGGCCAAACAAAAATAGCCGCATAAAGTATTTTTTTACTTTATAAGCAGCTAACAATTTCAGTTGGGAATGGTATTCAGTTTTGAGCGGTTCCAGGCGAAATACCGTAAAAAATGAGCTTTCAAAACGACTTTCTCTGAAGTTTCATTCAAATCGGAAAAGGTCGAGTTTTTTCGATTCGTCAGTTAACGTGAAATTGATCTGTTTTTGTGTGAATTAGAGAATTTGTGGTGATTCAATATTTTCCTGATAATTCCTTATAATTAAAAAATATCTTTTTTCAATTCCTACTTGTTTTACAAAGTCCATCCGATTCACAATTTTATGAATATTGCAAGGAATTTCAAAATTGTTACGATATCTGAAATTTTCAGATTGAAAAGATGTCTAAATATTTGAACAACATTTACTATGCAGTAATGAAATTGGTTTGTTAGTAGAATGCTAACTTAATTAATTTTTGAATCCACGACAGTTACGTATTTTGACTACAATGTGCGGTCTTCATCAGTGTCAATCCCACTAAAGACTTACCAAAATCTAACTCATCCTCTAGATTATGTCAAGATCAAATGAAACTGCAACGTGCAGCTTCGGAACCTACCTAGCTAAAGGATGAGTCGATAATTATTGCGACACTTTCAAACTTGCGGAACCAAATTTTGCCCAGTTTCACTTTAGAGCGTATTGTTTACATCCGCTCAGTTGTGCAATTGTCAGTGAGATTCCGGTCGAAATGAAAGAAAATGGTTTCCTTTACCCACATGCAAAATCTTGGGTTGTCGCATTGCACCTTGGAAAACTTGGGATTTTAAGCAGGAATAGTTCACGGGTAAGGACAAGTTTGCTGTGGATTACCGTTTCAAACGGAGGAAGCTGTCGAAATTGGCTTCGAAGTACCTCATTTGGCAGGCCATATGCACTTGTGGCAAATGGAGTGAACCATTTGTGACCAAAGGCACCATAAACGGTGAGGTATATAAAACAGAGTGCCTTCAAACACAGCACAATCAAAAACCATTGTTCTGGCCAGATTTGGCTTCATGCCATTACTCCAAAACCGTGCAGGAATGGTACGTGGCTAATTCTGTGGATTTTGTGTCGAAGACATGAACCCATCAAACAGTCCTGAACTACGTCCAATCGAAACCTATTGGGCCATGATGAAGCGCGAACTTCAGAAGATCAAAGGCGAGGCGAAGGACGAAAAGGAAATGATAAGGAAGTGGGATAAACTGAGAAAAACGTACCGGAAGCGACTTTTTAGGCAAACGTCGAGCATTTTACTCAAACTCATCCTAAGATTTAGCTCAGTCGGGAAAGGTGCAGCTATAAAGCAAGAACATGCTGGGTTCAATTCCCGATTCGGTTTAGGAATTTTTTGGGTTGCTGTATTTGCCACACAATAAAACAAATGCAAAAAAGTAGAAGGGTCTGTGCTTAGGGGCACGAACGGAAGCTTGACGTAGGACCGCTAGTGGACGGAATAAATGTGAAGAGCATTTAGTTCTTTTAATTGATCAATTATCTATTATCTCAACTCTTCCTGTTTTTGAATTGTAGACGTACCAAATTTGTAGTAATTTTTTTCAAAGCGAAAGTTGATTAAGAGAATCAATCAAAATCACTTGCACCCCTGCTTCCAAGTTTGGTTACAAGAGTACAACTCTGGAGAGCATTTTGTGTGGTCGTTGGGGGCTCGTGGTTCTGAATATGGACAAACAAGCACAGATAAATTCTATTCCAACTCTTTACTGATGTAAGCTTGATGGCCCTGTAAAGGGCCGTTTTATTGAAGAGGACATCCATGGCCACTTACGCTTGGCGTGTTTAGTGTAGATGACAGCATCACGGACCTCATTTTCCAGGAACACCTTCAGCACACCTCGTAGATCAGACCGGAGATACGTTTGACACCACCACGGCGAGCCAGACGACCGATGGCGGTTATCTCGAAGAACTTTGCGATGACGCTTGGCGCCTCCTTTACCAGACCTTTTCCTCCTTTGCCACGACCAGTCAATTGTTGCTTGTTGGGTGTGAAGGAGTGTACTAGCCACCACCTTCCTACTGCTGCTATTGCTGCTCACCATGCCGTCCGAAATGAAAATGAGGTAATGCCATACAGCAGCGCTCTTTTATATCTTTTCAGGTTAAAGCAGAATGATGTGCAACCAAGTGGTATAAAAGCTACAAAGACTCCTCCCATTATGAGTAGTTTGCTATCAAGTAGCGACACTGGTTCTTTTCCTTTTGCGTACACGGCTGAGTGAATCCAATCTTTACTTTTCTCAAATTCGGGAATTTTCCCTGGAAAATCCTGGAAACACCTGGGAAAACATGAGGCAAATTTATTCACCGCTGAGTTCCTGCACTTCTTATTTCTGAGATAACTAAACTCAAATTTGGGTCGTTCTCATTCGCCGTGATATCACCTTGAAAGATATCGGCGCCGGTGGTTAGCGTGATTACCTCTCACTCCAGCAGGCCTGGGTCCAATCTCAGTCAAGGTTGCAAAGACTCATTTCAGCTAAAATAATGTTTTTCGGAATAATAAAACCAAAAGATGGTATGATGGCATGTTTTACTTGTAACTTACAAGAAGAGGTTACAAAGTATGCGTTGGAAACATAAAACCTGTAAATTTTGCTTTCTATGAGTCACAATCAGCGATTTGCGGATCGCTGAGTGAGTGAGTGAGTTTGTGAAAAATCGCTGATTGTGACTCTCATGAAGTGAAATAAACAGGTTTAATATGTCAAACACATTCTTTGCAACCTCTTCTTGTATCCTACCAATTCAAAATTTGATCATGGCATCTAATTATTTCATAATTTAGAAAAACATTGTTTTAGCTGAAATGAGTCTTTGCAACCTTGATCTCAGTTAGCGCCACCGGAATTTCTAAGGCATAACATCTCTGATCACGCCTTCCTTCGGGAAGTAAAGCCATTGGTCCCCGGTTGAGTTGATGGGTCTTTTGGTAGGGTCCAGGTGTGGGAGCTGCCTCCCTGGCGTCGGTAGCATTGGAGCTCAGTACGGAAAACAAATCTCACGTCACTTTTCAATAGGTCCTACCCGAAAAAAAAATTACAGTGAAATTTTCAGTGGAAACAATGCTCTAACATTAATATTTATTGTCGAGAATAAAAATTATTGTTATGATGTGGTACCCTTCCGAAAACGGCAAAACTGCTACCTAGCTGTACAATGAATGTACATAATAAAATGTTGTTACAGTGATTTTTATCGTATTTTTCATTTATTTTATTGTTAACATGATTCGATCATGAACAATAATGAACAACTCTATTACAATAAAAATTGTTGTTACATTAAATATTGGTGTATTTTCATTGTGGGCTACTTCACGAACAATAAAAATAAATCTGATTGAAGCATGCAGACTATGAGAGGGTCAGCAACACTGCCAATGTAATTAAGATAGGCGCTGCTCGTATGGCTCTGGCTTTGACAGTTCGTTTGGCTCAAAACCAGGCAGTCCGCGTCCGCTCATATCTTATCCTAGACCCTCTTTAAAGCTTAATGGAGATCTTTTCCGTGCAGTCAATAATCATACAATAATAATTAAAAAATTCCACCACTTGAAGATGTCAGGAAGGAACTCTCAGGTGGAAGCATATTTCATGGGCGATTCTCTCCAGTCGAATGCATTAACTTATCAACGACGCTCAACCACCAAGGAGACGTGACCTAGGGATATCGAGCGCAGGGGAGTTGGCCTGCATTTCTCACAAGTTCCGGATCGAATCTCGATCCATAACCAGTAAAAAAAGGACCACCCGTAACAGACATACCACCCCCTTCCCTTCCCGGGCAATGTTTTATTTTTTCGATTTATTTTTAAAGTCGATAAAGTAGATCTGTCAAGCCAACACATACACTCTAAAGTACACTGTTATTTTTTTTAATCAATAAATTCGCCAACCAACAGTAAAATAACAATAATATATAATGTTATTGAAAAAAAATTATATGGGAAAATCACGAAAATTTCATTGTTAAGATACTTAACAACCCCCCTTTTTTATTGTAAATTTTCCATTTACCATGAAATTTATTGTTTTGTACAACATAAATCAAGGTAAATTTATTGTAGACGTAACAATATAAATCATTGTTAAGACAATAATTTTCGTCTTATTGTTACATTGTTTTTTAATGTATTTTTGTTGTTATTTTTTTTCGGGTATCTACATTGATCGATTCTCTTCATCGACACTCTCTTTCGTAAATAACTCGGCTTCACAAATGTTTCCTGTCGTCTTCGTCGAATTAGATGCTAGATTGTTGCTTCTACTATGGCCGTGGCGATTCAAAGTTGATCAAGGTTGATCAAAATAATTTGTACCCCTGCTTCCAGTTTGATTACACGAGCATTTTGTGTGATCATTGGTTCTGAATATGGACGAACAGGCAGATGAATTCTATTCCTACTCTTTACTGTAATAAGCTTGGTGGCCCTGAAAAAAGCCGTTTTGTTGCCAAAGTTGCTGATGATTTAACCTCCGAAACCAAACAAAGTGCGTCTCTGTCACTTCAAAACGTAGATGACATCCATGGCCGCTTACGCTTGGCGTGTTTAGTGTAGATGACAGCATCACGGATCTCATTTTTCAGGAACACCTTCAGCACACCTCGTAAATCAGACCGGAGATACGTCAGACACCGCCACGGCTAGCCAGACGACGGATGGTGGTTATCTCGAAGAATTTGCGTTTGGTTCTGAATATGGTGATGAGTGTGCAAAATATTACGCAATTCCATCCTCCCTATTCGCACGCGCCCGAAGATCGGAGGCGAACGCCACTTCGACTTGTTTCGTCTACTTACTACTCTCTGACGACTGTGCTGGGGAAGCAGCATATGCATGTAGGTAATTGGTGGATTTGTTAGTTAATTCGACGCTTTTGGACAATGCTGGACATTTACCAATTTTTCAATAGTTTCTTGTTGAAAATCAACATTGTTATCGATGCGTAGCTATATTTCTAATCGATTGGTGATAAAATTATTGAAATTGAACCAGGGGCAGCTGAGTTATTAACGTTCAAAATCTTTCATAATTTGTTACATGTTCCATTTTCGGTTTTCACAAAGTGTACCCCCATATAGAAATCAAAGACGTAGTCCTACGTCAAAAGGTACAGGCTTTGAAAGCTCTCAATTAACAACTGTGGAAGTACTCAATGAGCTCCAAGTTGAGAGCTGCCGTAAAGTCCCAGTAGGTAGGGGAAATGGCTCTAATGTTATTGATCAATTTTATCTAGTTGAACGCGTCATTGGGACGGTACTAACGGATATTTTTGGTTGCTATTGGAAATTTAGAAGCATTTAAGCCGACATACATCCATTTTCCCTACGTAATAAATCATAAAATAATAATAAGACCTATAACTTTAGAATATATTGCTGGCTGCACAAATTTCACTGACCGCGAATTTCTCAGAGAGTAGCTTGCTGACCAACTTTTTGACAATCTGAATGTGCTAGTCCATAAAGGGCTACGGGCCGAATTTCGTCTCTGCGCTGATGGCGTAAAAATCACCGTCTCCTCGGCGGAGCATTATAAATCAGTGGCGGAGACACTGCAACTCTGGAAGGTGGACTATTTCATCCACGAAGTGCCGTCGACGAAGCCCTTCAAGGTCATTCTACGCGGGCTGCACGAGCTGGAAACGCAACAACCTTCAACCCGTGAAGGTTTTCGTGATCAAACGCCACAACGAGGCGATCAAGTATCGCGACCAACTGTACCTGGTGCATTTGGCTGGCGGATCCACAAACATGAGGCAGCTTCAAAGCATCCGAACGCTCCTCAGTGTCGTCGTCGAGTGGAAGCGGTACAAGCCGGTCTTCCGTGAAGTGACGCAGTGTACCAGCTGCTTGCATTTCGGACGTGGCACGCGGAACTGCCATATGAAATCGCGTTGCTCCAAATGCGATCAACAACATGTCACTTCTCAATGCATCCCAGGCGGGCTGACTTCATCGCACTGCGGAAGGAAGCAAGCCTGCCGAAACAACAGAAAAAGAAGCAACTACCCGGAATCGATCTGGAAAATGATTTTCCACCGCCGAAGGACGCACACCAAACCTTCCTCCCAGAAGGCAGACTAGGAATTCGACGCAAGCCGAACCAAGCAGAACTCCTCCAGGATTCTGGGGAACCCAGCCTGGCGCTGTACCGTTGGTCCCTCCAACCGATGGTCTGACGCAGGTAATGAGCCATCTGACAACGCTTGTCAGTGAAATGCAAAAAAATATGGTGCAAATGATGCACTTCATGACGAACTTTCACGTTCACCATCAACGCCCTTAAATGGAACGCCCATTCAGCCGGAAATCGTAAATTTCCTGCGCCAACATAACATCGACGTCGCGTTTCTAACCAAGACGTATCTCAAGCCGGAGGTCAACTTTAGCCTGCCAAATCACACAATTGTTAGACTGGACCGAGTTCGAGCGCACCGGGGCGGTGGCGTTGCCATTGCCATCAGGAGAGGACTGGAGAACAGGATGCTGCCTGACTTTCGTCTATCGATCCACCCTCGACATCGTTCTCACCAACATGCCAAGCCCCGTGCCATTACCGAGCTGTCATCCGACCACCTACCGGTGGTTTTCGAGATGGTTCAAATCATCAACCAACGTCAGCAGCATCGTAGGCGAAACTATCATCGAGCGAATTGGCCTCAACTCCAGCGGCTTGTGGAGGATCGAGTGGTCGAAAATCTCTCCGATACATAGTCGAAGAGAAACAATGGTTCATCCCGACAACCCCGGTGACATGTAAGTTTACCAACTTTGATGATGAGACCAAGCGTATAATATCTCTTAGGAATTGTGTTAGAAGGCAGTTCCAAAGAACGCAAAACGTTAGTAGGAAAGTTTTATATGACAAATTAAACCAAATTATTGCCATTAGGGTGGAAAAACTTAGGAACAGGCAGTTTGCAAAAGACCTAAGTAGTTTACCAAATTACTCTAGGCCCTTCTGGCGTTTAACAAAAGTGTTTTAAAACAAACCAAAGCCCATGCCGCCTCTTAGAGTTGATAATGAGGTTCACATAACAGCCGTCGGAAAGGTGAACTCCATTTCTCAACATTTTATGGCTTGGCATAATCTGGGTCGAGATATTGTCAGCCCGATAGAGGGTCCGGTGCTTGAGAGCGTCTACCAGCTAGCTACTGAGCCTAGCGAGCTTCCGGCGAACCGGACAATCACACTTGATGAGCTGGTGAACACCATCAAGTCGACGAAGAATATGAAGGCACCGGGTTTCGACGGACTCTTCAACATTGTCCTGAAGAATTTGGGACCGAATGTGCTTACCCTTCTGGTGAACGTCCTCAATCGTTGCCTAGAGCTCGGACACATCCCAGCTGCCTGGAAACGGTCCAAGGTGGTACCGATACCGAAGCCGGGAAAGGATCATACCAACCCGTCAAGCTACCGTCCGATCAGTTTGTTTTCCTCGCTTAGCAAGTTGTTTGAAAATCTAATTTACACCACACTCCTCGAGCACACCGTGGCGAATTACATCCTACTGGACGAGCAATTTGGATTCCGACGAGGTCACTCGTCGGTGGACCAACTCAAGCGGATCTCCAACCTCATCAATCAGGCGAAGTCGGTATTGAAGACAACGGTTATGGCGATACTGGACATCGAAAAGGCATTCGATAACGTGTGATTTCGTTTCCCCAGCTACCTGGTGAAGATCATCTCGAACTACCTCGACGGCAGGACGTCTCAAGTATGCGTAGGTAGCGCTCTCTCGGAACCGTATGATGTACCCGCCGGAGTCCCTCAAGGAAGCATCCTGGGACCCATATTGTACAATCTGTGCACATCGGACATACCGACACTGCCGCAAGGTGGAACACTGTCGCTGTTTTCTGACGATTCGGCAATCAACAACCATCATGCTTAAACGTCTGTATCCGATCATCAACCGTCGCTCAAGAGCATCCAGCGTCAACAAGCTGGCTGTTCACAGGCAGATTGTTGCGCCTATGCTGGAGTATGGGTCTCCGGTATGGAAGGGTCGCGCTAGTCTTGCAGAACAAGTTCCTGAAGATGATTCTGAATCTGTCTCCGCGCACACGGATAGCCGACGTTCATGGGCTGGCAAATCTCGATCAAATCAACCAGAGAATGACTGGCGAGCGCCGCCAGTCGGCATCAAACTAGGACTCTAAATTCAAAGTTCGAAAAATTTGAAATCTTTACCCATAATTTTGTAAATAGTAGGTTTAGTTAGGATTTAATATAGTATAAAATAGAACAAATGTTCACACTGTAAAACGATGAATACCAATTAGCAAAAATTAGCCAATGGCTTTCAGTCATTTAAGGGAAGAATGAATAATGTTGATCACTTACAATGTAAAACTATGGTAAAACAAAACAACTGAATAAAACTAAATTTAATGTTAAAAAAGAAATTCTCTTCTCCACTGCTTTACACTTACACACGGAGGAAGGTTAACGTTTCACTTCTTTAAACTTTGTGGATTACAGCAAATCTGGGCCACACTTTATGCTTTTACCTTCGTCAAAATCTAGTTGAACATATTGGAAAAGTATTGTGTTATTATACCGAAATGTACTGACATCTCAACACTTTCAAAAGTTGATTATCAACTATAGGGTGTCCCAGAAAGTATAAGCACACTTTCAACTCACCGCCCTTTCTACCCCGATGAAGTTTATCAGCTGTTCATCGATGTGTGTTGTTGTTTACTTATTGCTTTTACAAAATCATCAAAATGCCGGGCATTTCCCCAGAAAAGCGCAAACAGGTCGTGTACAAATGGTGCACCATTCCCCACCTATCAGTAAGGAAGTTGGCGAAAATGGACGAAGTAAGTATCGGAGCAGTCCATCCAGAAGCTCGGTTAAGAAGTTACCTTCGAGGACACATCAAAATCTTTCTGTAAACCGGGACCAGTGGACCAGAAGATCACCAAGCTTTCGTCAACAAGAAAAGTGCCTCTGATCGAGATTTAGCTAAAATACTCAGAACATCGAAGAGTAACGCCCAACGTGCCAAGGCAAGAAACGGGTTGAAAACGTTCAAGAAGCAGAAGAAGCCGAAACGGAGTCAGAAACAAACCACATCTGTCAAACCGAGGGCTCGAAAGCTGTATGATAGCCTGATGTGTGGAAAATTGGCGTGTGTTATCTTGGACGATGAAACATACGTCAAATTTGACTACAAGACTACACAGTCCGTGATGGTCAGGAAGTTGACGATGCCGATAAGTCAATTTTTAACGAAAAATTTGATAAGAAGGCCATGGTTTGGCAAGTGATATGTGAGTGTGGCAAGTTGTCAAAGCCATTTGTGACGAAGGAGACGATGAACACTGAAATTTAAGTTCGGAAGTGTATGAATCGGTGTACAGTACTTTTATGGTTCGATTTGGTATCCATGCACTACTCGAATACACGACTCGACACTGTAGCTTGATACAAATCAAACAATGTGCAATACGTGCCAAGAGAGATGAATGCTCCGAATTGTCTGGAGGCCCATAGTCAATCGAAACTTTTTAGGCCCTTTCCAAGGGATATCTACGGAAACACTTTAGGGTAGCGAATTCAATCGAAGAATTAGAAAAAGACTGGACAAAAGTGGCCAAAATTATCACTATGGAATCTGTGATGCAGCTCATGGGCAGAGACAGATCAAAAGTTTGCTCTTTGGCATACGATTAAAGAAACTTCGGATTATTTTGATCCAATTGAAAGAGAATAGTATAGAGAGCATTTATTTTATTTGTTTATTTATTTATTTGTAAATCATTTGACAGTAGTTGTCTTAATGAATAAAACTTAGATAATACACAAAAAAGTAACAGATAAACAGATTACAAAAATAATCACAATCTTCACAATCGGTTTCAAAATCCGTTCGATGTTTCTCCGAATTTAAATGCTTCTTCCACAGCGGAGAATGCCCGAATCATCGCAAACATTGGTTCCGATCGAATCTTGGTTGTAGTAAGGATGATTGCCGCAACATCTTTTGAGGAACACGGAAGTGTAATTGTAAAAGCAAAAGTTTCGCTACAAATAAGGCTTGTTACATTTTTCTTCTGTGTTCTAATGTGTCCAAGTTCAATAGCATGCATCAATCTGCATAAGGTGGTAAATTCATTGGATCGCGCCACGGCAGGCTGCACAAAGCAAACCTCAAAAATCTTTTCTATTCGGAGATTCCACACTAGCTCATAACCAGACCACAGATGCATTCTCAAGTATGGGCCGAACTAAAGAGCAATATAGTGCCTTCAAGCAGTGAGGGTCTTTGAAATCTCGTGCAATCTTCAAAACAAATCCCAGTTGACGATTCGCCTTAGAGATGATCGAGGAATAGTGAAGATTGAAGGTCAACTTTGGGTCCAAAAGAACACCAAGATCAGTCATACGTTCTACTCTATGAAGCGTTTCATTGTCAATGCAGTAGTCGTAAAGGATTGAACCATAGAGGTAACTCTATGGTTCGGAAGAAAAGTGTTCAACTTTTTGGCTCAGCTCTGGTACTCTCTTCGGTCCTAAGCTAATCGATGCACCCCTCGAAACATAGGAAAATCCACGAACCCCTCATTTTATTTGTCAAATTTTCAAAGCGGATCAAAACAAACAGAGTGTAGTACTAGAATGTTGACTTGAATAGGGTACGTTAATCGATTTGCTTGAGACCAATAGGCTAGTCAAGTAGTGAGCTAATTTCAAATCGTTAGTTTCCACCGGTTGATTGAACTCTTAGAGCGGTGAAACGTCATCACTGCACACTTTGGAACGCTGATGATGACCTTATTGCGACGGCACCAATCCACAAACAAATCTAGCAGAGCTTGATGACGATGACAATCCTCAATCGAGTGAACTATGACGTATAGCTTAAGATCATCTGTATAAACGAGCTTGCATTTAACTCCCAATGAAGCTGCTACATCGTTGAAGAATAACGTAAACAAAAGTGGACCCAGGTTACTTCCCTGAGGTACTCCAGAGGAGCTGGTTAACGTAGAAGATACAGAAGATCCTAGCCGTATTCGAAGAGTTCGTCTAGTCAAGTAGGAATGTAACCACTACCTAAGTTGCTCAGACGCTCCTAGTCGGGAAAGCTTGCAAAACAAAACCTTCTGGTCGATTTTTCGAATGCGGCTTTCAGATCAGTATAAATGACGTCGACTTGTGCCTTATCCTCCATCGCGGTGATGCATGTACTGGTGACATCCAAAAGGTTAGTAGCTACCGATCTACCGGGAATAAATCCTTGCTGGTCAGTTGAAATGTAGTTCTTCGAGCGATTCAGGACAAATTCGCTCTAGATGATCTGAATGCTGCCGAAAGACTGGTAATACCTCGATAGTTCTTAATATCCCGTTTATAGCAGCAAATCCCACCACAAAATCACATGAATATTATGAGGTCCATGAAATTCATGTGAAAAATCATATAAAATAAATGTGTTCGCATAAATGTTATGTGAAATTCAGATGAATTCCATTAATTTTAATTATGGATGAAAATCATGTGCGTTTCCAATGGAAGCTAGATGAAAACTATTTTCGGTGTAATGAACATGGACGACATATAGGGTGTCCTAGGAAGTATAAGCATAGTTTATTATTGTAATAAAACAACGTTTTTCACATGGTAAAGATTGATGGTAAAGATTGATGGTAAAGATTGATGAAGGTTTACAGTTCACGTAAATGGTTTAAAACTTGTACGGGAATTACTATGGAAACACTTTAAATTTCACTTATATTGCTCCAGCTTTGATGTTAGCTATGACAACGGTCAGTTTGCAGCATTTCGAGAAAGCTTTTGGGTTAATTGATAGTTGAATATGTTGTAGTATTACCATACTTATCCTTCATTATCCCACATGTCTCATGTGATAATCCTCTTCATTTAACAAATTATCCATTTCCTTTTGACACCGATAAATACCACCCAAATTCTCGACCTACTGAGAAACTGCTCAGTCTACATCAAAACCTTTTCCTTTTCCTTGTTTGGTAACCTTCTCTAGCTGTTACCATATGTGCGTTATGACCTTATGAGCTTCAAGTCAACACTTTTTTGGTATTTTGGTGATTTTATGAACCTTGTCATCGAGTCGTTTTTGTTTTTCCACTGAAATGTAAAATTTTTCACAAACAAGTCTTCACAAAACATGAAATGTCTTCAAAATGCCTGAGGAAAATAAAAATCTTATCGAGTTTGGAAAGGGGTGTCAGTGACTTTGATCGATTCTCTTAATCGACTTTCTCTTTCGTTAATAATTCAGTTGCAAACACATTCCTTGATTCGTGTGCCATTTTGGATGCTAGATGAGAACCTCCTTTATCAAAATATGTGGCAGAAATTGCGCAAAATCTGTTTAAAAAGCTGTGGTTATCGAAAGAGAAAGTCGACGAAGAGAATCGATCAAAATCACTTACACCCCTTTCCTCTAACCCCCTCAAATGTCTTCAAAATGAAACCATATCTTCAAATCTGTGATCCTCGTGGCAACGCAGAGGTCTTCTCGGCTTTCAGTGAAGTGAGTAGGGTAGAGCGCTAATTCGTCATAATCGTCCATTTCCGTTCTATCGATCATAAAACATCAGTATAATCAATTATTTTACCGTGCACAAATCAGTAATACGTGTGTACTGATGTGTTAGTTCACAAGCTACAACACAAAGCCTATTGTGTGAATATTTGCACTCATTGTTCTCAAAACAAAAAAAGTGCTCCTAGAAAACTCGCTTTTTCTACCTTCATCCGTAGAACGAAGTTCATCCAATGGCGTTTAAATGCGTTTGGACGGAATTGAAACTCGTAGGACGAATTTAGAATCAAGAAGCAGTGTTAGATTTTTATCAATGTCTCAATAATGTGCGGCTCTTTATCAAATTCAACGGTATTTACGGAAAAGAGAATAAATTTAGAAGTCATCTTTGATAGAAACGTTTCATTTATTGTTAAAACCCGTTTAAGAATGAGAGGTAAAGCGTGGGTTGTACATAGTAGGACGGAAATTAGATCAAAAACCCTATCATGCCACCAAAATTTGCACATTGAACGCTATTCAAGAGAGTGATCCATTGGTTCTCCGTGAAATTACAGCTGCTCTTTGCAATAACGACGTTATTATAACCACGGACGATCAATCATGCTCTTTGAAACTATTATTATGAAATTCAAAATGGGACTGCACATCAACGAAATATTCCAATGATCTGAACTAGAAATCTTTTCTCAAAACTCCCTCACACACCTCTGTTCACATCCCGCAACACAACGATAACAGGACAATTACAATCCCGGCAAGCGCAAGCCTAAAACAAAAGTCTTGCAAAAGTTCTGCCTCGTTTGAAATGATAAATCTCTGTTGTTGCTTCCGAGGTGAGGGCTGCCATCAAGTTTTCCACACTCTTTTCATGCCAATTCAAAACGAACAGCCATCAGTGTAGAAGTGAGCTGGATAACAAAAAGCACACACATACACACACGGAAATGAGAGAGTGAGGTGATTCTTGGTTTGGTTACTGCTTTAAAACGCAGCATTTTTTATGCAATGGGAGAGATGCATTGGGAGGATGAAGGGTAGAAAATTCAAATCCTTTTCACCGCGATTTTTCCCAAAGCAGCTTTTTACGCCTCTCAAGTTTATGCCGTATCATATTTTCCATCCACTCTCTCATTTGCCGTACATGCTGAGGAAGGCAGAGAGTGGGTGAGCAGTGATTATTATGACTCACACAAATAGGGTTGAGATCTAATTACCGTCATACTAAGGACATACCGGACACTTTTTTGACAGAGTTTGAACAAAACATTAAATGATTCTATCAAAGATAACTTCTAAAATCCTGTAGATTTGAAGAAATACTTCAATTCTCATCACCCATCAATGTATGAGTTAGGTAAAGGAGTGTGCGCTTGCCTACACTCATAAAATAAATCACATATCCAGTGGAAAATATCCATGTGAATTTCACATAACTTTCATGTGATCCCATAATTGGAAATTGCACCACTAAATCACATGAACGTTATGTGTCCAATGAAATCTATATGATTTCTCATAAAGAATTTCTAATACTATGGGATAAAAAAAAATCATTGTTTTTGTTTTTGGAAAAATACTATGTGCGTTCCTAATAGAAACTAAGTGAAAACTTTTTTCAGTGTAGTACTGTCGCATTAATGGCCCTTCGCTCATTTTCCACTTCGATTGAGTTTTCACACTGCCGTACTCTAGCGCAACTATCAAACTACCCTCTTCAGAACATTATCTAGTTAATAAATTATCACACTATCGTAAATTTCACGTATGAAGTAACAGAAAACACTGTTCTAAATTCGTTTAAAAAATTGATTCGCTGGGAGCACTTCTTTTGTTTTTGCGAGGAATCGATGTAAATATTCATATTCGATATGCCAGAAATAGGCGCTTATGCCGAAGTAGTGATCTACCCTAGCTATGCCTAGAAAAAGCAGCAGCACGATTCGTTCCACAATTGCTTGGGGGAATTCGGTGTCATCATTAGCGAATGTGAAAAGTCTAAATCCGAGATGAGGGCAGAGGATGGATGCTGGATAATATGATATCTGATGGTTGTGGCAGGGCTCTGATGTAGGGACTAACTTTTTATTGCGCATTCGTAGAGCACTGGGATTTGCATTTCCACGAAAAGTTGCTATCGCAATTCTGGATGGATGAGCTGAGGATTGTTATTTGAAAAAGTTTAGATGAGTATTTTCATTCCGGTAATCGTCGTGGGAATTTTAAACGTAAATTTAGACACAATGGACAAAGCTGACGTCAAGCCGACTCAATTCGTGATTCATGCTCATCGGATCGAATTCCGCTGCAGAATCGTTCCCTTCTAATTGGGCGTCATTATTTTTCATCCGATCCCGATACCCGGTTGGAAATTCGCTATCAACCTTCCACCCACCCACGACGCTAAGCGAAAATCGAATCGAACTAGAAAACGAAATGAGTATCCAATATCTCTGCCTCTCACACACACTTGATTTGGAACGAATAGAATCATTCGTATTTCCGGCCCTGCCAATCTTGCCAATCACTGCATTGAGCCGGATAGAAAGTCGCATTTTCATCGTCCGGGAACGATTCCGTAGAAATTCGAATATCTCGGTCAACGAGTCGCCGATTGGGGGGGTGCTAAGTGGATCTCATTAGCTCCGGTTCCCAGTTCCGAAACGAGATGGGTCATTGTCGTCTTGAGTTTTTCCTCAACAGAATGCAGAATTCATGGGATTGTTTGCTTCGGGAGTGTTTAGGCGGAAAATTGGTGCCCACTTTTATAAGTGGCTCTCGTCGAGGTTCGAGGTTCGACAGACGAAAATGATGCTGATTAAGAACGCTTTGAGGGGTAAAAAGCAAATTGGAAGTTTTATCTCTCGCTCTCTGTCTTTATCTTATACGCTGAAGAATGGAATTAATTGGTACTTCTTTGGAAGTGTCGTTTGTCGTTTCGATTAAATGGAAGCTAATTAAGAGATTCGTAGAAGTTATAGAAATAAGATCTGCTTCGAATGTAACAATTTTCAATACCTCTGTTGGTGAATCCTTCGCAACTCCTGAATTGGTAGATGTTTACTTAAATTTCTTGGACAACTTTGTGAAGATTCACTTGAATCGCCTGAACATATCCACTTCTAAATCTCAAATTCCACGATAACAATAACTGAAAGAATGCTTCCACCCAAAGACAATTTTCCACCAGTCACGTTGTGGTTAAACTTCAATATAGAACAGGATATAAGCCCTATCACTCCTGAGAAATCCATCAACAATCATCGTCTAGCTTCATCGATCGTCCCAGTTTGTAAATAGACACTCACGTGGCCTCTAATGGCTGTTTCTTCTATCACTCCAATCGGACTCAGATGGTTCAAATAAACAACAATGACATCCATCCACGTCGTCGTTTATTGCCAAATCGTGCCATCGTCATTTATAGTACAGGGCGGTGGGTGATGGGCTATTTAAGAAACTAGACCAGACTAGAAAAAGCCATCGTCATCATCAAACCGAAAGCAAGAACAGTGATGCCTTGAGTTCCGTGACGAAGATATTTGACGCCAAATTGTATAACATACTCGAGACCCAATAACCAATCCATGTGTGTTTGCTTGTGCTCATATCTGAAAATAGATTTCTGCTCAAGTAGCAGCAGCATCAGCCGGAGGAAGCACGTGATGGTGCCAGATGGCACGTGCTGCTGGAGGTTCTCATAATCTTCTGGCCATATGTACAGGATATGGAAAATTTTCCGTAAGTTTGGGAAAGATACATACTACGTTCATCGGGGATTGATGTTAAACTAAGCAACTATGGCTATGTCGAAAGTGGTAAATCTTACCTCTAGGTCTTGTCACAAAATAATGAACACATACAGGGGATACTCAAAATAACTAGGATAGGCAAATTGTTGATTAACTTTGTTTGTTTCCCTTGATTTGTTTTCCGTTCTAAGTACCAATGCTACCGACGACGCCAGGGAGGCAGCTCCCACACCTGGACCCTGCCTATCGACCCATCAACTCATGAACCGGGGACCGATGGCTTTACTTCCCTTCCGAAGGAAAGATCAGAGATTTTATGCCTCAGAAATCCCAGATCAGATTGAACCCAGGCCTTTTGGGGTGATCAACTTTGAAGTGTTGTAACTTCATCAAATATAGTCCGATTTTAATTCTTCTTAAAGCATTCGACTGGAAAACTAATATGGCGTTGCCACGAAAATAACCATGGTCACCGATTACCGAAGATATTCCGGGTTTTCGGAGGGCTTGTCTAAATTGCTAAATTTGTGATGTGATTTTCTATAAGATGCCGATTTAAAATCTATATTTTTAGTGAATACACAAAAAGAAGAACCATTTCCAAAGCGAATGATATGGCAAGAACTAGAATCGACCTGTAATCAACCGAAATATGGCCAACCATGAAGAAAGAGCTATCGCAAGGTGTATGTTGATGTAAACACGCAATTGTCTCATACTACAAGTTCCTCCGGAGGCATCCCATGCACAAAAACACATTCTGGATCTAAACTGTGGCGTAAAATATTTTCTTGTTTCATTTTGAGTCATAGGGTTTGTGATCTAATTTTCGTCCTACTAAGCACTAGCCGCACTTTAGCTTCTTTTTTTGAACGAGTTTGAACAATATATTTGAAAATTTCTCTCAAAAATGACTTCTAAATTTATTCACCTTTCCATACGTACCGTTGGATTTGATAAAGAGCCACAAATTGTTGAGATATCGTTTAAAATCTAATACTGCTTCTTGATTCTAAATTCGTCCTACGAGTTTCAATTCCGTCCAAACGCATTGCAACGCCATTAGATTTTCTTTCGTCCTACGGATAAACGTAGAAAAAGGGGAACCGCTAGGAGCGCTTCTTTTGGATTTTTGTTGTAGCTAAGGAACTAAAGCATCTGAACAAACCTATTATTGATTTGTGCATCGTGAAATCATTGATATTATTGATCTTTTCTGATCTATAGAACGGACATGGGCGATTACGATGAATTAGTGCTCTACCCTAGTTGGTATAAACATCGAATTTGATTTCAAGTTTCTAAACAATAAAGTCTGCAACGCGCAAAAATTGGTCAACTTCAAATTGGTGTTTTTCTGTTAAAAATCCATAAAAAAAAAACCTGCAATGCTGTATTTGGAAGTTGAGTGTATATACAATGGTTGCTATGATGAGTTTTCACAGCTTGCTCTCCAGTTTTCAAAATGACGTCCAAGCAAGAGGAGCATCGTGTCAAAATTTTGTTCGCGCAGCAAGACAATCCGACGTTCCAACACGCCAAGTTGGTAAAATTGCTGGATGTGGCCAAACAGACCGTGACAAATGTTTTAAAAGTGTTTGGGAAGCGTTTGTCGACCGCCAGGAAGCATGGAAGCGGCGGCAATCGTATTCCGGACGTGGCAGCGACGACGATGATATATAAGCGGAATCCTAACCTCTCCATCCGGGACGTCACTGGCAAGCTCAATGTCTCCCATACTACTGTGCAGCGGGCCAAGAAACGAGCCGGGTTGTCGACGTTTAAGAAGGTGAAGGTGGCGGACCGAGATTACAAACAAAACACGTCGGCAAAGCAGCGGTCCCGAAAGCTGTGTGCGAATCTGCTCACAAAGTTCGACTGTGTCGTCATGGACGACGAAACTTATGTCAAGGCGGATTTCAAGCAGCTTCCGGGACAGGACTTTTATACCGCATCAGGGCTAGGGAAGGGGGCTGAAATTTTCAAACCGTCAAACTATCGAAGTTCCCGAAACAATATCTCGTCTGGCAGGCCATATTCACGTGTGGTCTAAAAAGCGGCATTTTCATTACTATGGGAACCATCAATTAAGAGATCTAAGTCCAGGAGTGCCTGGAAAAGCGGCTGCTACTATTCTTTAAGCAACATAATAGACATTTGCTGTTCTGGCCGGGCCAAATGCCACAACTCTCCCAACAGCCCAGAACTCCGCCTTATTGAACGGTATTGGGCCTTGGTCAAATGGGATCTAAAAAAAAAAAACAAACAAATCCATGGAAAACGAGCAGCAGTTTAAATCTAGTTGGCGTTCGGCGGCGAATAAGGTCAATAAGACCACTGTGCAAAATTTAATGGAAGGGGTTAAACGGAAGGCACGGCAGATCGGATTTGACAAACCAAAAGAAGAAACGAACATTTTTTCCTTTAAATATATTTATTGAAATTCCAAAAGAAAAATGAGAAGATTTTTGTGATATGAATTTTGACTGAAAGAAACGATATTTTTGTCGACCAATTTTTGCGCGCTCCAGTCTTTATGCAATATTGCGCCAAATCTAGCATTCGCCAATTTAACCAAATCTTTCAAATTAAACGATTTAACGAATTTAACTATTAACGAAAAACCAGGAAGAAAGAGTTGTGACATGGAATGTTTTGGTGTAGAAATGCAATTGTTCGTTGATAGTGGCTGTGGTCAAAATCCACATCAAATATATCGAAAGCCTATTGATGAAAAACCATCAAGAAAGGGCTGTTGTATGGCATGATTTGGTGTACCGTAATTTTCCCTTGCGGCCCCAATGTGGCCAATGATCCATTTGAAGTTTATAGAAAGTCTATTATCTAAAGTCTGCTAAAGGCTCCTCCGGGACATCTCTGTTCTTTCGAGAGCAGCCAATGTGGTCAAGGATACAATTATATCCTATGAAAAGCCTATTTATAATAACTATGAAAAAAGAGCGGCCACACGGCATGTTACAGAGTAAAAATACAATCGTTCCCTACTACAGACTCCCGCGGGGGCATTCTGGTGGCTCCGAGAGTGACCAATGTGGTCAATTATCCACCTTAAAGCCTATCTAAAGCCTATTCATGAAAACCCCATGAAGAATTAGCTGTCGCAAGGCATTTTTTGATGTAAAAATGCAATCGTGTCCTGCTATGAGTTCCCCCGGGGCATCCCGGAGGTTCCGAGAGCGGCTAATGTGATCAATTATGCTTTTAAAGTCTATCGAATGTCTATTGATTAAAAACCATTAAGAAAAAGCTGTCGCACGGCATATTTTGAGTGATTAAAAGATCTTGGTTTAGATCTTGGTTTAGTTCCGGCATCCTATAGAAAATCACATCACAACTTTAACAAGTTAGACAACCCTTCCGGAAACTCGGAATCTCTCCGGTTCGGGTGACCATGGTAATTTTCATTGTCACACCATTAAACTATATTAGTTTTTAGTCGAATGCTTTTGGCATAACTGAAATCCGAAGTTACACCACTCCAAAGTTGACCAACAAGTTTGTCTGTCCTAGTTATTTTGAGTATCCCCTGTACATGGCGTCTGTTTTAAACTAATATTGTTCCTGAACCATTCACAATTCATCCCATCATTCAAACTACATGCACTCAGGTTCTCTCCAGCAACGGTTGGTCAAATGCCTGTAAGATCGTCCAATTCGATGGTATGGTGCGAAATGCGATAGGCGAACTGAATAGACAAAAATCCTCTGAACGTCGACAATATTGTGCCAGCTGCGGAGGATGTTTGTTTTGTTTTACAAGGTTGTTCTGCAGAACGAACGATAAAGAAAATAAACCACATAATAGGGAGTGTGTGTGGTGGGTTTTGTATTTAGGCCAGGTTTGAATCCTGGCCTTGCCAAGGGTCTTCAGGGATGAAAATTTTAACGTTTTCTCCTACGTTTTTCCTTAGATATCCTTGCCAGTCATTGATTTCAATCAGGGTTCCTTCCATTCATTTCGGCTAAAAAAATGTTTTATTAAATTATGGAATAATAAGATATTATGATAATATTTTGTTTGCGTAAGCAACAAGAAAATATTGTAAAGTTTGTGTTTGACACATAATTTGCCTTAGCGAAACAGTATTGGATTTATAGGAACAGATCAATGCAATCAAAAATGCAATTACATTCTAATCAAATCTGCACTCATCTGTTGCACTAGTTCGTCTCAAAAGAACCCGGTGCGATGGGTGGCCCACCAATCAATCAATTATAAGGCCTTGCTTAATCTCGGAAGTGCATGACGCATGATGATACTAAGTAATTTCCTGTTCGGCAAGATCTCTTGGGCGTGCCTGCAGATTCGAAGTTTATCTGGATCGTGCACCGTTCGACTCGTAGCTCCCGGATGCGGTTGGTAATCATGTGAGTTTTCCGTGCCCTCGACTTCACCCCGCAATCTTCCTTTACGATCTTCCAGTGCCGTAAAGTCACTGATCCCGTGCTCCTTTGCCATTTTCCTTATTGAACGCCCTGGATTCACCCGAATCTTCCTTTTAATAGCAGCGATAACCCTTGGAACCCGAGCTGACCTCGGACAACCTGTGGCCACCTTCGCGGATAGTTGTCCTTTCTTTTCTCGGTCTCCCTTTTGACGGTCCACCGGGACACTCCCGCGGCGATTGAAATGTCTTTTTGCGACATTTGCGCGTTGGACAAATCACGAATACGCTGCCACTTCGTCATGGTGCAACTGTCAAACTAAGTAAATCATTTTCTTTTATACACAGCCTACTACGGTAGGAGCCTAGGGGCATCCCACTCTAAACTTTAGTTCCAATATTCATTAAATATTTTTAAATTTCTCGTAAGTAAAGCTAAGTATTTTTAAGTATTTTATTTCTAGGTTTTATTTTCATCGTAGTAACGTTTGTTTTATGGCCAGTTGCCAGTGCTGTGTTTGTTGTTTTTTGCTCCATCAGTTCGATAATTTTAGTCACGTGATCTGATCATTGTTGTCTGTTGTTGTTGACTGTATGTATTATGAAATAAAAGCTGACCACAATGAAACTGTTTATTCTCAAGACTACTAAACATTTAGCAGACTAATCATACTTTACAGAACCACCGAATCTATAAATAACAATAATTTGAAAATAACAATATGGTTTTTTAAACGATAAAATGGAAAATGGAGCATTTTTGTAAGGTTATCGTTCAGATCGTTAACCCATTTAATGAGCATGCCCCCAATATCGCCACATTTTTTTATAATCTGTGACGTAAAATCATTGTAACTATCCACTAGAAGTTAGTTCAAGCCTCTAAGGGAGCATGGAGGGTGTTTACAAATGTGTGACAAGCAATGCATTTTCTCTAATTTTTGCGAGGAGTACTTAATGCATGCTTTCCAACTCAATGCTTCCAATGTTTCTTTAGGGTGAAATAATAGATTTTCTTCAAACGAAACCTGTGGACATATGGGAATGTTCAAGGTAAGCGTCTTTAAGAAAAATATCAGGTGAATTGAATGTTATGATAGTCAATTTTAATGACCGTTCTGAATTTTGTTCTGAACTATTTGAACTTGTCTAACTTGGCGACCTTTATGAGCTTCAAGTAGAAGACATCGTATGGGGGGAATGTTGTTCATTTCTGCGGTCCATAATGCTACGGAAGCTATGAGACTCGACTCTCCGGATGCCACAAGTTCCGATACCAGCTCCCATCAGCTTAAATGTCCGTAGTCATTATCACAGGATCAAGATCCTAGTGAGTGAAAACCTCGATGAAAACCTCCGTATTTTGAACGATCTGTATTTTGAACGATACATTTAAACGAGCAATAGTCGAATGGTTCCAATGGCCATCAGTATAGCTTCCTCCTGGAACTGGATCAACGAGTCACGTACGATACGGTCAGTGGCGTGTAGTTAATTCTATTAATATTGAAACTCACAACTGTTTGACACCGGGAGCTTCTGCGCCGTCCATGAAGGGGACGTGTCTACATCCCTGACTGCTGTTACGGCAGTTACAAGTCGGCAGTTGTTGGGGTGGGCATCAAAGGCCTCTTTTGCTCCCGAGTCTCCGGGCGTTGGCGAGAGGGAGAGTTTTCGAAATTATTAGAAGCTTGACAGGCTTTAATTGAATGGTTTTATTGATCCAATGGCGGGCGGGAGGTGAAACACTTACGCTGCTGCAATAGAGAAACCGACCGCTGTCTATGTCAAGCTACCGACCCTCGTTGCTATCGGCGGCTGTAGTGTGGACTGATCCCATATCCTGGGAGACCACGGACGTATATAGGCTCTTCACACACTACCTTCCAAAAATGCACTTTAACAACGTGCCTCACGTCTCTGAACCCCATCCAAATTTCACCAGATCCATTCTCTTCCAGAGCTCCAGACTCACTGACCTTCTCTCCTCTTCATCATAGCTCATCCACCACCCAGCAACTCCCTTTCGTTATGCGTTTTGCTCTATCTGCTGTTCCATCGTGGCCCTCTTCATTATGGAAGTCCAATCGCCACCCGTCACGAAACGTATAGATGGCTATCAACTACAAATTGACCGTTAACTTTCTGAGCATACTGAATACTGTTTCCTATCGTCTCACAATTATACGCAACAAAAAACTGTTACCGTTCAGTAACAATATAATAAATGTTAAATGTACACAAAATCAGATAAACGAACAAATTAAATTTGTTAATAGGCTAACGGGTGGCAACTAAAATTTTGGAATTTCTTTCTCAAGCTGTCAAAAAAAGACAAACATACTCGAAGAAGATCTGATTTATTGAAATTAAAGATAAATTGTCCATTGTTGAAAAAAAATTAGTGAACATTTGAAAACGGTCCGTAATCGGATGTTCGGCGAAGCTTCCGTTTGATGTCGGAACAGGAGCGTTGTACGGCCTTCATGTCAACTTTGCGAATGCATCTCTTGATTCTACCAATCAACTGTTTGCAATTCGTGGCTCTCCAGTTATTTTTGTACACCAAGGAGCTCAAAACCCCGAAAAAATCTTCGATTGGGCGACACTTAGGCAGATTTGTCGGCTTGTGGTTTTTGGGTACAAATGGGATCGAATGGGTATTCAGGAACGATTGTGTTTTTTTGGCGTAATGCGATGACGCTTTATCCGGCCAAAACACGTATTGTCTATCAGCATGATGTTTTTGTAGAAATGGGATCAAAATTTTCTTCAAACATTCGTTCTGGTACACATATTGATTGATTGCCAAACCAGAGGGCTTAAACCATGGCTTAGAAATGCCTTTCTCGGAAATTTTTGCGTCCATAATTTTGGCTGGTCTTCCACTACCTTGCTTGCGAGCAGTTGTTGGGGATCTTAGGATATGGTTAACAGTCGAAGCCGCAACATTTTCGCTTTTAAAATGTTGTACCGTATACTTTTTGCCGAGATTTCTGTGCAGTTCGTATAACTGTACAACGCGCTCGCGAAATACTTCTTGTTTCGACGGCATTTTGAGCAAAACTGAGCAAGCATAAACAAAACAGAAAATACTAGCAGAAAGAGGAGAGAGAGAGAGTGCTAACACATACACACTCTTATTTCTCTCTGAGCTCGTTTGTTGTTGAGCATAGAGGCCTCGAAAAAAATCCAAAATTTTAGTTGCCACCCGTTATAGCAACCGAGCAAACAAACCATCGCTAGATATTTCTTAAGTATTTCTTAAGTATTTATAAATATTCCCAGGTATCTATAGGTATATCGATAAAAATACAAAGTTTAGAGTGGGATGCCCCTAGATAGGAGCTATAGAGATTAGTGACGTTTAACGCACGCACACTAGCGGGAGCAACGCCGTGTAAAGTTGTTTATTATTTTCCTCTGGCTAACCTAGAAAATGTATGAAAGTAGATCTGTCAAAATGAGTTTGACATCGATTTGTTATGTTTTTTCCTCGGATATTCACTAACACGCTTTCACATATCGCACCAATACAACCGGACGTGAAATTCTCTATAGGTTACGTGCATGCGAAGAAAACCAAAGCATTGTATATGCACAGGTGAAACGGGAACCTTATTTGTACGATGGTGCAAACATTATCACGCATACGGTACATTCTATTCCGTGAGTTCACCCCATCGTCAACGATCCAATATTCACCCTTCTGTCGCACTAGTTTGTCTCAAAAAGATCCGGTACGGTGGGTGGCCTGCCAATCAATCAATTATAAGGCTTGGTTAAACTCGAAAGTGTATGACACATGACGACATTAAGTAATTTGCTGTTCGGCAAGATCCCATGGACGTGCAGATGAACAACAATAACCACAGGATAGAGTTGAACTGCAGATGCGAAGTTTATATGGATCGTGCACCACTTCCGAGGTATGATAGATATGAAGTGGGGGGACATTTGATGGTTTTCACTGGTGGTACATTGGCAATTGGAATTGATTGTGAAAGGTATCACATCTGCAAAGGATCGTGAACTTGATAGGCTTGGACGTGTATAATTGGGTGATGATAGGAGACATCCCAATCTGCGATGCGATAGGCTTGGGTGATATCTTCGAGGTTGCGTAGATCTGAGTCGATCAGAACTGTTTCGAGGATGATGCTTCTAGGGTGGAGTCGATCAGAACTGCTTCGAGGATGTGGTGGTGAACTTTCTTCCGTTCGAGCTCTGGGTTTGATTGTGTCATTTTACTAGTAGCTGGTGAAAATTTCGTCCACCGTCCGTTTCTTGTGGACGGGTCATAAAGGTTATATTTCTTCCAGTTCCTCTTCCACTGCCAAATCCGCTCTCATTCTAATGAGAATGAAGCTTAATATTTGCCATGAACCATGGTCATGAATTAAATACATTGAAAATGTAAACACAATCACAACAGTCTAACTTCAGGGTTGCCAAACTTATGGGATATTGACGCCTTGATTGATACACTTCAGCCTTCTTCGGAATTATTGGCACAACGCTTGGCACAGCTTAAGGCGTGCAGAGTTGAGTACCCCTTGTTGCGCCTACTTAAAATTAAAGCAGTGGAAATCATTTCCTAGCTAATAGAACTGACGATAAATTTCCCGGAAAATAATCTCAACGTGTTCAGGTTTTGTCGCGGTAGGCGATGTTTACCTTTTTTGTGAATCGAATTTCACCGCTATTCATCTTACCTTCTTCATCTCCTCAATTTTTGGTTATTACGTTCCAACTGGAACTGTTTCTTAAGCACGGGCACAGTTGTTTATTAGAGCTATCTAAACCAGTAACATCTTAACATTCGAATATTGTGGGGCAGCTGCAAGTACAATTATACTCAGAAAATAAGAGAAATTTGCTAACCATAAAATCTATTACGCCAGACTGGGAATCGAACCACCTCCACCGGTATGGTATGGTACACCTTAACTGACTAGGCTATCAGGAGACCCATTCATAGAACGTTGAAATTGCGACGGCGACGACGATCAGACGGAAGTAAATCAGCTTTTAGCTCCTCCCTTTCCTCCGTCTCCAAGGAGGATGATTTACAAACCGATGGCAGGAGAATGGGCGGGGCGGGGGGGGGGGGGGGTGGAAAATGACAGTTTGTGCGGAAATTGAGTGCACACAAAGTAGATTACCGAGCTGATCAAATCACCGAGCGTCGTCGTGCGGTTCTGGTGGAGGAAATTATGAAATATCTACGGGCGGAACTGGGGGGAAGGGATGATGGCGGATTGATTGTGTGAAACAGATTAAAGACACAAAGTTACAGTTTGCTTTCTTAGCTATTCGCCAGCTTTGGTGGGATTATTCTCCGGTTGGGGAAGGAGTTCGGTTGCAAGTGATCCGGCGGCGATTCCAACTTGTGGATCAGATTAAGGAAAAAAGTTTCGATGAAGCAACACTTGTCTGCTGAATGTGCCTGGGGGTCGATTCCGGGTAGGACGCTTGATAGACGACTCTTGTGATGACATATTTTTTCGTAAATAAAGTTTTTTTTTTTGAATTGATAAATACGATTGAATAATAATGACAACTTTTTTATTCCTTTCAGGTACGTGTAAAACAATACATGTTGGAGTGAGTATAACAGCTATTTATGTTTGTTCCAAATCAACCACCAATGAATTATTACAAATACCTCCAAGTGCCCTGGATTGCATTTAATTAATAAACAAATAACTCCACCCAACTATTTTTGGCACGACATAAATACGTATCAACAATGGTGTACCTTTGCCAGACACGTATTTCATCTCTTCGGTCTGGAATGTACTGCCCCGTTGCTATGTAAATTATTTCCTTTGGTTCAATTTCGTTCATTGAATTCTTTTCCTCTTGAACATTGCTGAAATTCTTTACTCCTGACTGTAAGAGATGCATGCTTCTAGTAGCATTCCACCCGAACCAACCCTCTACTAAAACACTCTTATTTCCTCTAATTGCCAATTTCGCGCTAGCTTATGATACCTCTAGCTCAACCGCAACGCATTATCGCGATCGCGCTGGCAATATCCTCGTCCTCGCTTGCATGGCTGCTAGTCGTGTATATCCTCTCGTATGCAGCATACTAATATTCCGCTCACATGAACATCATTGATGCACGTACGCGCTATGGTTACGTTGGACCGGACCGGAATATCATCGCCTATGGGTGCGGTGGCCACACCACTAAACGGAACCGCAGGTTGACCAACGGGCAAACGGGTTCCGCCCGCAAGAAGTGACCCATGTGCTGTGTGCGTTCAGCTCAGCGACGTTGGTTGGTTGTTGGCTGGTTTATCATCATCATCATCATCGCCATCGTCATGTGAACAGTACGGTGCACTGAGCTGCAGCCGCACTGCATGCATATTAGTTCGAATTAATGAAAGTGAAAATGTGGTCATTAATCAAACTATGTTATGATGGCTATCGCCGGCATGTTCGCTTGATCTCTATCGCAACGACTATGTGGTGCGGATTACGTTTACGCATGTTCATGCGAAATTGGTTGGCATAATGATTCGTTTTTTTTATCTACTGAAATTTATGCATTGTTTTATCTATTGACTAGAAAATGTAAGCATCGACAGGCTATGATGAAATTGAGAATTGTGGTTGTCTGTCGGATCCAAGGCCTTTAGTGTTTTCCTTGTAAATCATTGCATTTTCTGACCAACATTATTAGAAGTCAATTTATTGGTATTCTGGAGAAAAAATATCTTGAACATCGAGAATTTCAAAGAAGTTTCATGAACAGACTACGGGATAGTAATGAAACTTCTGTAATATTTCGGGCTTTCAAGGAAGCTTTCCATTAGCTTCAGGTAAACTGCAAGATCTTTTAAAAAGTTTAGGAACTTCTTACAATTTATCCAGATAACTAAATGAAAGTAAAAAAAAACTTCAAAGAAATTCAGAGAACTTAAAGTAAATTGTTGAAACTTTAAAGAAGTTCCAAGTACTAACCTGCCGCTCATGGAAAGTCTATCCCTTAGCACAAATCAGCCGAAAAAACACGTTTTAAGTTTGAGTCGTACAATTGCGTTTTATGTAATGGGACAACCCGTTTTACTGTTTTTCCAAACTTTTCCTGAACAAAGTGGTTGAGCTCATTTATTTATTATTATTATCATTATTATTATTATTATTATAGTCCATCTGACTTGATAGTCTCAATGAAACACTTAAATCTAAATGTAGTCACTCATTAAAAATTGGCCGACAGCAAACGATGACGAAACCTGGAGGCATTGATGTCAAAGTCAAATAGGTCAGAGGCTTCGTTGAATTAATGAATCATGGCGACAAAGGAACTGTTTGCAGCATATTTGGTTGTATGTACTACTGCATGTAGCAAGATTCTCGGAAGGAGTGTTCCGGCAGGAGCATACAGATTAATTTTGGCCAGTAACTCAGGAGCATCATATTCTGCGAGCAAAACTTTAGCAACGAGGACGACCTGCGATATGTTTCGTCATACGGTCATACGGCATACGGTGGTAAATACAGCGGGTCACTCCATGGAAGATAGCGCAATGCGTATCTGACGAATTTGCGTTGAACAGCTTCGAATCGTCCACTCCATACTGCTTGGTAGGGATTCCAGACAACACACGCGAATTCCAGTAGTAAGGGGCTGTTCATAAACTACGTAGACAGCTTAGGGGGGGGGGGAGGATTGACAATTATCCAAGGCCCATACAAATTTAAAAAAAATTGTATGGACAATTGTCTACGCAGGGGGAGGAGGGGGGTCAAGAATCCCAAAAATCTGTCTACGTAGTTTATGAACAGCCCCTAAGCGTACTAATGAACAGTAAAGGGCTTTAAAACTCAGAGGATCACGAAATTCCTTAGATATCTTGAACATGAATCCAAGCTGACGATGAGCTTTGTCGATCGTGGTTGAGAAGTTACGAGTGTATGTGAGCTTTTCATCCAAAATGACACCGAGGTCGTTAACGTGATCGACACGTTGAACTGCAGTCCCAGCAACGTTATAATCAAACAAAACGGCAGTCCTAGTTCGACGGAAACTAATTACGCAGCACTTTGAGACGCACAGGACCATAAAATTACGTTCACACCAATCATTAAAAATTTCAAGAAGGTTTTGTAGTTCTAAACAGTCGGCATAGCCTCGAACGACTAGATAAATCTTCAAGTCATCGGCAAAAAACAATTTACCTCCACGTAGTAGAATAAACGTTACATCGTTCACAAATAAAAATAAGAGCAGTGGTCCCAAAGTGCTACCCTGTGGAACTCCTGATCTGTTCGAGAAACAATATGATGAGTAGTTTACAATGCATACAGTAACTTCACGTTGCACGAGGTACGATCTAAGCCAGCTGCAGAAGGAAACAGAACATCCAATTTTATGAAGCTTTGATAGCAGAACGTCGTGCACAACTCTATCAAACGCAGCTTTAAGATCAGTGTAGACTGCATCCACTTGAAGTTTCTTGCATACATTTTCCATACAGAACGCCGTAAAGCTGAGGAGATTAGTTTCCACGGAGCGGTCAGGAAAGAAACCATGTTGACATGTACTTGTAATGCTTGCAGTAAGCAAACAATCTCTCATTTATCAACGACTCAACAACTTATAGTGAATTCGTTTATTATGCGAAACCAAACTTTTTGTCAGTGCGAACCTCAACCTGAGCTAGGTTTTAAAAACAAACGATCAAACTGACGTTTGTCAGAAAACAAGCAGACCCAATCTTGATACCCGATCCAGGTTGGAACTGAATAATAAACGAATTCGCTATTAGATTCAACCCCAAGCGAGGTAATCCCACGGTAGTTTTCCACATTGCGTTTGTCTCCTTTTTTGAAAACAGGAAACATAGTAGAGCGTTTCCATAGTGCGGGAAATTTATGTTGATGAAGTGACAGGTTGAAGAGCACGGACAACGGAGCAGCTAAGATATCGGAGCATTTTTTTTAGGACAGCAGATGGAATAACACTCGGACCTGGTGAAAATGATGATTTGGTTTTACTCATCACAGAGAGAACCATTTGTACATCTACGGCAAAAACATCCATGTTTACGACGTTGGTTGGCAAATCACGGACGGCTCGCTCAATTTCTGCTTGTGACGGAGACTCATTCGAGAAGACGCTTGAGAAGTGCCTAGCAAATAGGCTGCATTTGTCCTCAGTTGTCAATGCTACGTCATTGCCGAGAAATATTTTTGACGGCAGCCCAGTTTCCTTCCTCTTCGTATTCCCAAACGACCAGAATCCCTTGGGGTGGCATTGCAGATTATGTTGAGTAGGAATTACATACCTCTTGTAAAGAAGCTTGTTGTAGTGGCGATAATCATTGCTGGCAATTGAAAAAATTCGCTTAGTAAGGGTACATCGTCGATGAGTGAGAGCACGGAGAGTTCTAGATCGCACTCGTTTCAGGTTGCGGAGAGTAGGGTTAGACCAAGGCGGTTTTCTTGGAGGTTGGCACTTCGGTACTGAAGTACAAACACAGTCGCGCAAAAGGCTATTATAGCGAGCGGCTGATGTATCGATATCAAGGTCATTCAATACGTTCCAGTTGATCCGGGACAAGGAACGCCTCAGCAAACGGAAATCGGTCTTGCGGAAATTGAGCCGAGTGGCAGTCATAGTTTCATCAAAACGAATTTGAGATCCGTTCGCGAGATATATCCAAAGCAGGGTGGAAATTGTCAAGAGGAACGATGACGTCAGGTGCTTCAGCGACGACACAGTCCAGAAGTGCACTTTCGCTAACAAAAACCAAGTCAAGAAAACGAGACTGGAAATTGGGAACAAGGTTGGGAACAGTCCATGAAAAGCCTGAGGGTGACCAGCTAAACCCAGGCTGATTAAAATCACCAAGCAGAAGAAGCACATCCGTTATATCAGCCATGGACGATGCAAATTCTGTAGTATCCAGATGAAGCTGCATTGTGCTGCAGTCATGTTGACGTTCAGGGGGAATATATAATCAGGATGTTTCGCGAAGTGAGGTTGACGTTAACCCAAACCGCTTCAATTGTAGTAAATAGTTCGTTGGCGATTACGCAGGAGGCGAATGCGTTGGAAACAGTGATGAGGACACCACCACCGCGAGTACGAATGCTGTTGGATGAATTACGGTCTAATCTGTAGACAGTAAAAGAGTCACCAAACAGTTGCACTGAATTGATCCTCCCATCGAGCCAAGTTTCTTTGAATACATAAACGTCATATTCCCCGTCAAGCGCAGCCAGATAAACATCTCCCAATTTAGTCATGAGCCCCCTGGTGTTCTGATAATAGACTCGTAAACCGCTAGAGGGTTCGGTATCATCCAGTATTATGAAAATATTGGTGATTACCTACCATTTCCATTGAAAACCCCAGTTTTAACAAAAACGCAAAAGGGACCAAATTGCTATGAGCGGCAGTTCAGGGAAGCTTGGCTTAAAAATCTTCATTAGGGAGGCCAGGTGTTTTGGAAAAAAAGACTACAACCAGATCGAATAAATGTTGGAGTAGGCTGTGCGTTTGAACGAACATGACGTTCGTTTTCTCTTTGGAATTTTGTTTCACGTATATTTTCGATTGCTGATTCGGTCAAAATTACTGAAGGTTTAATTCTGATTAATCTTCCTAGCTCCATTAGTCCCGTCGTCAGTCCATCGGTGTCTCGTGCTCCTGGAGCTTCTTCAGGGTGTAAACAATATATACCCAGAACCTTCTTCCTCGTGTGTGCTTTCTGTGTTTGTTTCATTACAAGGCTTAACCACCTACCCAGTGTTTCATGTCCATGTCATTTATAGCTCCTCGCAAATCCCACGTGTCCTGAAAAACGCAAAGTGTTGGGTATGTATCGATTTGTGATATCGGAAATCACCAGAAATCGTTTGGCCATTAGAAAAAAAATGGCGTTTCGTTAGTGTGGTTTTTGTGTTTTTGTTTACTCATTTCGGTAACGGTGAAGCAGCACAAAGGGGTTGGTCACTCCACACAGTGTGCCAAAATACAAATGGGCACACCTGGGCACTTTCATTTACCTAAATGGCTCTAATGTTGGCCTATGGATCTAAGATGGGCCCATCACTAAAAATCTGCTATTTATCAATTTGATTTAGATGAACGCGTCATTGGGACGGTACTAATGGATATTTTTGGTCACTATTGAAAATTTAATCGATTGCTGAATTTTTGTATGGGCCCAAATTAGGGGAATTACATTCATTTCTCCTATTTAAAGTTACTGGCAACACTGTACTATATCTGCACCCAGGCATGACAAATCATTTGCATTCAGTTTTGTGCATTCATTTACATTCATTTACCTCTAACTTTTTCATCAACAAAATTCCGTGAAACGATGCGTAAAACTTTTGTAGGTTTTAATAATACCTACAACTTTTGTAAATAACTAAAATCTTTATCTCTTATGCATGATGAAGAGCGAACAGAATCTACCATTGTTTTTCACTGAATGTTACTTACATTCACTGAAAAGCAGTAACAACCCTAGTAACAATAAAAGCTGAACATTAAGAACAGAAGCTGATTATTGGTTGATTTAAGGTTTACAAGTTGATTAACATCAGGCTGAATATATAGTTAATTAGTAGTGCATGAAGCGAATTGTATCCCCATAATCCAACCTCAATAGGTTAGCTGATCCAAAGATTGAATAAGCCTTATTTAAGCTTAACACAACTCCACAAATCAGCAATGCGTTACACATATTTTGATATCTTGATTTGTTAAATGTCGTCAGTTTCTGTGTCACTCGTTGCATGTCCGGCATTTTAGTTCTACTAAATTCACTGCCTACCTTTCTAATTACTAATTACATCCAAATGACCATCAAAATAAATCGCGTGCTTGTGTTAACATTGTGTTAAGTGCACTTGAAAATGAGAGGAATGTTTAACTGTCACCAGTTGTTGCTTACAATTCTGCATTGCTGTATAATACTCTTCCGGGTGCTGTTATTCAACTTAAATTTGACGTACTTCAAGTTAATGATCATACCTTTTACCACACATATGCCTAAATGGTCCGTTGGTATGGTCGACGCCTATGAATCAGTGACTGCTGGTTCGAATCCCGAATTGCAAAGGTAATTTTTAGACTTATATTAACATTATAAATATGTTAATCCAATTAGTCAGCAACAAGTTGAACCAGTTCCAATATAAATGCATAAGATATGAAGCGGTCTTCCATTATTATTTTTGAAATAAAACTAGAAGGCTGAACAAGGGTTGGAAAAGACTGTTATTTAATGCCTTTTGACTGATTAAAATCACCAGATTTAGATGTTTAAAAGCTAGACAAAGGTTAACGTGGTCTATGTACAGCAATTATTCAATCTAAGGCTAAATTAAAATCGATTAATCAACACTTGTGAAGCATCAAACTGTTACCTGGGAAGTTCAGCCTGCTGTAGTGCGATTTGAGTTTTTCACAAAAGTTGTAGCTTATATTAAAATCTCCAAAATTTTCTTGAATAATTTTATGGAATTCTGATGATGGAAAAAGTTAGAGGAAAATGAATGTAAATGATTTGCCATGCCTGTCTGTGCCTGATCTGTGCATGTGTCATTGTGTTTATACCATCCAATTTTTGGTTTCATAACTTCAACCGTGAACTTCCCGCGAAGTTCTGCCATGGATTCCTCACAGCACACATATTTTCAAAAAAATTAGCTAAAAACCTGTCAAAAGTCAACGCGGTACGCTTGCAGGATGAGCGAGCTCATGAAGGCAATGACCGTTGCCAAGTACAACTGTAATGTGGGGGTGATATTGGAATTCTTCCAGATGGCACTGGAGTCGCTATCGGAAAACTTCGAGATCGGAGAACCTCCTCTCAAGACGATCGAACTGTTCAATGATCTGGTGCGAATGGCTTGGGTATTTCAGAACAGTTTGATCGAAGTTGAGAAGGTGGTGGCATCGTTCCGGAAGCTGATTGAAAAGATGACCATGAAGGGACTACTACTGGTCATAATGCCGATTCGTAAAGTGATTAGGGAGTTGATTAGTGGGGAGAGCGAGACCCTGAAAAAGGAAGTGAAGGAAACGTTGAAGACGTTGGTAGATCGATTTGAGGCTGGGAGATTAGTGACGGAGCTGAAATCACAGCCGAAGGAGGTTAAGTGGAGTTGTAAGATGTTTATTGGTCAGTTGTTGGGCTTCTGAAAGTCGACGCCGGTAAGTTGGTTGAAGGACACGAACCCTTGTAACCCAGCGCTTGAAATAGAATATTTATAGGCTTGGCGGAGAAGAAGTCCCGGCAAAGTGTAAAGTGACCGGTGTTTCCCATGGTGCTCAGCTATTGGAGCAGTTTGACAAGCATTTCAACATCGCGATGTTTGCAGTAATCCACGTAGAACTGATCCGAACGCAGCTTTTCGAACTCTATGAGGTACGAATTGATTATGAAATACGAGTCGCACAGAAGCGTCGTAAGAACATCGGTGTCCATACAAAGGGCCACCATTTGGCCGTAGTAGTTTTATCGGTGGTCGTTTACCATGTTTGATTCCGTAACGCTTCACCAATTCGTTGATGAGTCAACCGACATTGAGTTTCCATGATTCGTTCCTCATCAGAACTGACATCGATGAATTCGCTTTCAATACTCACTCGGACCATGTTCACCGGTGTTTGCTTTCCAACCATTGACAGCGCCCCAGCTTTTACAGATGTTCTCTGACCGTGAGACATCATACTTCTCTCCATTTGTCCGATCACGAAGTGGACATATTAAACTCCACCTCCACCAGGGAAGTCTGATTCTGGTTGATACTCCCACTAGAACGCTGGCGACGCATCTTTGACTGAGTCGAGAAACTCCTCCAAGAAGCGTTCATCAGAATCTGAAGAGCATCTAGACCAGTTTCCTTTGATTATACACGCTCGCTTCGTCTACTTACCACCGTCACCTGTGGTTCATCTGAGTCCTCATCATACTCCAATCCAGTAGAAGTTATTGGCCCTTATTACGGGTGTCACTTCACGTTGAAAACGAAGTGAAGTGATCAGTTGTCACTCACGGTGAAGTGATTGCCGTGTAAATCGTGGGAATCACTTCACCGTGAGTGATAAGTTGTCACTTCACCGTGAAGTGACATCGGTAATAAGGGCCATTGTCCTGTCGGAAATTGGAAGTGCCTCAACAGTAGAACGTTCTCGCTTGAAGCTTTGATTCGGTATCCGAGGCCGTTGCTTATTAGGTTCAGTGTATTCCAAATTGAGGCAAATTTACAGTGAATTCTAAGGACTATTCTAAGAGAGTTCTGACTAGAATTCCACTTTAGTTTTGAAGAGAGCTTCTAGCAAAATATATGGAATGTTTCCAAGGTAACTCTGAGTGAAAGTCCATGGAGATTCTGAGGATAAATCAAAATGAAATTTAAGGTGCATTCCAAATGAATTATTTCCAAAAGGATATTTCCAAGGGAATGCTGATGAGAGTCTGAAAAGAGTTCCATGGAGTATTCCAATTGAGAATTTCATGGAGTGAAGTTCAGTGAGTTCCATTGAAGTTTTTGAGGAAAACTAAGAAAATGCTGAAGAAAATTTCAAAAGAATCAGAAGGCAGTTCGGGTTGGTATTAACGTCATCAATGTACAACAGAATCAGAAATGGCCCAAGATGGCTACCTTGGGGAACGCCGGATGTCACGGTGAAGGATGAAGAAACATAGATGTGTAGATGGCAAGCTGGGAAAACCCCAGACATCAAGGAGAGATTGAAAACGTTGGCTAGAGGTGTCGCGAGAGCAGTCAGGTAGCGTTTGAGGACTAATGACGGTACGCCTTTTGGTCAGAACCCTTTGAAATTTTTAGCTGCTACCCGGATGAAATAACCATTTCGCTGGTGATAGAAAATGGATGGCTGGAGAAGGTTGAGGGATAGACGTTACTAGACACAGCAATGACATCCTGAGTGCTGAGTCGTTCGTCGTTAAAAACACTGCTGAATTGTGTGAGAAACAAGTCGGCAATACCCACGATAGAGTCCTCTTCCACTACGCCGTTCGTCATACTTGAGAGTAGTCCGCTTTCCTTTCTTTGGACATTCACATGGCGCCAAAAGTTCTTAGGATTTGATTTCAGATGACGCTGATGCTGGTCTTGCTGTGCATGGTACAGTTGGTTGTTGAGTCGCTTGTAATCCGTGTTCGCTTTAGAATCACATGCTTTCGTGGATTCGGTTCGGTATTTGCTGTGCTTACGAAGAGCAGCCTTTTTGGATTTTTTCGCACATGGGTGCCAATGACAACATTGCCGCCCATATGCGTAACAATCCGATCGAGTGACAGTAGGTGCTTTTCGATGAGAGTACCATCGTTTACACGATCCTGAGGAATGTACACCACGCAATTGTAGAGGATAGAGTCACGAGAAGTAATTGACACCCACAATTGCTCAACGGACGAACTTTCAGGAGGTGATAGTAGGCGTGAGTTGTAGCAGGAACGAACAGCTAAAAGAACATCACCACCAGTGTTTTTACTGCTGTTGGATGGCGACCAGTCCTGGCGGAAAACGGTGTATGTACTGTCAAACAAGCCATTGAGCTAAGTTTCGGTAAAAGCGTAGATATCGTAGCAGGCGTCACTGCATGCAAGCTGGTATTCTGCCAGCGAGCTGTTGATTCCACCCAGGTTTTAATAATACAGCAAGACATCAGATGACACTTGCTTATCGTTTCTACGGACTGCCGCTTGAACTTGGCAAGACGATTGCTGTGTCGTACAGGTGGTGTTGGGGTTCAGGAGCATCCATAAAGTCAACGGCGGTGCATCTCATTACCCGGTGGCTTCCATTTGCGTGACGCGTAGCGATAGGAGGGATGGACAACTGGCCATGCAGCGATGATCGATTATGAAATGACGAACTAGAACTAAGCGATGGATCAACGGATGAATTGTCAAGAGCGGGGTCATACTTGCCAGAAACGACGGGTTGGAAGACCCCGTCACCAGGCCCGCACACAGGACCGTGACGGCTGCAGATCGCTGGCTGAAATGAAATCGACTGTAGCAGGTGGATCGGGGGCATCCGTAATGCCAGTGGCGGTGCGTCCCAGTGGGCAATCAGAAGTTGATAATGGAAGCGTTGAAAAAGACGGAATGCTGGAAGTGATTGACGCATCAAAAATCGCAGTACTTAAATGAAAATTATACCTGCCTGGATAAGCGGCTTGGAAGGACTCTTCACCAGACACAGGACCGGGACGGCTGTTGGTCGCTGGCTGGAAAAGCTCGACTGTGCTGGGATGATCAGGGTTCTTGAGAGTTGAGATCTTTGTCAGGGCTAGTTTTAGTTTTTGGATCGTAAGAAATGTATGCGCTGGTGAATAGCCAATAATAAGCTGAAAGCAGACAAGTTTACCAGTACTCTAGATTTAATTAAAGGGCACATTCTGAAATTACAATTAATGGCGCACCTTAAAGAAAGCGAACATATCATCTAGCATACATCATGCTATGCACGTGGTGCACACATGAAACCAAATCACATAACAAAATCCTTTTTAGTTTATCCTCCTTCATTGTCCTTCAAATTTCATGACATTAGCATTGAGTCTAATGCTGACAATATTTTTCCATAACTCGCATCTAGAACGCATGCAATAAATTATTGCTAAGTTCGATATCCATCCGAAGCATAAACAATTAACTGGAAACAGTCACACCAATTGAGTCATAACATTGTGACCCTATTTTCCTATTTACATTTCCCATACAAAGAACTAAGCCTTAAGTCAACGTTGGTGGCGATGCCTCATGTATACATGAAAGTTTTGTAAGCTGGTTTAGGTTGGTTTCAAAGGGTAGTACTAGAAGATATCAGAAATAAAGGTGACTCTCGATGATTCGAGGTAAAACGTATCAGTCGTTTTACACATATCCGAAGCCCCACGCATTACAATTGGGGTCCGGCCAGGGATTCTCATGAGAGATCGATAACATGATCAATGGAAGTCAAATTAAGAAGCCTATCAGCATATTCATTGGCTACATATGAACACGTAGAAGTGGCCAAAAACTTACTTGAGTCAAAACCCATCGTAAAACTTATCAAATCACATGATTGGGTAAAGAGAAACCAGACCCACATTGACATGATTCAAAAACTATTTAGACTTCTCTTCGTAAATGCGGATTCAAGAATTACTAATGGAATTTAAATCAATAGAAAGGGTCTGGTCTCACCATAGGTGGATAAATCCAAGTTTTAAATGATATTTCAATTATAAGTTTTGAAATATAAACATGGTTCAATCTCAAATGTTTTATTTTGGATCTTATTTTGAGTTATCAATCATGAATTTTGAATATCCCAATTTTAAAGTCTTATGCTGATCCTGATAAAGCTTATACAGGAAGGAAATAACCTCATATCAACCTGGTTTCCCTCCAATCGGATTGGCCATTTCTCCCCTACCAATCGTTTATATTCTCCAATAGGACATGTATCCCAGGGAACCACCCCCGGACTGCGTGCGTGCTCGGATTTAATCACACAATCGCACACAATTTCGCTACGTGAATCTTTCCACACGAGAACGTACCTTTCCAACCCGCCTACGATCGTCCTCCAAAGGTTACCATAATTCGTTCACCCAAGGATTCCTACCTATATCCCACTCTTAAACTCACGATTCATCCTGGAAATAAATCACGCAAATTAATCGTTGCTTGTACTTCCTCCGTTTCCAATCCACTGAGGGTGGAAGTAGGGTAAATTTACCTTTTATGGACTCTTTCCCGTTAGTAGATCCACACTAAATGACGATGTGCCTAAGGCTAAAAATCTCTTAAATAAAGAATTAAAAAAAAAAAAACTAAATGACGAATCGGAAAAACTCGACTTTCTTCGATTTGCATGAAACTTTGCTTAATTGTTTGTTATGGGCAAGGATTCACATTTTTGCTAAAATTAAACAATTTTGAATATTATAATATTTTTAAAATGACGCCATTTAAATTTATATTAAAATGATTTTTCAAAGTTCCATTGAAACTTCATGCTAGTTACTGCAACTTCTTGAAATTAATGTTACTGCTTTAAAGTTATCTGATCTTCCCCCAAACTATTCTAAACTTCTCTATTGTTAATAAAAGAGCCCTAAATTCCATTTAACTTCTCAGGACATGTCTGAATTACCCTGAAGGTCTCGGAACTTCTAAAAATTTTTTGCAGTTGTCTGAATCTAATGGACCTGCTTTGAAGTTCTCTGATCTTTGCTGAAGTCTTGCATTTTTCCCTAGGTTTTCGAAGCTGCACTGAAGTTGGCGGAACTTTGTTTAAGCTGTTCCCGCATTCTCTTGATGTATCGCTAATTTAAAGATGCTCGCGGAACTATGCTGAAGCTTTCGAAAATCTGTTGAGGTTGTCGGAACTACTTTAAAGTTCCTGCAAATTATGTGCAGTTAATGGATCTGCCCTGAGGTATTTTAATGTTTCCTGATGCTCTTCCCAGATATTAATGAAACTGTCTTCAAAATCTGAATACTTTCTTTTAGTTCCCTGGTCTCCTGATAAATTTCTGAAATATTTCTAAAGTTTAAAAAAATTCTCAATTCACCTTTACAAATCTGTCAACCTTTGGGATGGACTTTTCTTAAATTCCCGAGATTTTCAAGTTATTGTAACTGCCCCAAAGAAGCTCTTAGAACTTTTTTAAGGTTCTCACAATTTTCCTCAAGTTTTCTGGACTTCTGTGAAATTGTCTGGACTTCCCTGGAATTTTCAGAACTTCTTGAAAATTTCTGCATCATCGCTAAAGTTAATGAAACAGCCTTGAAATTTCCAAAACTTCTATGAAGTTCCTGAAGCTTTCCTATTTCAGCAAATCAAACTGAATTAAGACGGCTTTCAAACTGTAACGCTGGAGATAAAATTGTTTATATCATTAAGAAGAAAAGTAACAGCAATGTCAATTTAACATTGTTCAGGCAATATATAAAAGTAAATCAAATAATTTTCGAAAAAATCCAAGAAAATGTTATTTGAAAATTTTAACGATTGAATAAAATGCAATCTGACTGTTCAGAAACATACACATAGGTTGGATCATTTTGATCATATCGATGGACAAGGACATTTCCATTAAAACATGATCAAGTCGAAAGGAAAATTGCCCATGTTTCAAATATTTTTTTTTTAAACTTCCGTTTTTCAAAAAAATTTTTTTTTTTGTCCATAATTTTTCCATCATGGCCTATAGTGCAACAGATGGCATTTTTTATCCCCTTAAATATGTAAAAAAATAAAAATAAACAATTTTTATTTTGGAATAATTATTGTCAAGCTTTTATTTTTAAGTGGTGCAATTTGTTTAGAGGGTAAATATTTTTTTCAAATAGATCTAGCCATTACCTACAACATTGCTGCAGACGCCAAACCGATCGGACAAACCATTTGCAAGTAACAGTTTTCCGAAGAAAAGCTTAATGTTTTCTATAGGCCCTTTTCAACAATAAGGCTCGATTGAAAATTGCGATTTGACAATGGAAAATGGCTTTTTTGATCAAAAGGAATATTGCTGCAAATTTTCATCCAAATCGAAACATTCAAGAATACATGGATTAGTGAATTAGTATGAAACTGCTCAGCTGTAATCTTTGTTACAAAGTATGTATATGTAGGACAAACCAAGAGAACTTTAGCAACTAGATTTATAGAACAGGAGGTTAATAAGACCAAAAAGCAAGATAAAAATTTCCTGAACTTTGTCAATGTTCCAGTAGTCCAGTGATGAAACTTCTCTGAAATGCTTGGAATTTCCTTTCAATCTATTAGGTTCCTACAATTTTCGAATGCTCTGAAGTTCTATAAATTTTCCAGAAGATCTTGGAACTTCCCATAAGTTTTCAAAGTTTTCCTGATGATGTTCTTGAAACTGTCTTAATATTTATGGAATTGTAATAAAATTTTCTGGAAGTTCTCTGGACTTCCATAAATTTCTTGGAACTTCTGCGATGCTTCCGAAATATTTTATTTAAGTTCTCTTACTTCTTTAGGCTTTGCTGAAATTTTTTAAACTTCGCGAAGGTTTCCACTGTTTTTCTAAAATTCTATCTTTTGTGAAGTTAAGTAAATTTTGAAGCAATTCTACGACTTAAGAGTTCCATGCAAATTGGAAACATTCCAAACAATTTATGGCAGCTGCACATAAACTGTTTGGAATATTTCCAACTTGCATGGAACTCTTAAGCCGTAGAATTGCTCCAAATTTTACGTAACTTCACTAATTCACAGATCTCTGAACTTTCCTGATTATTTCTGGACTTCGCTGAATTTCTAGGCACTTCTATAAAGTTCCTGCAATTTCCTTGAAGTTATTAGAACTCGCACGACTACGATCCTTCGAATGGTTGGACGTTTGTTAGTAGAATGGATAAGCCTTCGGATACGTTTGGTAACCGTCATTGGCAATATATGAGCATATATGAACAACAGTTTTCTAAAATTCTCAACTCACCCTTAAAGGTCTTTAAACCTCCCCAAATATCTGAACTTCCTTAAGTTCTCGAAACTGTCCAAAATATATGTAAACTTCCTGAAGCCCTTGGAACTTTTTTTTAAGGTCCCACAATTTTCCTCAAGTTCTCTGGACTTCTGTGAAGTTGTCTGGACTTCCTTTGAATTCTCTAGATATCTCCCAAAACATTTTAGAACTTTTTGAAAATTCCTGCATCTTCGCTGAAGTTAATGAAACAGCCTAAAAATCTCCGAAACTTTTCTGAAGTTCCTGAAGCATTTCAGGAGATTCCAATGATCCAGTACTCCAGTTATGAAACTTCTCTGAAATGATTGAAACTCCATTTCAATCCTCGTAACTTCTATTAGGTTCCTACAATTTTCTTAATGTTAATTGGACTGCTCTTAAATTATACAAACTTCCCTAAATATTTTGGAACTTCACATAAGTTTTCACAATTCTACCGATGATGTTCTTGAAACTGCCCTGAAATTAATGGAATTGTTATAAAGAGCCCTGAAGTTCTCTGGACTTCGATAAATTTCTTAGAACTTCTGCGATGCTTCCTAAATTGATCATTGAAGTTCTCTTCCTTGGACTTTTTTAGGCTTTGCTGAAATGTTAAAACTTTTTGAAGGTTACCACAATTTTCATAAAATTATTGCAGCTGCGTTAAATTTTTCGAAATTTTCCTAATATTCATGGAACTTTCTGCTCTGAAGCTCGCCGAAATGCTCCAAATTTAATGAAACTTTACTGAAGATCTCAGAACTTTCCTGTTTATTTCTGGACGGAATTTAGTTAATTCTTTGAAAAAGGGGCAATACATGTGACCGAAACGTCAGATGAAAACTTAAAACAACGTTTTTGAGCATCAAAAGACTGAAAGCCACATAACCTCCAACAAAGTTTGTAACAGTCGATCCCGCCAAGAAAGCATTTATGAATAAAAGTTTTCTAAAACTCTCAACTCACCCTTACAGGTCTTTAAACCATCCGAAAAGTCTGAACTTTCCTTAAGCTCTCGAAGGTTTCTTGAAGTTATCGGAACTACGCGTTTTCCGTGCTGAGCATCAATGCTACCTACGCCAGGGAGGCAGCTCCCACACCTGGACCCTACCTATCGAGCTATCAACTCATGAACCGGCCTGCTGGGGTAAGAGGTAATCATGATTATCACTACACCACTGGCGCCGCTTCGTAAATGTAATTGGACTGCTCTGAAGTTCTATAAACTGCCTTGAAGATTTTTGATTTTCCCATAAATTTTCACACTTCTCGCAAAAATGTTCTTGAAACTGCCCTGAAATTAATGGAATTGTAATAAAGAGCTCTCAAGTTCTCTGACTTCCATAGATTTCTTGGAACTTCTGCGAGGTTTCCAAAATTTTTGTTTTAAGTTCTTTAGGCTTTGCCGGAAAACTTGAAACTATTTGAAGGTTTCCATTATTTCTCTAAAATGAGTGCAGCGGTCCTAATTTTTTAGAATTTTCCAAATATTCTGAAGTTCGCAGAAATGATCCAAATTTCAAGTAACTTCACTAAAGATCTCCGAACATTCCTTATTATTTCTGAACTTTGCTGAACTTCAAGGCACTTCTATAAAGTTCCTGCAATTCTCCTGACGTTATTCCCACGAGGGGGCTGGACGTTTTTCAGTAGATTGGCAATTTGTGAGCATTTATGAATAAAAGTTTTCTAACATTCTTAACTCACCCTTACAGGTCTTTAAACCACACCAAAGGTCTGGACCTTCCTTAAATTTTCGAAATTTTTTTGTACTTATCGGAACTGCCCTAAAGATCTCAAAGATTCTTGATGTTCGTGGAACTTTATTTTAAGGTCTCCACAATTTTCCTCAAGTTCTCTGAACTTCTGTGAAATTTTTATTTAAGTTCTCTTCCTTCTTTAGGCTTTGCTTAAAAAATTTAAACTGTTTGTAGACTTTCACTATTTTCCTAAAATTAGTGCAGCTGTTCTAAATTTTTCGATTTTTTTCTAATATTCATGGAACTTTCTGCTCAGAAGTTTGCAGTAACGCTTAGCATTTTACGTATCTTCACTAACGATCTCTGAACTTCCCTGCTTATTTCTGGACTTCGCTGAATGTCTAAGCACTGGAAATTTATGGCGCATGACAGTTAATATTTTATAAGCGTAGCACATTTGAAGTCGGTTTTTTTTCTTCAAATGTTTGTTTTTGAATTTATCATTGATTTTGGAGCAATCTAGATGGGCGTCCAAAAAATGGTGCCGGCTTGGATTAGAGGAGCGCATGTAGATCGAAATGTCTGCACCCAAAAATCATTCTGTGGAGCTGATCACTCAAAGTGTAACCATGGCCATGGCCCCAAGCGGCCATCATCTTCGGTCTGGTTGATCACCAGGTCTCTGTCAGATAACTTAGACTGGTAAATGTCTGGCCCTAATGGTTTCAGATGGTTCCAGATCCACAATATCTGCTTCTCGGTGACATCGATGGCATCCTTGGCATCCTACGATTTCGACGTCTAGTGGAGTAGATGATCCCACCGGCCCTCATCGGTCTTTCGATCGGTTTGAATATCAGCTCTTTGTCAGCAACATTGATATCATGGCATCCTACGCCCCGATGTGTAACTGATTCGACGCTCCAAGCGGCCGTCATCTTCGGTCTGGTTGTTCACCAGGTCTCTGTCAGATAACTTAGACTGGTATATGTTTGAATGAAGCCGCCAGTGATACTGCACCCCTAATTGTGTGTACAACACATAGTTCCAGATCCGCAATGTTAGCTTGGCATCCTTCGTTCCTAACGTTTAGCTGTTCCAACGCTCCCAGCAGTCATCAACTGCCCTTCGGTCTGATTCATCACCAACTCTCTGTCTGCATGGTATCCTAAGCTTCCATTGTCAAGCTGTGTCGACGCTTCCACCGGCCCTGCTTCACTACGACATCTTTAGCTTGGCATCATATACCTTCGACGTCTGGCCGATTCATCGCAGTCCACGTTCCGCAACTGTTCACCTTCATCTGTTGAACTGTGCACCGATAATCGTCCTTAGACACTGCCTATCTATATAAATATTAGAAAAGCTTTCATAACCTCATCTCCTTAAAAGAGTGCAAACCCACTGGAGATGTCTCATGTCATGTGAAAATATCATTGAACTTATTTTTGTAATTTAGATGAGGAGGTTTTTTGCCTGTTAGAGGATGGGCTACATTGTAATGCTCTACTCCAGCGGGATTTTCCCTGCTCCATAAAAATAAATAAATTTAAAAAAAAACTCGCCTTGACAAGGTCAAAAATCCAGCGTAAGTGTCTTAAACAGCTCCAAGGTTGTCCATCATAGGTCACTTGACCCTACGTGAGGTGGTGTAGGATATTTTTTCTCTCCACGGGAGAAGCATGCCCAGCCACTGACTACAATCATTGCCATGTCCGTTGCTGAGTCGATGTTGCCCCAGATGGAACGCTTAAGACCCGTTTAGTGCCAATTTGCTTTTGTTCCACGTGAGTTGTCATTTTCCGCTCCTTCAGGTCACACGCGGGATGGGCTTCCGGATAAAAAACAAATGCGGTTTTCGCTCGTTGTACTTTGCCTCGCTGCAGCAAGAGGAGTAAGTTATGTTCCGAACCATTAACCCGGCCGGGGTGGGTTCTTGTGTTGAACATACCTAGTCCTTGCGATTCAGCAGGCTCGTGTGTTGCGAGGTGGTGAAATTGAGGGAAGACATTTGTGCAAATGTGGCGTGTAAAATGTTGCCGTTAACCCTTGCTTATTGTGTGCTTTTGTGTCGAGCATGGATTCAAATGGAAAGAAGTTGATACCGAGAAGGTGAAGTCGTTTGGAATGCATTAACCCCTATAACATTTAGATTATAAAGATGTTCAGATATCCCTGCGAATACATTTCAAAGGTTGCCCCAGTCAAAACAAAAACATCTTTTGCGTATATTTTATTTTTGTAGAATCGCTTAGACATCAGACGCCTTTCAAATATATCTATTCTCCTTTCATCATCACTTTCCCGGTGTTGTAGCTTCTTTCGGTTGTTATTTTATAAATATTCAAAAGATATAATAACAACCTTCTTCAAATTCACACTTACCAATGGGGAGCATCTTTATTCTGCCCAGTAAATTTCCCCCGGACTTCCGGAAACGCCGCAAAATCCAGTTCGTCCTTGGGCTGTCAAACTAAAATTTCCTGAGCCCATAAATCGTTCTGCAGTTCGCTTCAATGTACCTATTTAACTCAACCCACAACAACACCAGTAGCAGCAGCAGCAGCAACAACGAAACGATTTATTGGCTCCCGGATTTGCTCGATCGCAGTCTAAGAAAACATTCCTCCGCCAGCCGGTAGTACAAATCTGGGAAGGCGAAAATTTATTGAGTTTGGCTGAGAAGTGGGTGTTCTTGGCTCGACTGTTGGATAATAGAATTTCGGAAGATAATTCATGGGCAACAAGTGATTGCGTCGTGCTGTACCTAGAACTCTGTTACAGGATGATACAATGTCCCAATTAGTGCCGTGATATATGATACCATTTGTACGTTTTTATTTCATTATCCTGGAAATTGTTCCTTCTATTGCCCCTCGCGTACTCACTGCTATGAAAAACTCAAGTTAATTTTCCGAAACGGTGGGTGAAAACCGACAAAACACTTGCTACTGTGATATTGAACTGTTTGTTTGCATACAGCAACAAGCTGGAGGTGAAAAGTGGCTCTCAAACCCATCTTCAAGGACAAGAAAGCAACAAAAAAAAGATTCATCCTGCCAAACTGATGACGGTGAGTACCTAAATGGGACGAAGTTGTTGATGAGCTCTCAACGAGTAGAGAATAAACTTAATGTGGCATCCACTTTTGGAAGCGTGAACAGTGACGTGCACAGACCGAGCATGATTTCGCTTTTTTAGTCGCTTGTGGGCGAACTGAACGAGCTTTGAAGGTGATGAAATTAATTTTATTTAAAAAAATAGAAGGGTCTGTGCCTAGGGGCACGAACGGAAGCTTGGCGTAGGACCGCTAGTGGACGGAACAAATGTGAACATTTAGTTCTTTTAATTGATCAATCATCAATTATCTTAACTCTTTCCGTTTTTTTTTATTTATAAGCGTATCAAGGTGTATTTTGATTTTTTTTTTGTATTTTTGAATTGTTAAGTTTTGTGCATTTTGGTATTAAAATGTATTCAATTCACCCCTCACAGGATTTCCTTCCGCATTATATGAATGGGGCGGGGCGGAAAGTATCGTTTGTGCAGAATATGTAAAAAAGAAGAGACTTCGAGAGATTGAACTCGTGAGAGCTAATTTTCTCACAAATTTGATTTTATTGGCTTTCTGGGGACTGAATATACACCCAAAGTGAATTATTCCCACTTCTCTCAAGTTCTATACGGATTTTTAAAACTTCCTACCAGCGTGTTCTGGAAAATGGTCGGACGATGATTAATCTCACCAATACATTCGGGCCTACAATTTCACACCTTCTATAGAGACCAGGTTGCGCTTTGATAGCTGGCTTCTTGCGGGAACTGATGACCTTGACAAATGTCCAAATAATATTCTTAACAAATTTATGGTTGTCTTGAAAAGGACCGTTTTGTAATGATGGTTGTAATGCTGAGCTGAGCACGACGAGCTACTGATTCCGATCCTAGCCTAGCGGTGGGACTTCTTCCTCCTTCTCTATGGTTGCTCATATGAGCTCTGCAGCTCGCTGCTTGCAGGCAGCCTTTCGTTGTTGTTGTTGTTGTTGTTGTTGTTGTTGTTGTTGTTGTTGTTGTTGTTGTTGTTGTTGTTGTTGTTGAAAGCACTCCTGCTGCTATTACTGCTGCTGCTGGACTGGACATCACCACTTACGGTGATTGAATGAGCACCGTTCAGTGGGACCGCATCGAATTCGATTTTTAAGTCTGTGTTAGGGAATGCGCTGTTTTCAGACATTCGGTGATAATTTTGATCACCATTGCAACAGTTGGACATTTGGTATTTTTCAATAGTGACTAATTGCACCAATATATTCAGGCCTCCACACTTCTATAGACAGGTTGAGCCTTGATAGCTAGCTGCTTGCGGGAACTGATGACCTTGACCAATGTCAAAATAATACTCTTGGACAAATTTTTGGTGGCCCTGAAAAGGACCGTTTTGTAGTGATGGTTGAGTAATTCTGAGCTGGGTGTTCAACACGGATGAGGCTGTCGAGCTGTATGTCGTTTGGAGCGAGGGTGACACGCTTGGAATAGATGACCGACCCGCAGTGACTCACGAAGAGCTACTGATTCCGATCCATAGCATAGCGGTGCAGCTTCTTCCTCCTTTGATGGTTGCTTATGTGGGCTCTGCCGCTCGCTGCTTGCAGGCAGCCTTTCGTCACGCCACACGCCGAAAGCACTGCTACTGCTGCTACTAATTTCGTCGACCGAACACCACCACACAGAGGTGTGGTCGTAGTTTCTTGTTGAAAATCAACATTCGGAAGCATTGTTATCGATGCGTAGCCATCTTTCTGGTCGATTGGTGATAAAATTATTGAAATTGGACCAGGGGCAGCTGAGTTATTAACGTTCAAAATCTTTCTTAATTTGTTACATGTTCCATTTTCGGTTTTCACAAAGTGTACCCCCATTTAGAAATCTAAGACGGAGTCCTACGGCAAAACTACAATTGGACAGCCTATGGGATTGTACGTAATGGTGACATAGAACTACGTGGTCTTTTATAGTAAATGTTATTTGTTAACTGCAGCAGGAGCTTGTGTTTTGTGTAGGAATAGGAATTTTAGCGGGGTTCTCTCTGTTTATACTCTTTAGTGTGACTTGCCCTGAAAAGAACCTTTTTTATTAATTTTAGTTGGGACATGTTCTGAAATTTAACTTTTTTTGGAAAATCTTGGTGGCCCTTAAAAGGGCCGAGGTATACCAGGCTTAAAGCATTTGTAAGGTTAGCAAATCGGACAATCCCATATATTTCTGTTCTATGATTGGGCACTCGCAAAAGTCTCGGCCCATCTGCTGCTGGACAGGGGTTGAACTGGTGTCTGCGACAGGTTGGAAGGCCGCAGAATATCAGTGTCCACCCAGCTAAAGCTTCTCCTTTTATTTGTTTTTCTCGTTAAATTCCTTCTCTCAACAAGTTGGTAATTATCAGACTTTAGCAGAAAGACGCCTAACACTTTTTTCGGTGAATTGAATCATAAATTGTTTCCCGTCATGGTTCTATTCTATGTCAGTTCAGATAAATTAGTACTTTTATTTATTTTTTCTACTGCGCTAAATCAAACGAGTATAAATGTCGGTTACGCGCTCGAATAATTGGAAATTCGATAAATATTTCATCGAATTGCTGGAAACATCTTTACGATTAATCGTTAATCGAATAATAGGACTTTTGGGCATCCCTAGAAAATAGTGTAATTTAATGTTTTATTGTGGTCCTTCGCAAATGTCGAACAGCAGAATTGGAACCAGCAAGTGTAACCCAACAACCAAAAGCGGTGCGATGCTAGTTTTCATTGCTATGACGACGACTGAATTAGGGGGGTTAGAAGCAGTGTTGGCAAAATCAAGATCAAAAAATCAAATATCACGTATCATCGCCAGTGCTGAGATTTGTCATTGTCATTGACAGACTTTCGCGCGATATTGACAAAATTGTTCGTCACATAGTCACTGACAGACTTGATCCTCAAAAAAACCTTCGTCAAAATCTCATTCACTTTTTCGTCAATGACAAAGATTCACCTGGTAACAAAAAGTGTAATTTAGTACATTCTGTGTCACATTATTGTTATCCAAGTAGCTCAGGACGTAGATACTTGTTCACTTAAATGGATCCATGTAATTGTTTTGCTCAAGTCATTTAATTTTGTTACACATTTAGCTAATAAACAAATCTGCACATGTTCGTCACTGACACCATTGTCATTGACAATTGACATGGTTTGCCTTGACTATGACTCTTAGCTAAAATGAGTGACCAAAGCAGAATTGTCAATATCACCGTGTACTGTCGAGATTTTGCAGCACTGATCATCGCAGCAAAAAAATTATCATTGATATTCTGTTCCAATATCACACTGGAATATCAAAGAGCAAGCACCCTTGATATTGCTGAGAGTGCGATTTTATTTTCTCAATATCAACCTTCCTCATTGCTTGCTATCCGCTGCGTAAGTGAGGTTCAATGCAAAATTCTTCAGCACTTTTTTCTTTCCTGTTTGTTCTCTGTTTGGGTTCTTGTATAGGGGAAGTAAGAGTAAAATGAACATAGTGGGGTAAATTGAACAATAAATTCATGTTTTTAAATACTTTCTTTATATTATTTATAATCATTTATAATCATTTGAAATGATTTCAGATTTAGGTGCATCTGCTATTGTAAACAATGGGGTAAATTTTCGATTTCTCGCGAATAAAAGCATAATCTAGGTAACTACCTCATTAAGTTACCTCTCTGTGTTGTTAGTTTGCCAAGGTAAGCTTTTATTAGCGAGAAATCGGCATTGTTTACAAAAGCAGATTGGATCAAACTTCCAATCACTTCGGACAGGTCTTTCATTCGATGCGTATTCTGCACCTACAATAGTATACATTTACAGAATTGTGATGATCTCACTTCTACAAATGCCAGTGGATCATTTTACCCCGTATTTTAGTATTTTCTATCCTACACCGTCGATAAATCGTCTCTTCTAGCAAAGATTGACAGTTTCTTAAAGGATTTTTTTGTGGAGTGAAAGGATAGTACAAAGTCCGGCATGTTTCACGCACCGTCTGACGTTTGCTTATGGATTTTAGCATAGGAGTAAAGAGCTACAGAGTCACCATCAACACCAATTGATAGAGAAATCGAACAACAGTATTTCTTATATTTTCGCGGCAAAGATTGCTCTTCGCTATATCTTCAGCTGCATTCACCTGATCTTGACAATCAGGCATAACATTTGATAACGGCACAAAAGCATTTGTAAGCAAACTTTCTAAGGCCCTTTACACGCGAACCAAAGTACGCTTACGCAAACCAACAACATAATCGGATAGGGGCAACTATCACCTTTCCGAAAGTGGTATTGGTTTGCGTGATCGTACTTTGGTTCGCGTGTAAAGGGCCTTAGAAAGTTTGTTTACAAATGCTTTTGTGCCGTTATCAAATGTTATGCCTGCAATGAAAGTGGTATTGGTTTGCGTGATCGTACTTTGGTTCGCGTGTAAAAGGCCTTAGAAAGTTTGTTTACAAATGCTTTTGTGCCGTTATCAAATGTTATGCCTGCAATGAATAAGCATTGCTTAAAAAATGCATTGTATAATAAACTGATGTAAAACAAAATTAACCATATTAAACAAAACAAACATTCTTTAGGCCTTCAAAAGTTGAGGGTAAACTGTACTGTCAAACTGTCACCCAGTGTTGAAAACCACGTGAAAAATTCTAGAGCAGCATGTGAAACGAGCCTAATTACTAAATGTTAAAAATAACTAGATGACGATTTATTCGAGGATTTATTTTAGATTAGTTTTCATTCATGCAAACCGAAAAGGGGCTGTTCATAAACTACGTAGACAGTTTAGGGGGGGGGAGGGTTGACAATTATGCACGGCTCATACAATTTTTAAAAAAAGTTGGAAGGGTTGTATACTAGATACGACCGCAGGGTTGGCCTTGGATAACGTCTGTTATGTGTTGTACTTAATTGTGTATATTATATTTTAGGAATATTCCTTAATAACTCTTTTGCGAAAGTTTGGTGGACCTGAAAAGGGCCGTTTTGTTGGGCTGATGTTGTTGACAATGATGGAACGGACGACCTTGTTGGACGCTTATATAGTAGAACAGAAAATATCAGAGGTGTCAGATACTCGCATACGTACGTTAAACTCTTTCTTGATAGTGTTGTGGCCCTGAAAAGGGCCATTTTTCCAACGCGCTCGGCGTAGTTGCCCTTGCGGAGCAGACGGTGAATACGACCGACTGAGAACTGCAGCAGCTGGGCATTCCATGACGGCGGCCCAGTATACCGGAGCACTGGCACCAACTCACTCGGTGTAGTTGCCCTTTCGCCCTCAGGCTCTGCTGCCGCTGCTCTGCTGCCGTTGCTCTGCTTCCGCTGCTCTGGTGTTGCTGCTCTGGTACTGCTTCTCTGCTACTCTGCTGCTGGGTTGACGATCGGATAGACAATGATGGAACGGGTGACCTTGTTGGACGCTTATATAGTAGAACAGAAAATATCAGAGGTGTCAGATACTCGCATCTGATGTCTCGGTTGAAGAAAGTATAAGAATATAAAAAAATCAATCGATTTTCACCATCTTTAGACAATGGTTTACTTTTAACCATTTTTCAATAGTTTACAGAATGAAATCAATAGTTTTGAAACAAAGCAAATTGCTAGAAATATTTCCAATCGATTGATGCCATTATCTCGTAAATCTATCGAGAGACGGTTGAGTTATTATCGTTCAAAATCTTTTAATTTTTCGTAACGCATCCAAAATGACTGTTTTCAATTTTTACCCCTGTATGTTGCCGAAAGACGTTATCCAACGTCAAAAATGTATGAACAATTGTCTACGCGGGGGGGGGGGGGGGTCAATAATAAAAAAAATGTCTACGTAGTTTATGAACAGCCCCAAACCAACAGCAGCATCTGTTAGTAAAAGTTTTCTCCACCAGATGGTGTATTTAGTTTCATGTATGTAAACATTCGTGGGAAGCTGATGTTCAAACCCTAATAAATACTACCATACCCGAACGATAACCTAAATGATAGAACTATTCCATCAATGGATTGGATGATAGCTTGAACACGGCTGATTTACAAATTTACAATAGCGGTAAGGCCCTTTGGATTTGCTCATCAATAAATAAATTGCGGCTGCTTTGCTAGTCTCGCGTCAATGTTTTAGGAGCCCCAGAATGTTGGTAGTCTCTATTGGCGTTGACAACGACTCTGTAGCTCTTTACTCCAATGGTAAAATCCATAAGCAAACGTCAGACTGTGCGTGAAACATGGCGGACTTCGTACTATCCTTTCACTCCACTGAAAATTTCCATAAGAAACTGTCAATGTTTGCTAAAAGAGAGGATTTTTTGGCGGTGGCGTCAATGCCAATAGGTAGAGGCACAGAGGCTCTAAAAAAAATGGAAACACCGATCGTTGGTGAGATTGATATTTTGAAGTAGATGATAGAGCGAATACGTACAAAACAGGAGAACTAGAGGTTAGTGATATTGGTTGAGGTGAAATCATTTTCTTGCTGCCTGTGGTGGTGAAAATCAGTCTTGATTTTGTGTTACGTGATATTGATATCTCAATATCATTAATGAGTTTCGGCCCTTCTGATTTTTGATTTTTTGATATTTTCCCAACACTGGTTAGAAGTAGAGGGGTGAAAGTCAATTCTCTTCATCGATTTCCTCTTTTCATCACTATGGCTTCACTAATCTATTTCGCACTATTTCTGCTAGCTCTTTCCGTAGTTTGAAACAGTCAGGACCAGAGATGCCAGATTTTTTTTTTCAGAAGTCTGTGAATTTCTGAAATTTCTGTGAATTTTTAAAAATATGCGTATTTGGGTGCCTAAAATTAGCAGAAGTTTCGCGTATGGAAAGGGGGGGGGGGGAGTGGAGGGTGACATGAAACAGATGCGAATTTTTAAATGTCAGTAAAAGTCATGTTCGAGCACAAGAGACCTGCTTTTAACGAATTGAACCTTATTTTGGGAATGCATCCATTTATGCCGTATACGTTAAAATCAATTCATATAGAAGATAAATTACAATTACACGACAAATGAGGCCAATTACAAGTTGAGATTTGTTCAATCATATTCAGTGTTGAAAAAATATCAAAAAATCAAATCTCACCACACGGAGAACAAATTCGTTAAGTTAAGATAGCAATCCTAATAGTTACTTTCACATGGAAAAATATTGTTGTTTGAAAGAAACCTATAGTTATTCCAACATAAATTTGACCGTCAACTCAATCATATCTACCTAATAGATTCAACTGTTCATCTTATACTCAATTCAACTATAACTTTGATGAATTATAACAACCGTCAAATGTAATTTATTTATTTAATTTGATTTCAAGTGATCATCATAAATCCACATACCTTTAACTTGTGATGCGTAGAATAGGCGATAAGATAGCTGGCTCTCACGCAGATGAACACGGTTGAAATCTAAGTTGAATCTTCTTGTTCACTTTTTTTATGATTTTGCATTTGTGTTTTTGAGGTCGATTAAGAAGCAACACAAACTTCCTTAATATGTCGATAATGAAGAGCAGTTTGTTTAATAAACATTGTAAAATTTTGCTTTCCTAAAAATAGTTTTCTTGAATCAACTAAAGCATAGTTGTATTTTGAAGTTTGATGTTTGTTCATCTACTGAAAAATATAGTTGAGCTAACCGAGGAGCCAACTATGGACTTTAGTTGTTGCCCTCTATATATAGTCAAATCAACTATAGTTTCGGGTTATCTCTAAAACAATTGAACAATATAGTTATTTTGACCGGAAAAATAATTGCGTCTGCTATAATTTGTTCTCCGTGCAATGTCCAAGATCACGCTTGATTTTCGTGGACAAAAATCAACAAACAAACATCTGCGGTCGATTTGCAAGCTGTGATATTGCAGCTCGGAATATCAAGCTAACCAAACTCACCAAACTGTGGTGCGATTGAGTTTAATGATTTTTGCTTTACACCCGAATGCAACCGAAACTTTTATAACGGGTTGCAGCAGTCCCTTCGTGTCTGCCATCGGTGAAGATTGAAAAGAGATAGCAAACTTTGCTATCTCTTTCTATGAAAACGATGTGCAACGGAATCATTTTTGTGTCAAGTCAACTCTCAGCTTGATTTTTGCATGCTGTGAATACCCAGGTAACAAATTGATGCTTAACAAGTGTTCTTTCAACGAGTTTAATTCAGTCTTAGTTTGGATAATTGTTGCACATAGACCCCTTTAGCCTTTGTTCAGCTTTTAAACATCTAAATCTGGTGATTTTAATCAGCCCAAAGCTTAACAGGAATATAAATTACAAGCTTTTCAAGGCAATAACCAACAGTCTTTTCCAACCCTTGTTCAGCCTTTTTGTTTTATAAAAAAAAATATGGAAGACCGCTTCATATCTTATAAGTTTTATGAGACTGCTTTAGAATGTTGCTGACTAATTGGATTTACATATTTATATTGTTATAATATGTCTAAAAATTACCTTTCATTTCGGGATTCAAACCGGCAGTCGCTGATTCACAGGCGTTAACTATACCCACTCGACCACAGAAGCATATTTGTGGCAAAAGGTATGATTATAAACTTGAAGCGCGTCAAAATTAAGTTGAATGATAGCAACCGGAAGAGTATTATACAGCAATGCAGAATTGTAAACAATAAATTGTGACAGTAAAACATTCCTCTCATTTCAAGTGCAGTAAACACAATGTGGACACAAGTGCGGGATGTATTTCGATGCTAATTTAGTGCTATAATTGAATTATATTTTTGAAATTATATTTTTGAAAATTAAGTGCAATATATAGTTGTGAACAGACAAAACACAGAAAAACAAACGTTAATACATCCGACGTCGTGGCAGTCCACTTCTAGGTGGAGCCATTCTTAAAAAGCTTCACTTCATTGTCTCTACTGCTGGTGCTGCTTGGGATTAGAAAGGTAGGCAGTGAATTTAGAATAACTAAAATGTCGAAAATGCAACAAAAGACACTGACGACATTTAACAAGATTTGCTGGTTTGTGGAGTAGTATTAGGCTTAAATAAGTCTTGATCAGTCTTTAGATCAGCTAACTTACTGAGGTTGAATTATGGGGATGCAATTCGCTTTATGCACTACTAATCAACTATATATTCAGCTTGGTGTTAATCAGCTTCGTACACCTTAAATAAACCAAAAATCAGCTTCTGTTCTTACAATTCAGCTTGAATTGTTACTTGGGTAGTCTCGCAATATCGAAGGAGCTTGTAAAATAAATATCAAGCATGATATTTTGATCCAATATCACGCGTGCTGTTGAGAGTGTATAAGTGCGGAAAAATATTATTTGATTGATGATTTTGCCAACACTGCTCATATTCTTGAAAACGTAGTTAACTCACAGACTGAATAAAACTTTACGAGATTTTACAGGTATTTGTTTTGCAATAAGTGCAACATCTCGATGTACATATGAAATTAATACACGGAAAAAGTTTTCATGCAGTTTCCATTGGGAATGCACATTACATTTTTCCTTTAACAAAACCATTGATATCTATCTAAATTTCACATAACAATCATGTGATCACATGAGTTCTATATGATAAATCACTTAAATTGTATTTTACATATAAGGTTCATGTGATTCTGTCATGCAATTCCCAATTTTGATATCAAATGAAAGTTATGTGAAATTCTAATGAATATTTTCCATTGGATATAAGATTTATTCTTTGAGTGTGGACTTCTAAAACGAGAAGATGTTAGTTCGATTTTTGTCATATTCGTTTTATGAGGCTCGGAAACATTTTACTCAGTCTACAAGTAATCTACGTTTTCTAGAGTTTGAGTTATTTCAACTTAAATCTTATGCCATGTAGTGTGGAAATCCGTTAGTTATTTTTTTTCCTTGATTTGTTTTCCGTCGATCTTGTTTTCCGTGCTGAGCACCAATGCTACCGACGCCAGGGAGGCAGCTCCCACACCTGGACCCTACCTATCGACCCATCAACTCATGAACCGGGGACCAACGGCTTTACTTTACTGATCAGAGATGCTATGCCTCAGAACATTCCGGCGGCACCGACTGGGATTGAACCCAGGCCTGCTGGGGTGAGAGGTAATCACGCTTACCACTACACCACCGACGCCGCTTCGTTAGTTATTTAGTAATGGTCCTTTTTCAAAAAGATTCAACTTTTTCCACCACCTAATTATGTAGAAATCGACAATCAAAAGAGCAAATTATAAGCTTATTAATACGATTCTAAATACTTCGTGATCAAAAAGTGTTGATGGATCTGAATCAGGGTCAGTGCGGAGATTAGTTGATGCCACAAAGACAGACCAGCTGGGAGCCCAGCCACACAACCAAGCATTGAAGCTGCGTTCTTCATGCGTGACGGTAGGACTAACTGTCAACGATGACAAAAGGAACGACGAACAATGATATACGGGCAGACGCCAATGAAACTATTAATATAACGTTTTCTAAGAGAAAATATTGAATTTACTAGTGAAATTTATTGGATACTGGAATTGAAATATTACCGGTTTATTGCAACTAAATAGAAATTTGGAATAGGTAATATATAGGTATTAACGTAAAAAGATTACTCAATTACTGAATATGTTTAGGCCCAGGACCATCTGTAAAGCATAGTTGAAGTGAGCAGTGGATTCGAGTAATTGGGCAACTGAATCGTAAGTAAGGTTATGGAGGAAATTAACAGTTTATTAATTATTTTACACCTATTTTAGTTTTGAAGCAACTGATAATAAAGCTGTCGAAAGTCAGAACAAGCTCAAACGGATACCCTGCTCTCTCTGATAACATTAGTCATTGTCATTGACAGACTTTCGCGCGATATTGACAAAAATGTTCATCACATAGTCACTAACAGACTTTGACTCAAGTCATCTAATTTCGTTGCAAATACAGTTAATAAAAAATCTACACATGTTCGTCACTGACAGCATTGTCATTGACAATTGACATGGCTTGCCTTGACTGTGACTGTTAGCTCAAATGAGTGATCAAAGCAAAATTGCAAATATCACCGTGTATTGTCGAGATTGTGCAGCACTGATCAGGGTTGCTGAAACGATAGGAATATCGAAATAAAGATCATCAAGAAATGGAGAGTACTATACAACGAAGCCAAGTACGATGAATTGGCGCTAAACACTAACACTGTTGTAACGATTTTACAACTACAGTTTTAAAATAAGATATATCAAGCAACATATTCGTTCACCAGTTGTACCAAAAGGCTTGATGTCACTTGAAAAACACTATTTCGTTCCAAGACCCGGAGAGACGAATCGCAGATAGCAATAGACTCACCTCAACGGAATCGTGAGTGTGACTCAATTATTTTTTGCAGAGATGGCTTGACCAATTTGAGTGGAACTAGTTCCAGAAGATGTGTTTCAGATCCCTTTAGATCGCTATCGTTATGAATTATGGTTCCGAAGATATGAATAAAAATGTGAATTCCAGATTCCACTGGGAATTCGTAAAATATTGATATATCAAAAACTCATCATGCGACACCTAAATCACATTAGAATTTTACTATAAGATCAATGGCGGACATATTCAGACCCAATGATCACAATGGACTCTTTTAGATGGGTCTTCCGGGAAATGGACGGATTCTGACATGCGCCGAAATGCATCGTGCGATACCTTAAATCACATGGAACTCAACATAATGATTAGTGCAGGTATTTATATTGATTTCCCTTAACTCATAGCTTACTTGATCCATTGAAAAAGTTCGTTATGGGGTTTCCTCTCGAGTTCCCTTTGATTTTTCTCAATTTTTTCTCACATTTTTACGACTCTTACTCAGGTAGAAAACGGCAAAAATGGCTGCTTCGTTCAGCACTAAAACTGCAGGAAAATTATAAACAACTTTACCCGGCGGTGCACCCGCTATTGTGCGCACGTTAAACGTCACTTATCTCTATAACAGTGACAGCGCGTTCGTGTGGGGGATTTGATAACGCGCGAATTTCTAATGCGTGTTGTAAAATGCATCGCTCTTGTAATTTGATTAAAGATGCAAAACAGTGTAATCAAATAAATTTTAAAATTTTCACTTGATTACAAAAGTCTGCAAATATCTGTGAAAAAAATAAAAGTCTGTAAATTCACAGACATGTCTGTAAATCTGGCATCTCTGGTCAGAACTATGAATCGGTGGTAGATCTTACATCCCGTAACGTACCACGGAAAGGTGATCTACCCACGTTACGGGGCAAAAAGTTACAACGTCTTGAAAAATTTCGCTACTCACATACAAGCCGTCAAAAGTAATGATCTTTAAAGCAAATAACTCAGTTGATTGTAAATGTGTTATAAGTTAGCTCTGCGAATCTTATAGCAAGGAGCCTTCATAGAAAGTTCAACATGCCATTGTACGAGTAAAGTACCCGAAAAAAAAATGAACCTAAAAAGAGTATCGGCAGCCAAGGAAGCGGAGAGCATTTATCCCGCTTCAAGTGAAATAATCATTCTAAGACATCCGCACTTCGCCGTTCTACGGCTTTGTTGGACATGGCTGATTGTTGAACGCCTCCTTTTTCACTGGTGGTAAGGCAACATTTCAGCGAGGGATGCGGATGGCTGGGGAGGAGGGCAAAGGCGAAAATCGATTATGTCCTGTGTTTGGCATCGCATCAGAGCGTTTGGGTAAAGGAAGCTGACTGGGTCTTTCTTTCTTCACGGAGGTGGTCTCGGTCTATCTTCTGAATGGAGAGAAGAAACAAAAAACGTCGAGACTAGTGACTTTCACCTACTACGGCCCATCTACGCCTCGACACGTTCCCGGGTACCCGATAAAGTCACAAGGAGCTGGATTCGTTTTCTTACCTGCTGAAACACACAGTCAGGAGCACCTCCGATGAAAAGCGAAAACAGATAGGCAGAGATGAGCCAATTATCCGATCATGGGACCGAGAACGGAAAATCTCTTGCTGAAAGATTTTTTTTTTTATTATTTGAGTGCTTGCCCTTTCCCGAATCCACTCGGACACGCGGCCATCCCAGAACGGTGAATGGGAAGGGAGCAGTAAAATTGGAAAATTTATGACGCCATGATTTCGGATTTGGCTGTGCGTGTGGCTCAGCAGTGATAAAGAATGGACAGAAAGTTAATTGGTAATTTGTTTGACTTGGCTGATGGAAAATTAATTTAAATTGTTGCTTACGGCGTGATGAATGGTGGCGGATTTTCGAGGTGGATTAGGATTAGGAGGGAAATTGCAATTGGAGACAGATTATGATTAGGTGACAGAAGAACAGTAGCATGAAATCGCGATATCTTTTGAGCAGATTCAAAAGACATTCCGAGATCTCTATTATAACAGTGTCGTATCCCAAAGTAAATCCAATGACGTTTCAATGTGTTTGGATTGAATTGAAATTCTTATGATGGAAATGGAATCAAGGAGCAGCTTTAGATTTTTAACAATTTCTCAACAATGTCTCACTCTTTATCAAATCTAGCGGTACGTATGGGTAGGTGAATATATATAGAAGTCATCATTCGATTTGTTTTTGTTCAAACCCGATCGAAAAATAGAGGTAAAGTGCGGGTTGTGCTTAGTATGCCGGAAATAAGATCTCACCCCTTAGTGGGCAGCGAGATGCATTTATTGCCATCCATTCATAGCCAGCGCAGATCGAATCAGATATTCGTCTTCGCATCTGCATGTGCATAACAGTGAATCCAATCGAGCTCCGGGCTCTTCGCCACGGAAACTTGGACATCCAGCCATAATCCATCCTATTATCGCACTGCTACCGGCCTTGGGCGTTCATGTGCAAAGGAAAATGCTTTCCGCTGCTACCACCGGTTTCTTATCTAATACGTGTGTACCGATGTAGTGAGATAATTTCATTGCCATCGACGCAGACGGAGATTAGATTGCTAAATCGAAACCCACCATCCTTTCTCGTCTTCCAACTCGTATGCAAACAAGCGTGAAGCCTAAAAACAGAGATGCGAAGGTTGAGAGCGAAAAATGATTAGTGTTATTGCCAGCCATGTCTCATCCGCCCGGGAAAAGTGCTCAATTGCCAGATAATAACCACCAAGCCTTACCGTGTGTTTGTTTGCTCAAGTCTTAATCGACATACATATTTCGATTGATTGCATTTCCCCCGGAGGATTGAACTTTTCCCCCATTTACACTCGCAATCATCATCGCACTGATCTCCAGAGATATGTTTGTCAAAAATTTACCCTCTCGATAGTTGGTTTGCCTGCGCGGCAAACAAAAAGCGAGCCACAATCGGGCGTCGCCACCGTCGCTAGGAAAACTTCCAATCGTTTTCGGAAACCGGAAGCCACGCTTAACCGGGGTTTGGGTTTGTTTGAGAATGGTGAATAAAAACAGAGTTTTCCAAAGTTCGCAATCAATCTTCTTCGGGCCCGGTAAAATATTTAACTTCCTCGCGGGGGGCTGTTGGTCTTTTTGGTTCAGGAGAGTAAATGCGGCAGAATGTTTTTTTTTTTTTTTTTTTTTTTTTTACAATCTGTTGAAGTAGGTACCTATAATAAACTTCAACTGGATGTTTGGTTTGCAACTTTTGACCTAATTGAAAGTTTTCGAATGCTTGGAAGGGCGGAATTTCTTGTTGTAGTTTAAATATTTCCGACTGGAAATCATCCTCGAATAGGAAAATTCCTGTCAGTCATCGAGGATCAAGCAAAATGGCTTCAGATAAAAACAATTTAATCTACAAATTATCGTCATAAAAGCCGCATTTTGCATTTGTTAGCGATATCATGAAAGAAAAAAAAGTTTTTTCAAAAATGGCTTATGGAAAATTAATATTTATGCTTTCGCCATTTTGTTATTATTCCATTTGTGTTTAACTATCTTCGTTTTTTCAAGATGGTTTTCCTTGAAAATAACTTTATTCTCATCAATTCATCAATGAGCAGTAAAAGAGATTACGAAAATCATACCATTATCTCGGCTGGGTGCAATGAATAATATAACACATAACTATATTTTTCTTGTTCCATAGTTAACACTTGGAACGAACATGAATAATCGAGCTGTTTGACACAACTATATTCTACATCGATTAATGTTCTGACCTCCGAAGTATATAGACATAGTTAACCAACAACCTCTTTTTTATTGGAATCTGTAACAGTTCTCAATGCATGCGTCGTATAACCTTTTTGCAGCAAATCAATCTTGAAGTGTCTCGAAAATATACCCTACAAAACCTCCTCCAGGGTGGGCCAACTAAAGACGGTACTCGAAAAAAAAAATGCTACAGACAGAAATGATCACTAACAATTTATTTTAAGTCGGATATTTTTGAATCTCTCAGAAAATAAATAAACACATATTAGCTATGTTTTTGCAAAGTTGGTTTATTCAACCTCCTCTTCTAGCCTAATTGCTCGCACCTTGGACTTAACGCTACCCTTCAAATCATGTGCAACATTTGCGCCATCTTTCTTATACACTTTCATCCACTCTTTTTTTTCAAATTTTTGTCGTTTTTGAAGACCTTCCCTGTTTTCCGGAGCTTGAAGGGCCCAAGATTTTTCTATTGGGTGAAGTTCTGACGAGTTTGGCGGATTTGCCTCCTTTGGCACAAAAACAACATCGTTGCCTTCGTACCACTCCATCATCGGTTTCGCGTAATCGCACGATGCTAGATCTGGTCAAAACAGAGTGTTACCTTTGTGGGACTGGAGGAAGGACATCAGACGCTCCTGGAGGAATTCTTCTTTATATATTTGGCCATTGATGGTGCCGGTCGTTATGTACGGCTTGCTGAATTTGCCGCACCCACAGATCACCTGCCACACTAAGTACTACCCCGTAACGTGGGTAGATCACCTTTTCGTGGTACGCTACGGGATGTAAAGGGCGAACACGAAATTATTGCGACACCGAAAATGTCATGCCAATTTTCTTATAATGTTTAGAATCAAACCAAAATTTTAGGGTAGTTTTATACATATATTTACTTCAAAAATCAAAAGAAAAGTTAATCGATGGAGCCTTGAGTGTAAAATTGAACGCATTTTCGCTTGATGCCCTCCATCAAAGTCTTTACAGTGTCATCCGGTACCAGTTTCTCAGTTTTTTTTTTTCCATTTTCTTAACATGTCCTTCTCGTCTTTGACTGTCTTCTTGCTCTTCCGAAGTTCCCGCTTCATTATTGCCCAGTACTGCTCCACCGGGCGCAGCTCCGGACAGTTTGGCGGATTCATGTCCTTTGGAACAAAATGGACAGAATTGGCCTCATACCACTCCAGGACACTTTTAGAATAGTGGCATGATGCCAAATCTGACCAAAATAGCGGAGCTTCGTCGTGCTGCTGCAAGAACGGCAAAAGGCGCTTCTCGAGGCACTCAGATTTGTAGATCTCGCCATTTACTGTGCCCTTTGTCACGAAAGGCTCACTCCTCAGTCCGCAAGAGCAGATGGCCTGCCAAATGAGATATTTAGAGGCGAACTTCGACATTTTCTTCTTCTTAAATTTGTCGTCCACATCGAACTTCTTGCCGGTGAAAAACTCCAACCCCGGAATTTGCTTAAAATCGGCTTTTATATACGTTTCGTCGTCCATCACACAGCAGCCATATTTTGTCAGCATCTTCTCGTAGAGCTTCCGTGCCCGAGTTTTAGCCGTCGATTGTTGCCGCTCATCGCGGTTTGGGAAGTTCTGTACCTTGTATGTATGTAGTCCAGCTCTCTTCTTTGCATTCTGGACGTAGCTCTGCGACATGCCGATCTTTTTAGCCAAATCACGGCTTGAGACGTTGGGATTTGCTTTAATCATCCGCTTCACCTTTCCCTCCGTCTTTTTGTTCTCCGGTCTCGGTTTTCTTCCAGCTCCTTTGCCGTGGTCCAACGTCAATCGCTCCTGGAACCGCTTCAACACTCTGGAGACGGTTGAATGGTGAATGTTCAACATTTTTCCCAACTGCCGGTGCGACAGGTCAGGAAATTCCAGGTGTTTGGAAAGAATTTGTTCTCTCAACTCACGTTGGTTCACCTCCATTTTCGTTGAATCGAAAAACACGACTTCGAGTTTGACAGCATGTACACAATACACATCAATGAGAAAGTGTGCAAAATTTGGTTGATTTTTACTCAATGGTAAAAAAGTTATGCCCAGTTGAATGTGTCGCAATAATTTCGTGTTCGCCCTTTAAGATCTACCACCGATTCCTAGTCTTGACAACTTCAAACTAGGGGAACAGGATTTTTCAGTAATCAAAGGCACACATCTTAGTCCTTGTTACTTTTTATGCCTTGTTGATAGTGACAAGTCCTCGGGTTGCCTGGACCAAGGATGATCTTGAACAAGGAAAAAATGATTAAGTTAGTCTTCATCTATGTGATTCCTAATCTTCTATTCGTTGTTCCCTAGTTTGCAGTGGTTAAGACTAGGGTTCTGATGCATGGTCAGTATCGGTGTCATTGCTTAAATTTGTTGCTAAGGAATCCAATTTTGACTGACAAAGGGGTGCGCCTTTGGAGGGTGTTCCAACACTCCGAAGGGTATAAATAGCGGGACCTTTCAATTAAAATAGATTCCTTGCGATGAAGGCAAGAATGAAAACTGTATCAAAACCGAATACTTCATCATTTCTCAATAGTGATGAAGTAATACGACATGCACTAACACGGGATGTACTACAATAGATCAAATTACTGGTCGAAGTAGTTTTATGTCCCGAACAGAGGAGAAAAAAAGTACTTCTTGGCAAATTTGTCAACCTTGTTCTTCCGGAACTTCTTCGGACCATCCAGGCGGGACTTGCCAATGAAAAACTCCAGGCCGGGAATCTACTTGGCTTCGACTTTAATGTACCGTATGCGTGACAATGTGCACCAGGGGGAGAGGTAGCTCATCGATTCTTCCGGTTCGCCTCCTAGCATCGTGCTATAAGGTACCAGGCGATAACCAGGGTAGTTGATCGATAGCTCGATGACGTCATTTCGTTGGCGTCTGCAATGGGAAATTCTCATAGCAGGCGTTGACGATGGGACGTTGTCGAGTTGTTGAATAGTAACTATCGTGGTAGCTCACCGATTACCTGTCGATCTGCCAAATTTGGAAAGACGTCTGCATTGAATTGTCTCATATAATAATATTCCGCCCACTATATCACAAGAAATTGCGAGTAGCTGAGTGGAATTGAGATAAGTTAAGCATTGGGTACAGGACCAAGTCTCCCCTGGGTGGTACCAAAAGATGAGCGCAATAGAATCATCAAGTTGCCATAAGGCACGGAATGAGACTATTGCATGGCTGGGTAGTCAAAGTCTTCCATTCGTTAGTCATTTCAGGTGGATTAGAACAGGTTTAGGTTTAGGGTGGGCGTTGGCCAGATTTGGATTTTTCAGATGTAATCCTGGATAGGACCCTGTCATTGAACGTCGCGTGAAAGTGGAACTTAATGAAGACCTAAGTACTTTTTCGTAGTTTTTAGTTTTCGGATTTGAAAGATCGTCGGTTACAGTGGCCTGCTTACTGAGCAGAAAAACGCGGTCCTAGGTCCTTACATATCAAAGAGATTTATGGTAAAATCGCTTGTGTATCGTGTATTTTGCGAAACTCGTTGTTGTCGTTGGTTCCGGGTTTGAATGGATACACAAATTTGAGCAACGGCATTATGTGATATGAGGGGCTCGGTGGCCTTAGAGCAACCGTTTTTGCTTACTGAGCAGAACATCATGAGTCTAATCTCAGGCGCATCCACATTCAAGATCCGTCAATCGTTTTATTTGTTAATATGACTACATGGTAATAACAGCAACTCGGTGATTAAAAAGGTGCTCGTCTGCCTAGTGGCAAACGTTTTTGCTTACTGAGCAGAAGACCGTGGGTTTAGTCCCAAGCTCCTTCGCGTTATATGATCATTAGGACATCAATTCAGCTTATCGTTTACCAAAACGAACCCTGCTGCAAACCCAACCCTCTTATCCAACATCCCAGTGATTCCTCGTGGAAGTGCAGAGGTGTTCTCGGCTTCCATCAAAGCGAGTGTCATGTCAACATAATCCTTCCCATTCCTTTCTTGACCTGTGTTCGGGCGCGGTCGGCGCTGGTATTGCCTAATTTAAGATCACCAGTTTTTACACACTGAGGATGATTGCTAGTCCCAAGCATCGTGTATTGGTTCTCTGTGTAATTACAGCTGATCTGGCAGTAACAGAGTAGCAACCGTGGGCGGTCAATCAAGCTCAAGCTCAAGCTCAAGGTCGTATGCGTGACAATGTGCACCAATGAGCAATGTCAAAATTAAAAAAATTCTCAAAAATTTCGTTTTCGAGTTTTTTATATATGCAAAAGGATGATGTTTCTCAGAGTCCTAAACTATGTTAATCATCGATCGAATTTCCACTTGCTGCAATTACGGCCTCCACACGCTTCCGGAATGCACGGTAGGTTCTTATAATGCAGTCTGGATCCATTTCTCTCCAAGTACGGGTTAATGTTTTTCTGAGGCTTGTTGTACTCGGGTGGCGTTTAGAACAGGCCTTGACCTTCATGACGCACCATATTGAGTAATCCCGCGGATTAAGATCGGGGCTGAATGGCGGCCACATATCCTTCGCCCAGAACGGAAGATGTTCCTGCAACCACTTCTGAGTGCGGTTCGAGGTGTGGCACGGAGCTCCATCTTGTTGAAATAAAACATTTGGCTTCGGACCGTACTGTTCTTTGATCCACGGAAGAACATACTTACTTAAAATTCCGATTTAGACCTCCGTGTTGACCTTGTCGCCTTCTGGAATGAACACCGGGTCCATTTTTTTGCCATCGGAAGCCACCAATCCAAACACCATAACGCTAGCAGGATGCTTGGTCAGATACACGATCTTGTGCTGGTCGACCACGTATTTTACCGGAAGAGAACTAATATACTGGTCGGTTCGGGAATTTGATACGGGATCGACGGTAAACATGATCTCGTCGGTAAACAGGATTACCGGATTTTTTCGCTTAAGGAAGTTCAAGATTTTCTTGCATCGTTCGACTCGTATCTCCCGGATGCGGTTGGTAATCATGTGAGTTTTTTTTTTCCGTGCCCTCGACTTCGCCCCGCAATCTTCCTTTTACGATCTTCCGTACCGTAAAGTCACTGATCCCGTGTTCATTTGCTATTTTCCGTTCAATAAGCACTGGATTCACACGATTCTTCCTTTTGATAGCAGCGATAACCCTCGGAACCCGAGCTGACATCGGACGACCTGTTGGCACCTTCGCGGATAGTTGTCCTTTCTTTTCTTGGTCTAAAACTCTTTTGACGGTCCACCGGGACACTTCCACGACGATAGAAATGTCTTTTTACGATATTTGCGCGTGGGGCGAATCACGAATACGCTGCCTCTTCGTCATGGTGCAACTGTCAAACTAAGTAAATCATTTTCTTTTATACACAGCCTACTTCGGTATGTGCTATAGGTTGCCTGCATGCAAAGAAAACCAAAGCATTGTATGCACAGGTGAAACGGAAACCTTATTTGCACAATGGTGCAAACACGTCTCGTCGTTCATTACGATGCATTTTAGCTGCACCAACCACTCGCGGTACAGCCATAGAGGTAACTATAAGACCAGAAGGTCCCGAATAAACGAGCTCAACTTTTTGGTTCAGCTCTGGTACTATCTTCGGTCCCAAGCTAATCGATGCACCCCTCGAAACATAGAAAAATCCACGAACCCCTCATTTTATCTGTAAAACTTTCATAGCGAATCAAAACAAACATAGTGTAGTACTAGAATTTCGACTAGAATGGGGTCCGTTAATCGATTTGCTTGGGACCAATAGGCTAGTCAAGTCGTGAGCCAATATAAAGTCGTTAGTTTCGTATTGATTGTCGGTACAGCTTCCTGGTGCGGGATTTGCCCACCGTATTCTATTTATCGGTTCTGTTAGGTGCCTTCCTTACCTTGAAGACATAAAGTTCATTGTCTGCTGGACGCACCAGACGGAAGAATTGACCTTCTTTGGTCTCCTTGAACGATTTTACCACATCCCGATCCACCTGTGGGACTACCCTGGATTTTCCACGACCGCTCCCATAATTTTTTGTCGCTGCACTTTTTGCTTGGAAGCCATCTCGATAACTACTAGACAGCTGTGACGAGATTTTTCACATGTAAACAATACACTCTAAACTTGTTTTACTCAAAATTTCATCAATTTTTACCCATACAATAAAAAGTTATACACATAAGAAAGTGTTGCATTTTTTTCGAGTACAATCTTTAGACAGATTGTAGCGTTAACGAGGTTTTGGTGGATGTAATAAAGGCAAAGCCAGTGCTGTAAATTCTCAAAATCATTTGAACATTTTTGATGAAAATGAGAAAAGTAGCTATTCGCTATCAAAGAGGACCTCCTCCGAATGGGTGATATCAGTTGCTTAGTCATTTGACGAAGGCATGGATCATTCTCATTTGAGAATGATCTATATATCATTCGATTGAGTGTAACCTACACACAAACGGAGCTCTGGTCGACATTCCGACGAAAAAGCTAAGCCAACCCAACACCAACCTGACTTCTATCAAACCCCAACCCGATGTTGACCCGACATTGACCCTACATAAACCCAAAATTGACCCGACATTAACACGACATTGGGTCGACATCGACTTTAAATTAGCCTTACATTGATCCGACATCGGGTCGACTTGTCTGTTCGGGACCATTTTCCTGGATTTCTTCCATACTCCACTGTCGTATATCAAATGATACTGAGTGACTCAATTGACAGTGACAATGAGCTTCGAATGAGAAAGGGGCTCTTCAAATTATGGTCATGTGAGAATTCGTTTACACAGAATTGATTGAATGGTTGTAGTGGTTCATCTTCAATCGAATGATATGAACATTTACAGCACTGGGCAAAGCTGTCTAGACCAGGGTTGAATCAATGTTGTTTTAAAGTAGCCTTGTAGTAATTAATAAAACGTAAATTGTTACTTGGTTATGCTCAGCTGTCAATTTCAATTTTCAATTATCTTATCAAAACCCAATTGATAAAGGGTGTATTTGATAAAAATGGCACACCGAAAATCTTCTGTAACTTTTGAACCGTATGAGTAAAAAACCAGAAAGTTTGAGTAAATCTTATTCATAGCGTATTGTTTACATCTGTCAAATTTCATAGTTATTCATACAGTAGTTCCAGCCATGTCGTTGAAGCAAGAAATTGTCCGTGAAAAAATGTTGTGCACTTACAATCAAAATCCAGAGGCGTCCCACCGATGGATCGCTTAAAAGTTTGGAATTGCAAATACAACTGTTTCTCGTTTGATAAAAACCTTCATGGAGCGTCTGAGTGCCCGAAGGACGGAAGTGAGTGGTCGTTAAAGTGGTCCAATGGACAATAAAATGGCCAGGAAAGTGGTGCAACAGTTCAAGAACCATCCAAACATGTTAATTCGAGATGTCGCTTAAAATTCCAAGGTGTCAGTCGGTTTTGTGCAAAAAACCATGAAGCGTGCTGGGTTACATGTTTACCAGGTGCAAAAAGCCCCAAACCGGAATGAAAAGCAAAACATCACTGCGAAAACCCACGCAGGAAACTTTACACGAAGTTGCTCACCAGATCGTGATGCATCGTGATGGATGACGAAACTTACGTCAAGGCCGACTTCCGTCAACTTCCTGGGCAAGAATATTTCGTTACCAAATCTAAGATCGATGTTCCAGAGGATGTTCGAACCAAGAAATTATCGAAATTTGCAAAGAAGTTCCTGGTCTGACACGCGATTTGCGGATGTGGTGAAATAAGCGCTCCCTCCATCACTTCCGGAACAATCAACGGTGCAATTTACATGGAAGAGTGCCTTAAGAAGCGTCTCTTGCCATTCATAAGGAAGCACAAAGGATCAACTCTGTTTTGGTCGGATCTAGCATCCTGCCACTACGCTCGAAACGTGTTGTGAAGATGTGAACAACCGGATCTTCCGGAGATTCTGGGCAATTATGAAGACGGAACTTTGCGAGCATCCCAAAACTATTAAAACAGACCGGAAGTAGAAGATAAATTGGGTAAAAACAACAAAAACATTGGGAAAATCGGTTGTACAAAATTTGATGGGTCGAGTGAAATGGAAGGCGCGGGCATTCGGAATGGGAGACGAAATTGAATAAAACAAATTTTTTAAATCATAACTCATTAGTAGTTTTTCATTCCCTAAAAATTTCAAAAAAATACGATAATCGGTTTAATATTGGAGAGTACATATGTGTGTGTGCCATTTTTATCGAATACACCCTTTAATTGTGCTGCCCAGAACAAAAATTGGAACATGTTTCTTCATCTTATTCTTCTGATGAACTCAGAATCAAATAAGGTGAAGAAACTTGTTCTCAATTTTTTTTAATCTGGTCACACATTTATGGTTGTGGACAGTTTCCTTGCAGCCGTGGAAAAACGATTGAAGCAGACTTCCAATAATATATTCCACTGTCAGATGTACACTGTAACATAATTAATGAACATGGTCCAGCATTATGTTTCAATTGTTTCGTACCGTCGTACAATCTGACGTCACCAACATGACAGCTGGTCAGCTGACGTAACTCGCACAACGAATGAAAAACGTTTCTGTCGTGGGAGGAAAATGGTTGGACTGTTGAGAAAATCGGACGGTACTCTTATTTAAAGATGTAGATTCAAATATTTAGCCCCTCCTTTTTGAGAATTATGCGTCAGAACAATCAGCACATTTTTTTTCTTTATTACCGTTATTTTTAGCCATAGGCTAGTTCATCACGTTGTACAGCAGATGGTCAGGCTCATGCCTAAAAAATAGGTTTCAATTAATCATTTTGTTCAACCATTTTCCACAGAGATAGCGCTGTTCCGCTGGTAGGAAGTGATAAAAATCCCCATATAGAAATAGAGAGAAGTGGGAATAATTCGCTTTCGGTGCATATTCAGGTGAAAAAAAGTGAACGACAACCTAAAGAAATCAATCAGGGACTTTGTCGTTCAGGTTTTTCCCGGAAATTATTGTTAAACAAGCTACAATTGATTAAAAATGATTTTTCCCCATACAATTTTACCTGCTTTACTACCAGTCCCCAGATAACCAAAAACAATTCAAATTTGAGAGAGAAATTCTCTCTCACGTGCTCAATTTCTCAACATGCCATGTATTTTGTTGACACTCGATTTGTGATTTCCCTTTCACAGATTACAAAATAGAGTACCTGACACTACAAAACATGTCTGGTACCTCTATATATGCATTTGCTTTAATATTTGAAGTACCTCCTTTTTTACCTTTTCTGCGCAAAAGATACTTTATACCCCGCCCCATACATAAAAATCAGCGGGAAATTCTGTGAGGGGTGAGCTATTTTGTGTGCAGAATGTGTAAAAAAGGAGGGACTTCGATATATAGAGGTACCAGACATGTTTTGCACTGCAGTGTCCTCTGTGAACAATTATAGGAAAACAGATTGTGTCTAGTTTCCGATAGAGGTCACCGCAAACAACAGCTGTGACATCTGATGGAACATGAATGCAGAAGCTTGACAAAATGATCAATTTGACATGAACGTGACGTATAACTGGCTCTGATTACCCAAGGCAGACAGCATTTTAAAAACTTAATGTAAGTTGAGGATTAGATCGGGGATGTGGTGAGGACTGGGTGCGCGAACAAGGTAGAGCTCCACCGTAGGAGACAGTGCCCGGTCCGGTGGAGAAACCCCAACGGCAGAAAAAAATAGAAACTTGAGGAACACACGATGCTTCTTTCAGAAAGGCGATCAGCACAGCCAACGTCGAGAAGTCGTAACCAAGCAGATTACTAACGTTCTCCGGGAGTCCATGTTGTTCGCGTAGCTTCTGGAACTCTGGGCAGACACACAGCACGTGCTCCACCGAGGTGGGGATGCTGCAAATTGAACAGACCTTGCGGTGCCCCACCGAAATTACAGGAAATCCTCGCATGGCCGGTCCGGAGTCTTGAGATGATCCGCTGGTCCTTGTACTTTTGGCTGTCCGGCCAGAAGCGTACGGTTTCTTTGATCTTCCTCAGAAAAGTGGTCCGCGACAGGAACCATTCCTGCTGCCAGGATTCCATAATGTTATTCACAATCCAACGCCTGACGTCTAGGAGGGGTACAGTGTCCAGGAATCCACGTAAAGACGGTTGAAAGTGGGGCGTACCGTGTAATGGCTTGTATCCAGGGGTGGCTCGGGGCTTCGGCTTCCAGCGCTTGGATGACGCTGTGTGAGTCAGTTAATACGAGGATCGGTTGATCTGCCGGAGTGATGGCTGCGTCTGGAATAGCTGCGGCTTCAGCGGAAAAGATGGAACACTCCTCCGGTAGACTTTGACTCGTTGCAGTGTTCGGTCCTGCCACTCCGAGCTCAACTCCAGCCCGCGATCCAGATCCGTCCGTAAAACGATGAACTTGCCCCGGATAAACCGACCCGAGAAGCTCGGCAACAGAACGTCTCAATGTTACAGAGTTATCTCCGGCTTGGAATCCACTCTTAATCCGTTTATCTATTTTGACGACGTTTGATCGCCAACTCTTCTCTCCATGCCAGTGGACCCTGGCCACCGGGGGGAGGTTACGGTTGGCCTTTGCAGCGAGGGCAGCGGCTTTCGTAGCAATGGCTGCAGCAGATCGATAGCGGACAGGGAGGATTCCGATTTCCACACATGCGGCGTCTGCAGACGTGGAAGGGAGAAGGCCGAATACGATGCGTACGTAGGTATTGTATACCGAAGCGAGGATGTGGTTGAGCTTCTCAGTGGCTAAGCAGGTTATTTCGAGGCCGTAGAAAAGTCGACTGTCGATAACAGCTCGAGTGACATGAAGGCGTATCTCACGGTTGCTGGAGCGGTGCGGGCGGGATATTGTCCTGACTATGTTAATGCAGCTACGACAATTTTCTTTCACCATCCTGAAGTGCTGGTTGAAGCTTAGGGTGCGATTCAGTACTACTCCCAGAACACGCACTGTTTTCTTGAGCGGAATCGGATGATCTTGGATGATGATCGGTGGTCCTCGAATCAGATGGCCCGAGTGACAGATATGGCACCGTACACTCTTCGGCGAGGAGAGCTGGAAACCAACCGAAAGCGCCCAACTGCTGACGGCGGAGACTGCTGCCTGGTCCGCTTAGTCGTTCGTCCTGTTACGACGATGAGTATTTCGTCGGCATAAACGATTACGTGCACGTTCTTGGGCAATCGGCTGAATACCCCGTTCATTGCCACCAGGAATAGCGTTACCGCCATGACGGATCCCTGGGGCACGGATCCGAGCGAGTGTTCCCGACAGTCACCTGGAAGGTACGATCAAGCCGATGACACCAGGTGTCCATGTCCTGTTGAACGCCTTTGAAATATCAAGGGAGACAAACTCCGCATGGTGACCGTTGTCCTGGGCTTCCTTAAGTACTTTCCCGAGGGCTGCAAAGTAAGTGGAGGAACCGCGTCCTTGCCGGACAGCATGCTGCCGTTCGTCAAAGAGGCCGTTTGACTCCAGGAACTGCTTAAGACGACGATTTACCATTCTCTCCATCACTTTTGTCGCGTAGCAAGTAAGCGCAATCGGCCTAAAGGAGGAGGCTTCTTCACTCGCCGTGTTGTTCTTCGGAATGGGCACAACCAAGCTTTGTTTCCAGAGGTCCGGATACGAGTCAGTGAGCCATAGATAGTTGAAGAGAGTGAGTAGCCTCGTTTTTCCGTCGAGGGAGAGGTTTTTTAACAAGGATACCCGAATCTCGTTCGGCCCGGCAGATTTACCACTACTGCTGCTGAGGACAAATTGAAGCTCCCGGAATGTAAAAGCTTCGTTGATCTGGAGAGCAGGAACATCGGGAGAAATTCGCAAGTCGCGAATGCTGCTTGTGGAAGGTTTGACGCGCTGGACGAAATCGCTGTCGTAGCCACTGACAGCAGACAGGCCGACAAAATATTCTGAGATCGAGGTGCCATGAGCTTGGATAGTATGTGGAGTAGACCGCCGCTTGCCACTCAGAGCGTTGACGCGATTCCACAATTCACTCGACGATTGGGATTCGTCGATTGAATCCAAGAAATCCATCCAGCTAGATCGCTTTGTGTCACGGATCACCTGTCTGCATGAGTGATGGCGTTCTAGGTAAAACTTCAGCGCTTCCTCCCTACCAGGGTCGTCTAAGACGAGACGCTTAAGCCGGCATAAAGCTTTTGGTATCCTCGTTCCACCAACGTAAGGCTTTTCGCCCAGGTACGCTACCCGTCCTTGGGATAGATACTGTTGCAGCTTCGTAGAGTACTTCCGTGAAACTCGAGATGTCGTTCGGATCGCGTTGCTAAAGGATAGCGTCAGATTTCTCCCTGAAGGCGTCCCAGTTGGCGCCATCTGGTTCTCCGAGTCGTTGGAGGGGCTGCGCCTACGGAAAGCTGTATACGGATCGGGTAATGGTCAGTACCATGCAGGTCGTTACTGATATTCCACTGTGTCCTGTTCGCGATAGATTGACTGGCAGTGGCAATGTCAATCGCGGTGGTGTGCCGTCCATTAAAAAAGGTGGGAGCGCCGTCGTTCAGCACCACCAGGTCCTCACTCTCGAAGATGTTCGCTAGAGTAGAACCTCTGGGGTCTGGGCGGGAGCTGCCCTAGACCTGATGGTGCCAATTGAAGTCGCCGACGATGAGCCGCGGTTCCGGAAGCTTGGAAATAGCTGCACTTAAGTCTCCATCTAAGTTGGCTATCCGTCCGCAGGGCAGGTACGCACAGCCGATAGCTAAGTTAGCGGCGTTCTTAAGGCGAACACCAACGATTGGTACGATCAGCATAATTCCAAAAAAGGAAGTGCCTAAAATTTTCATCAAGAAGTGCTAAGTGCTCAGTGCTAAGTTCTTAAATTTGTTATATCCAAAAGGGAATTTTTTCATGTCACAAACAGCATGACGTAAGCAATATGATAGATCATCGTTTGGAGAATGTCGTATGACTAATGTTACACATCAGTTGATACCCTGCGAATAATTTGTTGTTTTTTTTCCTCATAAACTAAATTATAACCATACATCATATTATTCATTAAATATTCAAGCGGCACTTAGATCAAAGTGTCGTTTAGTTCTATTCACTTGTTATTTTTTGGTTTTGCGTCAATTTTTTTTCCGTACTGAGTACCAATGCTACCGACGGTAGGGAGGCAGCTCCCACACCTGCACCCTACATATCGACCCATAAGCTTATGGACCGGGGACCAACGGCTTTATTTCCTTTTTGAAGGAAGGCGGGATCAGAGATTGTATGTCTTAGAAAAACCCTGGGTCTGGCGAAGTCGAATCGCAGCCAGTTTCAGACACTATCCAAGACGCATTGCAGCAAGCTTTACTCTGTTCGAACGGTTGTCAAATTGATAAACAAAGCAAATGTGTGCAAGATTGTGAGTGACTCTCTTGAAATATCGATTGGTAGTTGTAGTCTGTTGTAGTTCGTTGTTATTGTCGGTCGCGTTTGACACCGGAAAACCCCACACCCGACTTTCGATTTTACTCTCGTTCTGTACAACAACAAAGCTTAGGACATGGTGTGCATTATGGCGCATCATTGTACAAATACAGCGCACTATGTCCGACGTTATGTTTTATGTACAGAGTAAAATCGATTGGCGCGTGTCGAATTTTCCGGTTTTCTACTGTATCAATAATATTTGGTTTTCATAAAAGTTTCTAAGTAGTTAAAATGCGATGTTACGCAAAGTTTTGCAGCTACACTGCAAGTGCACCGGTGAAGAGAAGTTTATTTCGCTCTCCGAAGGATCGTTTCTTGCGCCGCGCGTTGTGGATTTTTTGCGAGATTGATCTGGAAATCCCAGTTCATTTTCATTGCAGAGTGCTGGGTTTTAAATTTTACTAAGATCTCAGCAAACAGGATGTTTGTTGGCATTGGAATTGGAACCTTTTGTTGTTACTCGTTCGAGTTCCATCATTTGTATAACCAATCTAATAGTGAATTTTGTGTTGTTCTTTTCCGCTCGGTTCTTGGCTGTGTGACTATGACAATCACTGGCGTGCACAGGGTGGGGCAAGGTGGGACAATTGCCCCACCTTTTATAAGTAAGATTTTTATTTTCACATTTACAAAATTAGAATATAAAATAACTTGATTTCTTGATAACTTGATTTGAAGGTTAAGGGGGTATTCCCAATCTTTTGCCTTTTTCGGCCTGTTTTTCAATTATTTTTTTTTTTCAAGGAAAATGAATAGTAATGCGCCTAACTCTTTGGGATTCTTGTTTATTGAACATTAAAGTTTACAAATAAATTTTTTTCGACATAAAAAAAGACATTATTGACGTCACAAAATGGCGGCAAACAGACCCCTGTTCGCCGCAAACGCCTGGACGGGCGAAGACTTTTCTCTGGAACGGCTTCATCTGAAACAGATTTCGTGATGAAATTAATAATCTGCATAAGATTCTCTGGAGCTTCTCCCGTTGGCAGCAAAAAATCTAGCAAATTAACAAAATGGCGGCCATATGAAAAAAACAGGCGATTTTTAGCCCGCTTTTTTGCAGCTTTAAGTGAAGCACCTTAAAGCTGCAAAAATGTTAAATGTTAATATTTTTGGCTGAAAGTGGGAGAAGCTCCAAAGAATTTATTAAGGAACAAAATGCGCAAAGATTCAAGTCAATATCTCTTATAGTTTCTGAGAAAAATCTTCGCCCGATAAAAAAAAATGTGGTTTCGAGAAAAACGCGTTTAAAGTTTTGACTTTAGTTAAAACCATTTGGGGGTTCTTACCATTAGTCAGCTATGCCTGGACACCGAATTCGCTGATCGGAAAACGGCTTGGGGGGATGAAAGTATATAGTCTAAAGTACAAAAAAACGTGAAAAAAAAAATTGATTTTTTGAAAAAAAAGATCGGGAATACCCCCTTAAATAACTTCATTTTATATTATAAGAGGCACTAAAAACCTCTTATTGCGTCAATTCCTAAATATTTTGGTCAAAAATTGTACCACAGTGTAATTTTTTTTCAGGGTGTTCATGGAGGTTTAAAACAAGAGGATAAATTTAATGTTGAAAAAACTCACCTTTGTGGTGGTAAATCAAAGAAAAAGCTTTTTATTTAATATTTCTGGTGTAAAAATATCATCAAGGTGAAATGCATGGAGGGACTTATCAAAATGAATAACTCTGGTGAAAACATTTAATCGCGCTAAAAATTTGGAGGTGCACATTTAAGTTAAAATTTCTGGTGGAAAGTTCGCATCGTTCTGATGAATGCAGGCTTCATTTAAAATTTATGGTGGAAAATCTGCACCATTCTGGTTAATGAAGAGGCAAAGCCTGAAAATTGCACCACAAAGGTGCATGATGAAACAAACTTCACTGACAATTTTTGGTGCACCGTTCTAGTGAATGAAGAACCATGCTTTATTGAAAATTTTTGGTGAAAATTTTGCATCGCTCAGGTATATGAAATGAACAGAAAATTTCTGGAGGAAAACTTGCACTGGTCTGGTAAATGAAGGTACAAGCTTTATTTAAAATTAAGCTTTATTGAAAATTTCTGATGGAAAACCTGCACCGTTCTGGTGAACGAGTGGGCAACTTTTTTGGAAAAAAAATTTGGTCTTAAATTTGGATCCTTCTGCTGAATAGAGAAACAAAGAATAATTTCTGTTGTTAAATTTGCACCATTCTGATGATTTGAGGGAAGCTGTTTTACTGAAAATGTATGATGAAAAACCCGAAAATAGGGGCAAACTTTATTTGGTGAAAAACCTGCAACATTCTGATGATAGGAGAAGCCAGCTATATTGAAAATGTTTGGTAGAAAATAGAAAAAGGAAATCTGCACGAATCAGAAGATTGGGGAAGTAAATTTTTATTAAACATTAACGGGGGAAAATTTTGCACCAAAATGTCTTCCGTTTCGAGATGCGCAATGTGCCCCCTGGTCAATTGAAACTTTCTATTCTGGGGCAAGTTTGTATTGAAAATTTCTGGTTTAAGATTTGCAAAAATCTGCTGCATGGAGGGGCAAACTGAATTGAAAATTCCTGAGGTAAAAATTGCACAGTTCTGGTGAATGTAGGGGTAAGCTTTATTGAACATTTCTGGTTAAAAAAAAATACAACGTTTTGATGAATGGACGGACAACTTAAACTTTACTTCCAAAAAGAACCTTAAGGGTATTGAATTTTGTGGACTGAAAAATGAAATTCCTAAGGGATGTTGAGGAAAATTTTATGCTTATTCTGGGAGGAATTTCTGAAGAATACAGAGGAAATTCTTCTGAAACTTAAGGGAATTTCCAGTTCCAATGTGTTCTGAGAAAAAAAATGTTTTGAGAATAACCTCAAGGATATTGAATTTTTAGGACAGTTTCAAAATATTTCTGGGGAGAATTCAAAAAAAGAAAAATTCTGCGGATAATTTATATTGCATCCTGCAGGTAATTTAAAGATAATTTGGAAAAGAATTCCGATAAAATCAAATTTTGAGTGAAATTCCAAAGGTATTTTAAGCAAAATTTCAAGCAAATTCCGAGGATAATTTCTAGCTCATTCCGGGAAAAATTTCTGAAACTCTAAAAGAATTTCAGTTCCAATGTGTTTTGAGAAAAAAATCATGAAGAGTTCTAAGTATAATTCCAGTGGACTTCTGAAATGAATTTCAAAAGAGCTCTTAGGAGAGTTCTACAAAAAATCCGAGAAGAACCTCAAGGATATTGAATTCTGAGGACAGTTTCTAAGGATTTGTGGGGAGTATTCCAAGAAAGTTTTGCGAATAATTTCTAGTGCATCCTGCAGATAGTTCCAAGATAATTCCGAAAAGAATACCGAGAAAATTAAATTTTGAATGAAATTCCAAAGGAATTTTGAGGAAACTTTTAAGGAAATTCCGAGAATAATTTCAAGCTCATTCTGGGAAGAATTTCTGGAGAAGACAGAGGAAATTCTTCTGAAACTTTAGGAAAATTAGGTGTTCTGAGAAAAAAAAAGTTCTAAAATATTTCGAGAAGAACCTCAAGGATATTGAATTCTGAGGGTAGTTCCAAAGGATTTCTGGGGAGTATTCCAAGAAAATTTTGATAATTAATTTCTAGTGCATCCTGCTGATAGTCCCAAGATAATTTCGTAAAGAATACCAAGAAAATCAAATTTTGAGTGAAATTCCAAAGGGATTTTAAGCAAATTCAAGCGAATTCCGAGAATAATTTCTAGCTTATTCCGGGAAAAATTTCTGAAACTCTAAAGGAATTTCAGGTCTAAGGTGTTCTGAGAAAAAGTATTCCAAGAAAATTTTGGGAATAATTTCTAGTGAATCCTGCAGATAGTTCCAAGATGATTCCAAAAAGAATACCGAGAAAATTAAATTTTGAATGAAATTCCAAAGGAATTTTGAGGAAAATTTCTAGGGAGTACCGATAATTTCCAGCTCATTCCGGGAAAAATTTCTGGCTAATACTGAGAAATTTCATCTGAAACTCTAAGGTGTTCTGAGTAAAAGTCAAGAAGAGTTTTAAAAATAATTCTAGAGGACTTCTGAGAAGAATTTCAATAGAGCTCATAGAGTTCTAAAAATTTCGAAAAGACCCTCAGGAATTCTGAGGATGGACTTTTTTGCAACTGTATAAAATTTAAAGACAGCTTTTGGATTCCCTAATTGAAAATTAGGTATTAGTTTGCCTTGGTCTATTGTTGTCTTACTAAGAATTTCGTCTAAGAATCTTCTCTGAATATCTCAAGTCGTTTGTTACCGTGGATAAAAAGTTACAGCTGTTTATGTGCGTTGCAATAAATTCGGGTTTGTTCTTTATATCATCTTTAAAACATGTTCAATATTCGGCATCATTTCCTGTACTTTGACTACAATTTTTGCTGAAAATGACCAAGTTCTACGTAGTGGGAGGACGGGCATAGTGAGCATCCCGCAGTTTGGCTCTGAATCTCCAGCTGCATGAAACGAATCAACTGGTAGTAGGTTCAATATCATTATGATATTGATCATACTACCAACCAATTTGTTCCGAACGGACGGAAGTCCAAGCTGGTGCCCAGGATGCTCATTATGCCTTTTCTTACCCCTACTCGCAACGGTAATAGTAAAGCGTAAGTACAACAGCATATAAGAGCTTACAAAACCTTGAAATAGTCAAAAATAAACTGTAACGATGCCTTCAAAATATACAAAAACGTACTGCACAAAATTTCAGAAAGGTAACTTAATAAAAGATGATACCAGTACATTGAAGAATATATTTTTATTTTGGTTCATATATTTAACCTGTAAAGAAGAGCATGACGCAAAACATTATTACAACGATTCCTGCAGGGTTCAGAAATTGGAAGAATGCGACTGAGCTGATGGGCAAACACAATCGCAGTGATATCCATGTCCAACTGGACCACCAAAAAACAGCTATGATTGCTGCTAGTGAGGCAAAGCGGCTACAAAATCGCTATATAATGGAACGTTTCATCGATATTGTGCGCATACTTTGCAAAAGTGGCCGAACACATCGTGGACATTCGGAAGGAGCGGAAAGTGTGCCACCCAGTTGGTGGTTAACTATAATTCTGTGCTGGAAAACCACTTGGCGGAAGGTGCCAAAAATTGCCAGCACACAAGTAACCGTATTCAAAATGACATGATTACGTCGTTGCACAATGTAGTGCTGCGGAACATTGCGAAAACCTTGCGAGGAAAACCAGTGGCAATAATTGCAGATAAGACGAGCGATTGTGGACACCACCATCAGTTGGTGATTGTCATCAGGTATATTGACAATGATGGGATTAAATTGCCAATTCCATTGGCTGTCTGAAAGCAGTTTGCATTGAAGAAGATAAACCACCACATGAGCAAAAAATGAATAAAATTAGCTAAATTGAACAGTAGGGAAACAGTGGTGGGTGGGCAGCACCATCCACCACGCACTTTGGAGTACTCCCTATCCCCAGATTAAATGCACCATAGAAGAAAATTGCCCCTCCTTAACAAGATTCCTGTGCATGCTAGTGATGACAATGCCTGATAAGAACATAATTGGATGTACGAAACCATGTGACCATACTATCACCCATATTCTCGTTTACGTCCGGATAGCATTTTAAACCAGAATATGGGGGTATTGCGGAAACGCAGATCTCTTAGCTTTCCACCTTCTAAACGCAAAACATGCTTATTACAGTAGATAATAAACCATAAAGGCCATTAGAAACAGTAGAAGCAACATAGTCAGAATTAATTAAATGAACGGATTTAGTTTTCTTTATTTTCCTAAGTAAAAAGTTGAGTTCAATGTGATTTAATAATAACATTAATTTTTCAAACAAATCAATATAAAGGGTGATACGGTCAAAATTTGGTCAAGGGAAAACGCGTGTAAATCGGTGAAATCGTTTATTTAAAAAATCAAATTAAATTTCTTTTTCAAGTTCAATTAGTATAAAATTCAGGAAAAATATTCAGTTAGGCTTCCGCTTTTCCAAATCCGAATTGCCGGGCCTTACGATTGACCCCTGCCATCAGATTTTGTACAGCCACCTTGTCCACCTTCTTCGCCGCAGAAAGCCAGTTTGCCTTGAACTGCTGCTCGCCCTTAGCAGTTTTTTGGTCTTCTTTAGGTTCCGCTTGACAATAGCCCAGTATTCCTCAATTGGGCGGAGCTCTGGCGTGTTGGGAAGGTTCTTGTCCTTGGGAACCACCTGCACGTTGTTGGCGGCGTACCACTCCATGGCCTTTTTACCGTAATGGCAAGATGCCAAATCCGGCCAAAACAGTACGGAACAACCGTGTTTCTTCAGGAAAGGCAGCAGACGTTTATTCAAACACTCTTTCACGTAAATTTATTGGTTGACAGTCCCAGAAGCTATGAAAATGCTGCTTTTCAAGCCACAGGTACAGATGGCTTGCCAAACCAGATATTTCTTTGCGAACTTTGACAGTTTCATGTGCTTGAAAACATCTGCTACCTTTCCCCTTCCTTTTGCCGTATAAAACTCCTGTCCCGGAAGCTGCTTGTAGTCGGCTTTGACGTAGGTTTCGTCGTCCATTACCACGCAGTCAAACTTCGTCAGCATCGTCGTGTACAGCCTTCGGGATCGCGCTTTGGCCGTCGTATTTTGTTTATCATCGCGATTTGGAGTCACTACCTTCTTGTAAGTCGATAGTCCGGCTCGTTTTTTTGGCTCGATGCACGGTTGTAGACGATACACCCAGCTTATTTGCGGCATCTCGGAGAGAGAGGTTAGGGTTTCGCTTGAAACTACCGGCAACTCTCTTTGTCGTCTCAGCGGCTTCCGGTTTTCGATTTCCCCCGATCCAGACTTCTTGGCTGTCGACAAACGTTCCCCAAACACTTTAATTACATTTGTAACGGTTGATTTGGCAACTTTTAGCGATTTTGCCAACTTTGCGTGCGAGTAGCTCGGATTTTCGCGATGCGCGAGCAAAATTTTGATACGCTGCTCTTCTTGCTTGGACGGCATTTTGACAACTGAAGAGTGAATTCCAAAATCAAAATAGGAGCAACATTCTACACACACACACCTTCAAAATGAGGGGTGTTCAGGTTTTTTAAATGCAAAATTGAAAGAAATACGTCAAGTTGATATTGACCAAATTTTGACCGTATCACCCTTTAGTACTTTATTCAAACGGAGAGTCACAAGGGCCAAAAGCTTCCGGTCAGAAACGAATCACGATCATTCCCATTGAACACCCGGTAGATCGACAAACTTTTCTTACAGCATTTGCTCAGGTCTGCAACACGTTTTCACGGCTTCAGATCCTCGATACTGCAAAAACAAAATCGTAGTCAGATGATTCGCTGCTAGGTAGGTCAACGGTAATTAAAATGTTTAAAAATAAGGTGAATTCCGTCCTGAGCGATGTTTCACGCGCAAGGCGAGATTTTGCGAAGGTATGAGACGGAGAGAGATGAGAGAGAGAGAAAAGTACTAATTGTCTCTCTCATGCCATCGCAAATTTTGCTCCGGTCAACTAATGCACGCTCATATCTGAATATACCAATACTCATCATCGCAGGATCTTTGTGCACCGAAAGGGTATATGTGAGCCAATACACACTTTGAGTTCAGTCGATCGGTAAACACCGTTAAACTTGTACTGAAAACATCATTCTTTGTAAGTAGCCCTTGAAGCTTTTTTACATGCTGAATCGCTGAAAATTATTAATTAAATAATACTAATTTATACTCATAATAAAAATACTTAACACTCCTATTTTTATAAATACAAGACGACCGACAACAACAAGTCAACAACAAACACATGCACTAGCAACCGGTCATTAAAAAATAAGTGTTACTTCGATGGAAATTTATAGCAATGGTATAAAATACTTAAAAATACTTAAGAATACTTACGCGGGATTTACAAATATTTTATTGATATTAGATATGAAGTTTAGAGTGGGATGCCCCTAGGCAAAACATTTTGCGACACTTAGCCAACCAAACGTCACTTTTGCTGATATCTCGGCAAAATATGTTTGTCGGGAGCTCGGCTCTACAAATCTTGGCAAAAATTGCCGAGATTCGACAAAAACAACTAAGTGTATAGTAGTTTTTGTTACAACCAGTGCTGCAAAATCTCGACAGTACACGGTGATATTGACAATTCTGCTTTCGTCACTCATTTTAGCTAACAGTCATAGTCAAGGCAAACCATGTCAATTGTCAATGACAATGGTGTCAGTGACGAACATGTGCAGATTTGTTTATTAGCTAAATTTGTAACAAAATTAAATGACTTGAGCAAAACAATTACATGGATACATTTTAGTGAACAAGTATCTACGTCCTGAGCTACTTGGATAACAATAATGTGATACAGAATGTACTAAATTACACTTTTTGTTACCAGGTGAATCTTTGTCATTGACGAAACAATGAATGAGATTTTGACGAAGGTTTTTTTGAGGATCAAGTCTGTCAGTGACTATGTGACGAACAATTTTGTCAATATCGCGCGAAAGTCTGTCAATGACAATGACAAATCTCAGCACTGGTTACAACCAATCAATTGTGGAAAATGTTGATGCAAACAAATCTTTTGAATTCACTTTATGGCTAACATTTAAAGGCTCTAAGAAAAAAAAGTTTTACATTTTTCCTTTCTGAACCTCCTGTAGTGATGTAATATCGCAGCGTGCGTGCGATGATCGGTAGGAAACCTCTCATTTCAACAAAAACTATCAATGGTTCAGTTTTTCCAAAACAAAATAACCCAAAATAGTCTCTCTGGATTACTTTCGGTGATTAATGTTGAGCCAATTATCCTTCTGTGCGGCGATAGCCTTCTGAATCTTCCAGCTTACAGTGATGACAAATGTTTAACCAGCTTTTTCCCCATCCACTCCTAAACCCGCAGTTGTTCATAATTCTATGAAGGACGCAACAATCATATTTTTTTTTTCCCCTTTCGCCTCCCTTCGGGACGGTCGGCCACAACCCAACCGACCGTCGGCGACGCTTTAATCTCAAAGTCTAAGCTACCATCTATGCAGTAAATCTCAACCTTCTTTCCTCGAGCACTGACCGGTATTCCACGCCCTCCGACGAACGATAAGGAATCCAGCTTATTCTTCGGTGTGCGACAAAATTAAATCAAGTGAAACATCCGGCAGCAGCGATAAAAAAATATCATCGGGTGGAATCCCTTCGTGGGAGAAAAGGCAATCCGCACTCGTTTTGTCCCAACATTAATACGCCGGGACGCGGAAATATGGTAGACATCTTTCAAACCATTTCCCCGGGCTACCCCAGCGAACGGAGGAGAACGGAATGTCTCATTTCAAATTAGCAGATTCCGGGCAGAAAATCACATTTTCCCTCAACCGGTTCGCGCAACAAGAGCACCCATTGCAAGCTTGCATGTGTAGGTTAGGCAAAATTGCATTCCATCACCGGCTCAGTGCGACATTAGAAAATGTTTGCATAATTAGTTTTCACAGGACGGAAGAAGCTGGATGGTGATGGGATATAATAACCATGTTTGGTGCAGCGGAAAGCGTGTGCACAGAAGCTTCTCATATTGAAATATCCAATTATGACGCGTTAACGAGGTGGAAATTGTTTAACGAAACTCTACCGCACGAAAGTAATCTGCTAGCTCAGTGGTGCTTGGGTCGACGATATCGTGGACGGAGTGGCTTTATGGGTGCTTTACGCAAATAAGAGCCAAAATAAATATTCCACGAAGCGTTAGGAATCTCTATGCAAACGGCTTACATACTTAGTCGATAAATCTTTAATTCTTAATTCTAAGCTCTTTACATCTTCTGCTGACAACGTTTCGATCGATAGCCGATAACAGCGGACAACCTCCTAGATCCACGTGCCATCTCCGTCCCTAGTACAAATCAAGCCCATGGAATAAGATTGAGTGGATTCGAAAGACCTCAAACCTCGATAAAAATGCGGTCCCAAGAGTGTCAATTTGAAATTATCCTTAACTGCAAGGCAATTAACAATAAAGATATGCCCCATTAGTTTTGTCGATTGCCATTGAAACTTCCCATCCAGAAGTATTGGAGCGCAAACTTTGTGGAATATTATTGCAAAGGAAATGGGATAATAAGTTTGAATTTTTAAATTGTTCCACGCGCTCCGGTTGGTTTCTGCAGATTTCTGAGAACTGTGTATATAAGAAGCACTTTTCCCGTTTGCTTGCGATTTTCATAGCCATCAAATCCTTGAAATCCAACGCCTTGCATTCCCAGGCGGAGCGAAAGAAAAACTTGATCCCATAAACAGGAGCCATTATGGCGCGCTCAAAGGAAACGAATTGAATGCAATGGACCCCGGCAAATGGCAGGAAGAAACAACTTAAATTTCAACTCAATTGCTTGACAGAGTAGTTATCATTCAATTGCGCTGCCCGGGTCGCATTTTAAGCCTGGAGCGCGGGGAATTTATGAAGCGAAAGGGGTTTTATGGCTTCCGGTGGTTTTCGTTTATGTCACCAACCTTGGGGGGTAGATCCGTGTTTTTTTTGCGTTTACGATCTGAAAATGGTCCCTGTTTGCGAGAGATAGGGCGAGAGAAAAGAAAATTTTTACTTGGGGAAGGTCGTAAACGAAGGTCGTTGTGGACAGAATTATTTGCATGTTACATAGTCTGCGAAATTCGAGCGCTTGTTAGTATTTTACTACTATTGCAGAGCCGGGCGGTTGTTGTGTTTGACGATGTTGATCTTTAACCTAGCGATGGTGCTCAAAACAGGGCTGTTAAACTGTTAAACTCGGTTTGGGGTTATTTTCTACGCCGCAATCACTCAAGGTCATCGTGAACGGTTTTCATCCTTTGCGGTTGCTTGCTTTCACCCAGGCGCAGTTCCACGCCACATGACGAACCGATATGACGCGACCTTCTCGAATTTGCAACTCTAAATTGTTACTTCCAATCGAAGTGACGTCTGAGACAAAGTTACGGGAAAAGATAATTTCTTTCCAGGAAAAATATACACGGTACAAAATTCGATCCAAAAAATGCCTCTCTACGATATTTCTTTTTTTTATATATATAATAGCTCTGGTCCTCTCAAGTTCCTTCCGCACATCTCTCCGCGGTGTAGCCTGGGCAATGTTGTCTTTCTGACAATAGCAAAGTGAGGAGGTGCGACGCAAACACTGGCGCGATAACCATAGCACAGAGATAGAGGAAATGTGTCGTCAACCCGCAGGAGTACCAACCGGCACATTGGATCGACTCCAGTAAGATCCCAATTACGGCACACTGGACACGGCATGGAATAATGGACACGAGACGGCACAATGGATTGGATACCACGCTACAGGGCTGACAGTCGTGCTATTCTGCTCCCTGAGTAAAGAAGGGTGACAACTTCTTGAAATGGCGAGTGAACTAATAGTGCGGCTGCATCCATCCCGGTTAAACCTTGGCAAGCTTCCGGATACGTTCAAAACTCGTCGCCAATTGATGGTTGGTGAGTAGTAGGCTCATATGTAACATTCATGACTTACACCAATCTGGCTCTGAACACGGCGCCCATTAAGGACCGTGTCAACCCTAGATCATGGCCTCCTTGGTTGCTTAGATGCAAGTTCCAGCAGCAGTAGCAGCAGCAGCAAGCCCCAATATGAGCAGCTAGGACCCCAAGGATTCCAAAGAGAGCAGCCAGGCGTTGGGCTAAGCCAGATATGCACACCAATATCCAGCAGTAGCAAATCTCAAGAACTGCAGTTTGGAAGAATTAAAATGACATTATAGTGGCAGCTCCTAGGGGCAAGTCAGCTGTACGCTGAGCTAATATATTAACATTGAGAAACTGTGAGTTACTCGTAGCTACTCAAAAAATAACAAAGTAGCCTTAATTTAACTTTTTTTCAATCTGTCGTATGTACAAACAAAATAACGTCAGACATCATGAACAGTTTTGTTAAAAAAATTAGATTTAGATTTCTTGATTAAAGAGACTTTCAGCTGCAATTTTGTTTAAATGCAAGTAAGTTATTTTTCTCTCTAAAACAAACTTTCTTTTTTAAGTATAGATGCTGCTTCAAACTGAAAACGTTTGTCTATATTCCAGCATCGATCATACGAACTCCAACAACTTATATGGATTTACAGAAATGATCAGGGAATGATTGCATAGTTCGTCATCCTATTATTTGAACATTCGGTAGTAACGACAAGGATGGTGTTTTAACTAATACTCTGCACTAATACCGTTGTTGTATTATTAAAGGGTGATACGGTCAAAATTTGGTCAAGGGAAAACGCGTGTAAATCGGTGAAATCGTTTATTTAAAAAATCAAATTAAATTTCTTTTTCAAGTTCAATTAGTATAAAATTCAGGAAAAATATTCAGTTAGGCTTCCGCTTTTCCAAATCCGAATTGCCGGGCCTTACGCTTGACCCCTGCCATCAGATTTTGTACAGCCACCTTGTCCACCTTCTTCGCCGCAGAAAGCCAGTTTGCCTTGAACTGCTGCTCGCCCTTAGCAGTTTTTTTGGTCTTCTTTAGGTTCCGCTTGACAATAGCCCAGTATTTCTCAATTGGGCGGAGCTCTGGCGTGTTGGGAGGGTTCTTGTCCTTGGGAACCACCTGCACGTTGTTGGCGGCGTACCACTCCATGGCCTTTTTACCGTAATGGCAAGATGCCAAATCCGGCCAAAACAGTACGGAACAACCGTGTTTCTTCAGGAAAGGCAGCAGACGTTTATTCAAACACTCTTTCACGTAAATTTCTTGGTTGACAGTCCCGGAAGCTATGAAAATGCTGCTTTTCAAGCCACAGGTACAGATATAAACCAGATATTTCTTTGCGAACTTTGACAGTTTCATGTGCTTGAAAACATCTGGTACCTTTCCCTTTCCTTTTGCCGTATAAAACTCCTGTCCCGGAAGCTGCTTGTAGTCGGCTTTGACGTAGGTTTCGTCGTCCATTACCACGCAGTCAAACTTCGTCAGCATCGTCGTGTACAGCCTCCGGGATCGCGCTTTGACCGTCGTATTTTGTTTATCATCGCGATTTGGAGTCACTACCTTCTTGTAAGTCGATAGTCCGGCTCGTTTTTTGGCTCGATGCACGGTTGTAGACGATACACCCAGCTTATTTGCGGCATCTCGGAGAGAGAGGTTAGGGTTTCGCTTGAAACTACCGGCAACTCTCTTTGTCGTCTCAGCGGCTTCCGGTTTTCGATTTCCCCCCGATCCAGACTTCCTGGCTGTCGACAAACGTTCCCCAAACACTTTAATTACATTTGTAACGGTTGATTTGGCAACTTTTAGCGATTTTGCCAACTTTGCGTGCGAGTAGCTCGGATTTTCGCGATGCGCGAGCAACATTTTGATACGCTGCTCTTCTTGCTTTGACGGCATTTTGACAACTGAAGAGTGAATTCCAAAATCAAAGTAGAAGCAACATTCTACACACACACCTTCAAAATGAGGGGTGTTCAGGTTTTTTAAATGCAAAATTGAAAGAAATACGTCAAGTTGATATTGACCAAATTTTGACCGTATCACCCTTTATTCCCAGATCATCAAGAGCTGTTCCTGTTTTCTTTGCGTTAGTAGAACTACAAATATGCAAAAAATAAAGGAAAGAAACATGATCAACTCTGGAGGGTCTATGCACATGTAGTTGTGGCCACCACGAATTTGGACAATTAAAGCTTACTCACATATACACATCAAATCGTCTGTCGAATGTGTTCAAAATTTTACAATTGTCCTTAAATGCAATTATGAAGAAATAAATGATAATTTTTTATTTTGTTTTACAGCTGATTAATTTCTTCGAAAATATTTTCAATTATATATTGCACTTTAATACATAAAACTCGTGGATTTTCATGAACTAATGGCAGGGTTGTCGGTGTGAATTTTGCATTACGTGTTTGGCAGAATATTCGTATTATGCTTTCAATTTACAAAGCGTTATTGGCAATGATTTTTCACTTCCACTGACGAGATAAGCTGCGATGCCTGGAATAATTCTATGGTAGAAGTGACTTGTTCCTTAATCATGGCTGACCAAAGTAATTAAAGTCATGCAAAATGCCGGGAATGCAACTGATGCGCTAGAATATAAAAAAAAGAAGTTTATAAAATTGTTTTGAACTTACACCGGTGAAACATATCAGTGCTAACATTTGAAAACGGCACAAAAGCCATTTGTAAACAAATGGTTTGTGGGCCCTTTACTCACTACTTGAAGTACACCCACGCGACATAACAGCAACATTGGGTAGGGGAAATTTTCCCCTTCCTGACGATGCTGTTGGTTTGCGTGGGCGTTCTTCGGGTAGCGAGTAAAGGGCCCACAAACCATTTGTTTACAAATGGCTTTTGCGCCGTTTTCAAATGTTAGCACTGATATGTGACACATAACTCGATCAAAACTTTTCTCTCGTTGACTGAGTTGCTGCGATACATATTGACATGTTGACAACGATATTCAGTATTGAACAGCGTGAGTAACTCAGAGCTACTCAAAATTTGCTAAAAATTACTCTTGATTTAAAGCTGTCTGGCACCTAGGGCAGCTCGGGAATTCCAAGAGTGGAGAAAATAAGCCGAAATTCTAAAACGTCTCTGCTGGAGTCCAAAGAAAGCATAAGGCTGACAGAAGCACATGAGACGCTGAAGGGACCCACCAATCCACACCCCAGGAGATGAGAAGGAGCATCAAGGAGATGGAAAGAAATGGTCAGTGGCGTAAAGTCGAGATCCAGAAGGAGTAGAGGAAAAAAACAGATGGAAGATGAAGTGAGGAAGAAGGAAGAGGAAGTGAGGAAGAAGTAAGAGAAGAAGTAGGAAGACAGTAAGAACAAGTAGAAGCTTAGGCCTCGAAGAGAAAGAAGCAAGGGCGACGCTCTTCTTGTTGAGGCGAAGAACAGAACGTCCTAAGCAGCACTACTCCGGGAAGTGAGAGAGGATCCAGAGTTGAAGCAACTAGGCGAGAACGTGGTGAAAAGCAGGTGAGATGCTATTCGAACTGAAAAGAGACCCAACGGTAAAGACCGTAGCTTTTAAGGAGCTCGTCGAAAAGTCTCTTGGCGAGAAGGCGAACGTAAAAGCCTTATCTTAAGCAAACCCCACACGCATCCGTATATTGACGCAAAGGGGAATTATTGACAATAATACTGAGGATGTGAATTCAGAAATATTGTCAATCTCGATATATTGACGTCAATAGAAAATGTATTGACAATACGATTATTTTCAATAAAAGCAATCGTGTAGGGTCCATTTTACAGGCAGTTGTCGAGTGTAGGGATCTGGATGAGATCACAACGGAAGACGAATTGAAAAGTGCGCTGAAGGTGCAATGCAACCTGGGAGACGTACCGATGGCAATTCGGTTGAGGAAGGCGTATGGTGGCACGCAGACGGCGTCGATACGACTATCTTCGCACGCAGCTAACGAGCTGCTGAAGATAACCCGAATCAAGGTTGGGTGGTCAGTGTGCCCGCTGAAAGGTGTCTATGAAAATGGAGAGATGCTTTAAGTGCATGGGCTTCGGTCACCAGGCGAGAAACTGCAAAGGCCCTGACAGATCTGATCTGTGCGGGAAATGCGGAGAGAAGGGGCACGTTGCAAGACTGTTTGAAGCAACCGAGGTGCATACTAGCATAGCATTAGCGATTGCACAAGTCGTTTTTTAGCGATGGGCCCAATATTAGATCGATAGGCCAACATTAGAGATATTTCCCCTACTACAACAGATCAAATTACTGGTCGCAGTGGTTTTCTGTCCCGAACAGAGGAAGAAGAAAAAACCACCCATCCAACAAAGCATCAATTAAACTATGTTCCATCTAGAGGTGGGCAAAATAGCTCATCATGCTGAGCGGATCAGACCCGTCCAGCTCATAAAAGGGAGTCGATTCTTTCGAACAGCTCTTTAGCTCACCTTGAAATTATAGAAATTTTGACACAAATTCAAAATCAGAAAAGAAATACGGGGTTTTAGTGACCATAAACCAATAGAGCTATTGAACAACTGAACAATTGTAAAACAAAATGTGCCAAAACCATATCAGTAAAACAATAAAAAAAATATGCGAGAGAGCTACACCTATGTCACACGCGATAATATGATCGACATCGTGTTACACGATGTTACTCCTTTTCTCAAGCTATGCAATCCAGTCTACATACAGATTTTAGTTCTGATGTTAATTCTTCAGCAGATTTTCTCTCACTATTCTTGGCTTCAGCTCCAGAACATCAGCTCAGATCTAGAGATGGGCTCCCAAGCTGTTCTATAGACCCGATTCATAAAAGTCAGCTGATGACCCGTGGTTCATTTTTAGGAACCACAGCTCATCAGCTCACTGATATCATAAGTCTAATAGTGTATTCAGATCTGAGCGTGCATCAGCGGAACGGAGCAGAATTTGCGTAGGAATGAGAGAGACAACTAGTACTTCTCTCCCTCTCGTACATTCACAAAATTTCGCCCCGTGCGTGTACTATCGCTCAGGACGGAATCCACCTTGATTCTCTAGCACAATTGCTCCCACTATTCTCGCCTTCAGCTCCAGATCATCAGCTCAGCTCCGGATCTGGATCTGAATCGTGAAGAATCGAGAGAAAAAAGATCCGAAGAGCTGGATGGGTCCGAGAGCTGTCATGTCAGTGAATCATTCGAGCCGATGATTCGGATCTGGAGCTGAGCTGATAAGCTGGAGAGAATGATGGGAGGAGAGGTAAGAGCACATATGCATTGGATAGCATTAGATAATACCAGTAGACATTTAAGATCGTGTAATCGTAGACACATGTTGAAAAACGCGCGCATCTTGTTTAACGCGGTGACTGTTCAATGCGTAAAGGAGCAAGGCGTACTTTTTTGAAAAATTTCGCTATAAGTGACGGATTGAATGTGTTTTGTGATATTTAACAGTGTGCTGATGAGCTGCGGTTTCTAAAAAAAAAATTAACCGCGGGTCATTAGCTCACTTAAGTGAATCGGGTCTTTAGAACAGCTCGGGAGCAGATCGCCCATCTCTAGGTCCATCCCAACTTGAAGTTCAGAACGTCTATCTCTAAAGATGTTTGGCTCGAGTAAATGTTATTTCTTCTTCAGGCAGAGATTGCAGTACAAAGTCAAAATCAATTCATCATAAAGATGAAAGTTGTCTTTTCTATCACTATACTTTTTATAAAGCTGTTAATAAGCAATAAAGAGCAAAAGTGTATTTTATTGAATTGTTATATTTCTTTACACATGATATAAGGATGAATAATCAACATCTTGTTAAAACACTTGCTCAAAGAGAGTATTAAAATTAATCGATTTTTTCGATTAATCGATTATTTCATGTCGATTTGTCGATGTCGATTACTATAAATAAAAAAATAATCGATAAGTAAAGAATCCATTAGTTGGTAATATCGGACATCACAAGGCATCGATCGCTTCACTATGCCACAAATTTTTGGTCCGGAAGCACACGCGAAGAAAATAAAACAAGTACGCAGATAGCGTCATCTCTTTTGATGCTTGCAAACACGATGAATCACGCTTCTTTCTCGATTCGATAACTTCCCAGAAAGCGAGAAAACCACCAGAATCACACACGTATAACCGTCCGGGAGGCAAAGTGCCAGCGCTAATCAGTCACATGCAGTCGAAAACGATCAAAGCAAACGCACGCACAAAACAGAGAGCAAACTTAAAACAGAACCGTATCCGACGGGTTTCGAAACTTGAATCTAAACGAAGCAACCGAGGTGCATGGTCTGCAAAAATAAGGACGGAAACGGCTACTGATGTCCGATTTTCCCAACTAATCGATTATTTACTAATCGATTACTTTTTTATTGATAGTAATCGACATCGATTAATCTACATGAAATATCTATTAATTTTAATACTATCTGATAACAAAGAAAACCAACGTTTTTAAGTAGGTGCTTTAACTTGCTGTAGATTATTCATCCTTGGATCATGTGTAAATTATTGTTTCGAAAAAAAAACAATTCAATAAAATACACTTTTACTCTTTACGCTTATTAACACTTTTATTAGAAATATAGTGTGAAAAAAGACAACGACGAATTGATTTTGTCTTTGGACTGCAATCTCGTTGTCTAAAAAAAACACTTACTAACACCAAGCATCTTCTCCAACAGATTGTAGGAATAGTATCGTGTTGAGATGAGGGCCAGACAAACGGTTTCTCAGCTTTGTAATTAACCATTTTGTCAGGCTTCTGCATTCATTTTCCTTTTTCTATCTGAAACCACGCATAATCTGTTTTCGGTTAATTGTTCACAGAGGACAGTGCAGAATTTTCTTTCTCAAATTTTAATTTTTTGGCGCTCTGGGGACTGGTAGTAAAGCGGTTAAAAATGTATGAGAAAAAAACTTTTTTATATAATTCTAGCTTGTTATCAAAATTTTCAGAAAAAAGTGAACGACTGAGTCAATGAATTATTTCTTTAGGATGTCTTCAACTTCTTTTAACTTGAATATGCATCAAAAACCTCCCTCTCGATAACGGTAACTGCGTTGCAGATAGAGCAGGAATGGCGGGCTTACAAGTCATGGGCAGGTATCCCATTCAAGTGGTGATGGGCTCTTACGAAGGTTTCGTGATCGCCAAAATAAATGGAATCTTTGTATGTAGTTGCTACGCACCCCGAGATGGACAATGGAGCAGTTCCACCAGATGCTAGATGGACTCAACGGAAAGTTTGGACGGAGACCAGTCTTCATCGAAGTAGATTTCAATGTGGAATGGGGGAGCAGATGTACCAACGCAAGAGGGTATCGCCTGCTGGAAGCTCTGGCAAAATTGAACATCAGTCTGGCCAACTTAGAAACCATCAGGCGATCCGGTACAGTAGCGGCGAACGAACACCGTTGAAAATGCGGAGGACGAAAGTAAGCGAGTGGAAGTTGGAAACTAAGGCATTCAATAAGAATCTCTTCTTGCTCGAAGCTCGAAGGGTAGACAGCAGCTTCCTAGGCTTAAGCACGAACTAGTTGACCGAATCGTTATCAAGGGCATGTAACACAACTATGCCGAGAAAACTGGAGCTAACGAACAGGTGGCGTCCAGCTTTACTGGTGGAACGAGGAAATTAGCATCCTCCGTGCTAGGCGCGTTCAGAGAGCAAGAACTGAAGCAGACAGAGAGAACCGCAGGTGGTGTTCCGAGCGGCCAGGGCTTCACAAAGATAAAGCTCAGCAAGTCAAACAGTTTCAAGGAGCTGTGCCGAGACGCCAGTGCCAAACCCGAGTCGCGCTGGTGAAGATCAGAGGTTCAACGATGCCGGTTGAAATGTGCCCAAACAAGCTGAAAGTCATCGTGGAGGGACGTTTCCCACAACATGACCCAACAACCTGGCCAACTACACCATACGGCGAGGAAGATGGAGACAACGTTGAACAAGTCTCCAACAAGGAACTCCTAGCAGCAGCGAAATGGTTGAAGGCGAAGAAAGCTCCCAGCCCGGATGGAATTCCCAACGTGGCGTTGAAGCCGGCTATCCCGGACATTTTCAGGTTGGTGCTCCAGAAATGTCTGGACGAGGGTCAGTTCCCTGATAGGTGGAAGGTACAAAAGCTTGTGCTGCTGCCGAAGCCCGCAAAACCGCCGGGGGATCCTGCATCGTATACGCCAATATGCTTGCTAGATATAGTCGGAAAGCTCTTGGAGAGGATCATCCTGAACAGGCTGACGAAATGCACAGAGAGTGAACATGGATTGTCGAAAAGGCAGTTCGGATTCCGGAAAGGGAGATCGACGGTGAGTTAAGTGGAGTTACATCCCTAGCACAGTTTTTTAAGCTCTTGGAATTTGATTACACTACTTTACAAATAAAAGTAAAAAAATGACTTCAATTCCTATGATTTCCTATAATTATTATAAAAAAAATTAATTTCACTTGAAAAAAAAAGTTTTTTTTTTTTTTATAAAAATACAAACTTCACAATCGGGCACAGGGGTTGCAAAGGTTGACGTTTTGTACTACATTCCCTTCGTTGTCATGCGCGACAGTCTCTTTGTATTCATACAGTCATGCTCAACCGTCGCACGACACAAACGGTAGAATAACATTTTAGAAAAAAAGGAAATTTTCAAATAATTTTTAGATGACAATAAGGGATTCCGTTATAATTCATCGATTTTGTGTAAATTAAATTATTTCTGATAAGAAATTTAATTACTGGGACAAATCTTTGCTGACTATTTTCAGAATTGACACACGCACAACATTAGCATCTCTTATTATGAGAAAAACTAAACTACATAAATCCGTGACGGCCTTCGGCGACAGTGTCGTATGACAGATACCGTCATATGACATTTTAGTCTGGTACTGTATTTTGATACCTTGTTTTGCAAGTGTCGGAAGGAAAGGTAGTCAATTATCACAGAAAATGCGTCCACTATCGTGACCGCTTACAACACTGATCGGGTAAAGACCCGGCGAGTACGATGGGTTGGCGTCTTTTGGTACAAAAACAACATTTTTGTCTCTGTACCAGTCTAGCACCGGCCGCCAGAGTGGCCAGACCTACCGATTTATCGGTAGTCCTACCGATTTTTGGGATGCCTACCGATTCACAGACGAAAGGTTAAAAACTACCGATTTTTCATTTTCCTACCGAGAATCACAGGTTTTTAGCTGTGTACTGCGAACTAACTCAAAATGCTTGTCATCTGGAAGCCGAGTCAAACTGTCAAACGGGAGCCAAAAATTCAAAAGAGCTCAGAAGTCACGTAGGTAGTTACTGTTTGAACCACAAGTAAAGGTGTTGCCACCTACTGAAAACAAATTAAGCATTATAATTATGAAACTGTCGAAACATCAACCTTAGTAGGCGGATAATGTAAATCATCGAGCGTGATGCTCGAAAAAGTGTTTTGAATTGATATTAATAATGCCAAAGCTGAGTTTCTGAAACAAAAATGTAATCAAACTTTATAAGAGTCATATGAGCTTTGTGGGCAGGTGCACTCCCATCAGCATGTATACGTTATTTCTGGAGCAGAGGAGAAGCAGCCAAGAGTTCATTTGACAGCATGTATTTACAATTTCGTGAGCTGTTTCAGCACAACAATTTGAAACTTCGGAAGATTTTCAAGATGTTTTCTAGCTCACTTGAAAAATAAAATCGGATAAGTTCGCAGTACTCAGGTTTTTAGTAATCTTGAAAAATGTTCAATAACTCCCGTACAGTCAGAATTAGCATTAGAATTTGAAATATTGATTTCGACACGTTTAAAGCAGAAGAACTGAAGGACAGTGTATTGTTCTGAGGCAGAGTCCCTCCCCCCTCCTCCCGCTCACGAAGTTTTCAAGTATCGGGAAAGCCTTCTTAAGACGGCCTACCGATAACTACCGATAAAAGTTTTGAGAAGCTACCGATAATGCAAAAAAATAATCTGGCCACCCTGCAGGCCGCGCGTAGTGGCAGGATGCCAAATCCGTCCATAACAGCGTCTTCTGGAGGCACTCGTCCCGGTAGATTTGCCCGTTGATGGTACCCGTCGTGATGTACCAAGAAACCAAGAAGTGTTTGGCGAATTTTTCCACCTTCTTTTTCTTGCCTTCCGAACCTTGTAGATGTGGCTGACGGCACGTTGCATCGGTTTTTTGGACAAACCAGACGGAAACATCCGCCTTCTTCGCCGCATCGCGGATCGAAAGATTAGACCGACGCATGAACAGGCTTTACATCTTCCTGCCCTTCACAGAGTCAGCTGTCTTCGGTTTTCTGCCACAGCCTGCCCACCGCTGGGTCGTCTGGGTCTCCTTGAATGACTTCACCACCCGAGAAATCATCGAATGATGGATTCCCAGGTGTTTCCATCCAGCGTAAACACTACACTCTTAGCTTGTTTCAGCTAGCATTTCGTAAATTTTTATCCACACGCTAAAAAGTTACAAACTAAGGCCGTTCGCAATGCTGTTGTATATTATAACGACTGTTTCAACTTGAAACTAGAACAGAAACGCACCTCTCGCAATGCTGAGTTTCAGTATCATTATTCGAGCACTATTTAACACCAGATTTGCAACTGCTCGACTATTCTGTTTTATTTCTGAGCGAGTTTGAAACACGATTGGAACTCTGTTTCAATTTTTTTTTGATGTGCTTAAAGATGTTTCGAAGAGCTTCACAAAACAAACAACGGAGCACTTCATAGAGAACAGTAAAGTTTATGGAACTTGATGATTACAAACATTTTTTAGAACTGTGCGTTGCGCTGATTGTGTTGCAGTTTTATTTTTGACAGTTTCAAATTATAGAATTTGATACTCAGCATTGCGAACGGCCTAAGCAATGTGTCTCACTTTTTTCTAGCACAGTCTTTATTAAGGGGAAGTTCACCGCTTCGAAAAAAATAATTACGTTTTGATTTTTCTAAAAATATTGAAAAAAAGTATCAAAAATCTAAAAAAATCACATTTTTTCTAATTTTTTAAAGAAAATTCACGTGCAAAAACATGTTTTATATGGCATAAAGTTGGACTCAAAAAACCACAAAACATCTACTTTTCGGTTTTTCTGAGAGTCCAATTTTTTTTCATGATGGGATAGAAAAAATTTTTTTGCATGTAATTTTTGACAAAAATCTAAGGAAGAAACTGATTTTCTTGGATTTTTGATAATTTTTTCCAATATTTCTAGAAAAATAAAAATAAACGTACCGAAAATATTTTTTTTATTTTTGGGCCGGTGAGCTTCCCCTTAAGCATGGAAGCAATCTGGGTGATGCAAAGACGGACTCCAAAATCAAACAAATTTCGAGCTGTCAAATCGAACCAACTTTTAATCTACCGGTGTGACGAAACGAATACAGTGCTTTCCCGATTTTGTCAGCCCAATCTCAAATTTTAGGCTGACAAAATCGGAAAAAATTTCCCCAATAATTTTAATCAACAAATTTCAACAAAATAATTAAATTAATATACGGTATGTTGGGATAATACGCGCCATGAGGTAATATGACCAACAGCGCATATTTACGTGTTTTTCAAAAACAAATTTAATAGGTTTTCACCTAGAATCACTAGAAGAGCAGCTGAGCTATCATCTGGAAAACTGTTTATATCAATTAGTATTTGAATAGTACGAGTAAAAATGCTGTTGGTCATATTATCCCAATACGCGTTTTACCCCACCTTGCCCTACCAATGACTTTTATTTGTAAAAGCTCTTCTAAACCATAAAACAATTTATTTATGTGTCGTCAATCAATAGTAGACCGTATTATTGAAATACTGAATCAATTTTCACAATAAACATATATGTATCACTTTTCGAAAAAAAAAGGAAATGTGTGTGTGCGTGTTTGTGTATGTGTTGCTTGAATCTTTTTAAATACACCGCACATTATGCGTTGACACACATTTTCAAACTCAAAATCAATGCAATTGTCTCATGGGTAAATTACATTTTTACTACAGAGGTGTCACCATACAAATTGTATGGAGGAAACTAATGTCATGGCATAGTCCCTTATAACATTTTCATGACATTTACCACCTCTGGTCGGGATAGCCTTGGTCAGGAAACAGAACATCTCTTTGCATTTTTCTTATTGTTTTTTTTTCCTTTATTCAAGTCTTAAAGTTTTAACTACTGGATCGACTTCAAAGATCAAAATATCAAATAAAAGGTACCGTTAAACGGGTTAACATTGATAGTTTTTTAAATATTTTTTACAGCAATAATGTTTTTCAAATTTTATATTTTTAAAACAATTACTTAAGATCCAAGAGTTTATTCGTTAGTAATATGTTTAACGTAAATTAAAGCATTTGTAATAAGTTTTTTAGTTTTGTGACCGAACTTCAGTATTTTGATTTGGGCTTACTTTGGTAATGCTCGATTAATGTAGAAAAAATGAGTGAAACTCAAACAATTTAGTTCTTTAAATATGAAACGTTGTATGAGTATATAATCAGAAAACATCATAGCAATAAGAATAGAACATTAAATTTGTAATGGCTATATCGTAAATACATTTCATAAGTGATGGTTTGAGTGCTTTTTCAAACAGGCAAAAAACAAGAAAATTGTTTTTTTTTTTAATATGGTTGTAAAATATGGAACACATACTATACAAAAACTATATACCATATCAACGGAAATACCCTAAACTACAATATGGAACTAATGTTTCTAGTTTGGAAAAAGCACAATGAGTAAATTTAATCTTTATATTATACTATCAAAGTTACCCGCATTATCAGAGGTACCCCGTTTTACGGTAATTGAAAATACTTTTTAGAAAAAATAAAGTAATATCACTTGAAAAATGAGATTCAGTATTGAAAATATTGATTGAATTTGTTTTTTTATTGAACTTATGGTTTGTAGACAGATGACGCAATTTGTTTTATATTTTTCATTGAAAATTAAGGCTTTTTACACAAACCATTAACAAATCAGAGATGTTTGTTTTTTTTTTTGAGTTTTTGGTTTGTATTTTTTTAAATTATCAAGTTTTGGATTTCGCTCAATACTCCTATGCAATTAGACTACCATGCGTCTCCATTGGTTTATAGTGACTGTAACATGGTAACGACGCATGGTAGTCTAGTCGCATAGGAGTATTGAGCGAAAACCCAAATCTTGATAACTTCACAAAAATATAACCGTGGGAAAATTATGTTTCCAGCAAACAGCAATTCAAATCAAATAATCGCTAGTAGGAGAGCAGAGAGTTAAATGAACAATTGATCTTTTAAACAGAATCATTCTAACTATATTAATGCAAATGTATTATAATGCTAAAGGTACCTTGGTTGAATGAATTGTACGTTGAATGCATGCAAATGTAATTTTTACCCTCACTTCCCCTAACAATCAAATTTCAACGAAGGGTAAGAATAAAAATAATTCAGAGCGAAAAGTTTGTGAATTCATGTTTATAAACTGAATAATTAAGTGAAATCTGAAGGCTGAAAAAATCGAAAAAAAACTTAACGAAACTGGGGGTAGACAAAATCGGAGGTAGACAGTCTATCAATTTTAAAAATGTTCAAGCTTATCTCAAGTCATTCAATTAATAGGGGGATGTGTTAATAGTGATAATGTAAGCCACAGTTTTTCAAGAAACGAGATTGTGCTTTAATATTTGCCAGCCGATGACGAAGAATAGTACTGTCAAAATTTGAAAGAAGCCACACCGCATCACACAGGAAAAAAATGATTGTGTGTGCAACTGTCCACTAGGTGTGTACCTACCCTATCACCGTACTGATGTATTGTATCCATTTTCATTATCAATAAAAGCAATAGTTCATATGCCTCCACCATGGTAGGACGGCCAGACAATCGTTCATGTTTTTATTTATAAAATAACACAACGTAGGAAAGGTCCTGCCCGTGCGCGATCATAATGATTCTGGTCACGGCACCATTATGATTGCGCACGGACAGGACCTTTACTACGTTGTGTTATTTTATAAATCAAAAGACGAACGAATAGCTGGCCGTCCTGTCATGGGGGAGGCATGCGAACTTGCGAACTATTGCTTTTATTGAAAATGAAAATGAATACAATACACTGAAGACGATACGTTTATTCCGCTACCAGCTGCACCTGTTTGGGTAGTGTACATCAGTACGGCTGGTAGGGTAGGTATACACTTAGTGGACAGTTGCACAAACAATGATTATTAGTGGTTTTGAGCCTTTTGGGTAAAATAAACCCAAAAAAATTCAAATCTCAAATAACATTAATTTACTCCATTAATTATTATTTAAATATTTCATATTAAAAAGCACATTAAAATAGTATTTTCTATTAATTTTTCAAGTTGGTCACAAAAAAATAAAAATAATATCATTGAACAGACATTTTTTAACATTTTTTTAACTTTAGGCATTCCCAAAAGATGAATTTTTGATCGCCTCAAAAGTAGTAAGACTTGATCTGGTTCTGCGGATAGTTCTCTCATCCAGTTAAATAAAGCAAAATTTATGCTGGAACCAATATTAGTCACGGAACATAATGGACGCTTTTGTTCAAACATAGCTCTGCTCATTATCCTATTCTGTGCATTTGCCTTGATCCACAAGTGTCCAACTTAAGGCTCAGACTCAAATGTGGCATCAAAGCGGCAAATATCATTAGAGGCATCGCAGAGTCTAATGTCGATATTACAAGGCAAAGCGGTTCTTCAAGCAAGGCTTCTCATTATCCGCCATATGTTCAATCACAGAAGACCCACCAACAGGAGGTATCTTTCTCGATCTTCACCAACTGCAGAAGTCACGCAGCAATTCCATATTGGTCCACAGCAGCCAACCTGTTTATCACCTCGGATCTGTAAGTAGCCAACCAACTGCTAACGGATCCAAAAACTCTCCAAGCTCACAAACTGTAAATGCGCACTATTTTCCTCAACAGCTGTAATGTTTATCCCATTCACCGCAGCTCAAACAGCCATCACTCACCGGACCTGAGGAACGATTGCTGTCCGATTAAAACCACAAAATTGAAGGTTTTAACAACATGCATCAGATATAAAGGGGAACATATCTCCAAATTAATCTGAGATTGAAAATCGCCGACATGCTGCTACAACTCCATTCATTCATTCGTGGATCCCCCCCCCCCCCACCATCTGCCGTTTCTGTGCAGTTATGTTACTAGTGGATGACATCGGTCCATTTTGGGAACGGTCAGACGGACGACGAGGGGAACGAAACGTAATAGTCAATTTTCCCATTTATGGGAGCTTGTTTTGTGGTTTCTTTTTCCATCGGTCCTTTTAAAACCGACTCTTATGGGGATTCATCTTGGATGGGCATAACGAGCGAGCAGCACCTAGATAGTTTGACGGTTCGGTGGATGCTGTGGTCTACTCCATTCCGATTGGGTGCAGATTGCCAATTGCAACGATTTGGTAATTGTCGTTGACCCGGTTGACCAGCGCACCTGCAGCTCCACGCTGGACCTGTTTTATAAACACCATAAGTGGTGGTTACCGCTCAGTCAAACTATACACCACTGTTTAATTACTATCCAACCGCAAATTATTCCACCGCAACCAACGGCAACCGGCCTCGAGTCAAATTTTTATTTTTCGGCTAGCTAAATTATGCTTCATTGCTGCAAAATTGGTCAATTGGTAGCCCACAACACCCGACTAGGTCGCATGTTGCAGCAACGATTCCCACCCATTATGATGTGGTTCATCGGTAGCACGATTTTCGGCTCTCGACTTGGGTTCGAGTGTAGCGCTCGGGTCCATTACTGGCTGCGGTCAAAAGTCTATATCAGTTCCGTCCGTTCGGAGCACGAGTTGACCTTGATACTCCATTAGGCTCGGACTCTGAAATTGAGTATATATCTGCATGCACCGCGCCGTCGACTTTCTTTATGATTCACGGTCGCCGCCGTGATTGCGCGTGGGAAGAATTTTTCGGTGAGGCTCGAGAATTAACCGAGCTCTAGACTGAATTGCGCCAATTCGGATCGCCGAAACCAATAAGAAAAAATCCGAATGGATTTCAAGGAAACGTATAATTGACAAACAGCTATGCAGATCGAGATCGAGTGGGAGAGTTGCTATAATTTTCACTAAAGTGTTTGGCACTGATGGACTGATTCTGTCTAGGAGCTTGGTCATGAGTTTGTGGTTCCATGAAACTTTTAAATCATTTAGAGATTTGCTGAAGCCATTGCTTGAGGACTGCAGAAATTATTATTTTTACTGATCATGAATCAAGTCCAATTCTAAACGCTATTATCACATCCGACAAGTGGTTTGAGAAAAACAGTCGGTCATGAAACAGTCAAATCTAAAATTTTCGACAATCATCTCTGCAAAACTGCAAAACAATATTTCAACAGCGCAATCAAAATATTCTTGATTGCACCAAAATACGAAAGTGATAACGGAATTCATGTAGATATGAAAAGTAAATTTAGGTCGATGTGCTCAATCGCATCTAATTTGAATACTTTCGCTGCCTGAATACCAAATTTTTCCTTCGGTGACAATTCAAATTACACCATAAAGGGTGATACGGTCAAAATTTGGTCAATATCAACTTGACGTATTTCTTTCAATTTTGCATTTAAAAAAACCTGAACACCAATCATTTTGAAGGTGTGTGTGTGTGTAGAATGTTGCTCCTATTTTGATTTTGGAATTCACTCTTCAGTTGTCAAAATGCCGTCCAAGCAAGAAGAGCAGCGTATCAAAATTTTGCTCGCGCATCGCGAAAATCCGAGCTACTCGCACGCAAAGTTGGCAAAATCGCTAAAAGTTGCCAAATCAACCGTTACAAATGTAATTAAAGTGTTTGGGGAACGTTTGTCGACAGCCAGGAAGTCTGGATCGGGGAGAAATCGAAAACCGGAAGCCGCTGAGACGACAAAGAGAGTTGCCGGTAGTTTCAAGCGAAACCCTAACCTCTCTCTCCGAGATGCCGCAAATAAGCTGGGTGTAGCGTCTACAACCGTGCATCGAGCCAAAAAACAAGCCGGACTATCGACTTACAAGAAGGTAGTGACTCCAAATCGCGATGATAAACAAAATACGACGGCCAAAGCGCAATCCCGGAGGCTGTACACGACGATGCTGACAAAGTTTGACTGCGTGGTAAAGGGTGTCCACGATGAAATTGCCACACACAAAATTGATTCGCAAAATTCGAGTTTTCATTCGATTGCCATCAAATTTTCAGGGATTGAGAAATAACTATTAAACTTCATTTTACCATTTTACTCGTATTTTATTTACAGTCCATACGCAAATGCCCGCACCTTGGCCTTAACCCCGGCCATAAGATTCTGCACAACCTGTGAATCAACCGTTTTTTGCATGTAAACCCATACATTCTTCAGATCCTCGACTGTCTTCACTACCTTAGGTCGTTTAAGAAGGTGCTGCTTCATAATCGCCCAGTACTTCTCGATGGGGCGGAGCTCCGGAGTGTTGGGAGGGTTGAACATTTTCGGCACGAAATTGATCTTATTGTCCGCATACCACTTCAGCACGTCCTTGGAGTAGTGGCATGAGGCCAAATCCGGCCAGAAGATTGTTGGGACGTTGTGGGCCTTCAGGAGAGGAATCAGCCGCTTCTGGAGGCACTCTTTTATGTACACCTGTCCGTTCATCGTGTCCTGGGTCACGAAAGGTGCACTCCGCTTCCCGCACGTGCAGATGGCTTGCCAAACCAGGAATTTTTTCGCAAATTTGGATATCTTCTGAGTGCGGACATGCTCCGGAACGCTGAACTTATCCTTGACCGTGAAAAACAGGTTGCCGGGGATCTGTTTGAAGTCGGCCTTCACATATGTTTCGTCGTCCATGATGCAGCATTCAACTTTCGTCAGCATGTTGAGGTACAACTTCCTGGCACGGGTTTTGGCGGACTTGTTCTGCTTCTCGTCGCGATTAGGGGCCTTTTGTACCTTGAACGTTCGAAGCCCAGCCTTAGTTTTGGCCTTCTGGACAAAACTTCGGCTTAGGTGCAGCTTCTTAGCCACATCCCTAACGGAGGCGTCCGGATTTCGGTTGAAGGCCCCAACTACGCGGTTGTGATTTTTGGTGTTGTACGGAATACTTTTTCCTTCACTTCTGGGCTTCCGATCGGTGGTCAACCGTTCCTCGAACCGCTTAATCACTCGCGACACCGTGGAATTCGCGATTCCCAACGTTTTAGCGATGGAACGATGCGAGAGATCCTTGTTCTCGTGATGAATGCGCAAGATTTTATCACGCACGAGCTGTTCTTTCGACTCCATTTCCGCGAGTTTTGATCACAGGACTTTAAAACTTGCAGGATGTAAATAATGCACTATGAACTAAATCCACCCAAATTTTCATTAAATTCTACCCAACGGTTAAAAAGTTAGAGCAATTTTATAGTGTGGCAATTTCATCGTGGACACCCTTTAATGGACGACGAAACGTACGTCAAAGCCGACTACAAGCAGCTTCCGGGACAGGAGTTTTATACGGCAAAAGGAAGGGGAAAGGTAGCAGATGTTTTCAAGCACATGAAACTGTCAAAGTTCGCAAAGAAATATCTGGTTTGGCAAGCCATCTGTACCTGTGGCTTGTAAAGCAGCATTTTCATAGCTTCCGGGACTGTCAACAAAGAAATTTACGTGAAAGAGTGTTTGAATAAACGTCTGCTGCCTTTCCTGAAGAAACACGGTTGTTCCGTACTGTTTTGGCCGGATTTGGCATCTTGCCATTACGGTAAAAAGGCCATGGAGTGGTACGCCGCCAACAACGTGCAGGTGGTTCCCAAGGACAAGAACCCTCCCAACACGCCAGAGCTCCACCCAATTGAGAAATACTGGGCTATTGTCAAGCGGAACCTAAAGAAGACCAAAAAAAAACTGCTAAGGGCGAGCAGCAGTTCAAGGCAAACTGGCTTTCTGCGGCGAAGAAGGTGGACAAGGTGGCTGTACAAAATCTGATGGCAGGGGTCAAGCGTAAGGCCCGGCGATTCGGATTTGGAAAAGCGGAAGCCTAACTGAATATTTTTCCTGAATTTTATACTAATTGAACTTGAAAAAGAAATTTAATTTGATTTTTTAAATAAACGATTTCACCGATTTACACGCGTTTTCCCTTGACCAAATTTTGACCGTATCACGCTTTATTTTCGATGTAATAGTAACTTTTATTTTTTTGCTGTGTACACAGCTAAAATATTTTGTAATTTTCAACAATTAACTGGAGCAGGTTTGTTAATAAGTAATTACCCGTTTATCAATCTAAAATTCAATAAAGGCAAGAAAATACATCAATGTGCCACAAGTAAAGTTTTTACTGTATATCTATAAACAAGATAAAAGATGACGTCATATTCAATGGTCCAAATAGCGGATGGTTGGCCCTGGTGGGGTCTATAGGCCTTTTTAATGCACCACCAACGTAGAGGACACCACGTGAATTCGAGAGGAAACGTCAACCAAACCGTTTGTTTAAATCAGAAGAAGGATTTTTCACAACGTAAATTAAAGCATTTTTCATCGAACATCTTGCCAGTTTCCATCGGTAGTTTTCTTATTTTATGATTTTCCACAAATCTGAGCTGATTTGCACCTAAACTATTCACACACAAGAAATCCGGAAGATAGTAACCACTAAGGAACAATTGGAATTTTCCATTTTTCTCAACAAAAATATTCCTGAACACTAGCAAAATCCTTGCAAAAATGATACAGAATTAAATTTTTCATCTATAGATCAAGTTTTCGAGCATCTCAGATGAATCAATTTATCAGGAAAAGTGAAAAAGTGTTCCGCTTCCAATGTCTCACGGCAAAAATTCTGCTCACAACACTCTTTTTGACGTTCTTATATTCACCACCAGAGGTTGAATCGATCGACTAGTTTCTACTAAAAAGGCGTATAAGCGATTATGATTGAATAAGTACCTTATAAGCTAGTACTCCTGAAAATTTAAGCGTTGGGTATCGAGGGGTACCAATTCAAATCTTGATTCGAAATAGCCAATATGTTGTACAGTAGGGTGGGTCAAGTTTGTATGGTGGATCACAACCCCCTGTTCTCCACTGCAATTCCCATGTGTATTGAGGTCCCCATCAACGGTGCCAAATTTGAACTAATTTGGTTACTATCTGGATTTGCGGTAGATTTTTAAATTTTGTATGGGAAAATATATGGGAAACGAAACGAACCTATTCATTTGCTTACCAAACATACAAAAACTGCTCAAATTTCACCAAATCTCGGAAATAGATTGGAAATAGTATGCAAAACAACTTTTTCCAAGACTGCGAATCGATCAAACATCTGAAAAATAAGTTATTATCATATTAATTTAGACTTATTGCTCCGTGCATACCTACAGGTGACCTAGTAGGTACGTATGGATCACATGATCTTTTTTGTTTCAAAATACGCTTGATGCGCTGTATATAATATTGACGTAGGACTACGTCTTTCGGGATGGGTGCTAATTCAGGGAATTGCAACGAAAATCGGTCAGACTTTAAATGCTAATATCTTGTCCAATAATCAATGGATTTTGATTATTTGTATGTCGATCGATTCACCAGTGTTATAAGATTTGTGTGGTACGTCACACAATATAATTGTTAAATACTTAAATAGTTGACAATGAAGAAATTCAGAAATATTCAAATATCCCATACATTTTTATCACCCCTAACACAGCCATAATAAAGTTGATCCCCAACGACACAAGCCGAAGCCACACACTGAAGTCATCGTTTGACAGCCGAATGATTAACAGGAGTATTCATTGCGTTGTACACTGAACACGAAACTAACTCAGTGATTAACTTTTATTCATATGTGAGTCACTTTGGCTCATGTGTATGTAAAATTTTCTTAAAGCGTAGGTTACTCAGGGCATGAGTAAACTACGCTTTTAAAAATTTCTTCATACGAATGAGTCAAAGTGACTCACTCTTTGAGTAAGACTCGTTTTCAGTGTACAACGCAACGAACACCCCTGTTAATCACTCGGCAGTCAAACTTTCTACGTTTCCCTTACATAAACAATTAGATTAGCATTCTATGCTCCTTTTTTTTTTTTCTGTATTTTGCTGATATAGGTAAATGAATAGAAAAAGCAAAGACAAAAAATGATATTGAGTGGTACCGTTTGGTTGATTGCGGCTTACCGCTTTGATCATTTTTCAATAGTTAATCATTGATAAATAACTTTCTTATTTATACCAAACAAATCTATAAACAAAGATGGATATGAGTTGAAGATATTATACCTGATTTGAATAAAGAGGGTTGCTAAAGCTCGTTGAAGTATCAGTCAGTAACTGTTGGTTATAGGAATTCATCAAATAGTGTGTTATAAATTGGAAGCAAGTGTATCTTCGGAATTGACTCACTAGGTGGTGTTAGTCAGAGGCGTCGCGTGCCTCATTTGTTTACCTGTGCACCAAGCTTTGTTCGTTATAGTTTACAACCACATGTTAGTTTTTGTTTTATTTTTCAATGCTCCATGAATTCGAGGGACATACTCTCCATCCCTATATTAATCACTACCTAACGTAACATTTGAAGAACCTACATCTTGTATAAACAAAACTTGTATGGCCCTTTTCGCGTTAGCTGAAGTAGGAGGATTTGCAAAACTTAACTAATTCCAGCTGAACATTGCATTAAGTTCTAAGTAATATTGATCGATTCTCTTCGTCGACTTTCTATTTCGTTAATAACTTGAGCACATAACCATTTCTTGTTGTGTTTGTCGTTTTAGATGCTAGACAAAAACTTTTTTTTTTATCGATCTGCGTGCTGAAAATACTTGGGAATGCATTTACATGACCGTGGAGATACAAAGAGAAAGTTGACGGAGAGAATCTGTCAATGTTATTTAGGACCTAATGCAATGTTCAGCTTGAATTCTCGTTTTTATCAAAAGGCTAACTCTTTGGACAGAAGTGTAATAAAAAATATCAGTCAAAAACTTCCGAATTTTTTTTTATACAAAACAATGTCAAAATCTAGAGAAAATTCATAGTTCCCTGGGTAGCGAACTTGAATTAATCAACTCTTTATTCATCAGAATAACACTATCAGAATGAACCAGGGGAAGCTCACAAGTTTTGACAGGCGCACTATCGGTAATTGAGAGATTCACAACTGACACGAGAGTGAGAGCGGGCTTTTGTGCTCTCTTTCTCCATTACTCTCTTTGTCTGCAATCAGATATCCAAGTGCACAGCGAGAAATGCACACTTTGGGCACCCATACATCACAAATGTTCTTCTAATTTAAACTCACACATTCAAACCGGTCCGCAAGTATGATAACGTCCAAAGCGTACCAGACTGCTGTTTCCGTGTTGCTCCCGTTTGACGCGTGACTGCTGAAAGCTTCAATTACAACCAGTGGTGCAAACCGCCATGTATTGTGGAAAATTTGTGGTATGTTTCAAGAGGTGATAGAAGGTCTGCTTGGCTTACATCAGGTTTTTGACCATTCAAAAACTTGCCACCCGCCACCCAAAAGAGCTCACTTTTAGGTGCACTATTTAACGAGTTTTGTCATGGTAGTGATATCGACATGGGCAGACCATCCCAACTGAATTTAACCCTTTTTGAAGCAAACCAAGGTCGAAGATATTTAATTGAACCACCCGATAAAATAGTGTACTCATGGTCGCTTGTGGTCTGGAGTCAAGAAGTACAGCTATAATGTGACCATAAAATCTATAAAATTCTAAACGCATTTTTTTAAATTGTTTACACCTGTGTCGTGCACAGGTTGCACATGTGGACGCGACGCCACTGGTGTTAGTGTCTGTAGAAAACATCGTTTTATCAACTTTTATAGAATAATGTTCTAGTGATATGTGTTAGATAGAAGAATGCGATCTTCTGATATACTGTTTAGATTACAAAAGCCAACGCTACAGCGTATTTTAGTTCAGAATTCTCTCGCCACGGGTTCTAATGTGTCCATGTAATATTTCATGATCCTGGTTATAAACAAAGCTACTGTTTTCTGCAATGTTCTTCAGGAAGCTAAGATCTTTTGAATCGTGAACACTTTAGTTCGGGATTATCTCACTAGGTGGTACTAGTGTTCTTATGAATTTCGTGTGGATGCAGGATTGACATCTCGAGATCCCAGCTAGATACAAAGTTGCTGTTTTCTTCGATGTTGTTCAGGAGGCCAATGTCTTTTGAATTATTGATTGTTTAATTTGGAACTCTCGCGCCTGGTGGCACGAGTTTTTTTTAATGAATTTCGTGTAAGTGCAGGGACTACATCTCGAAATCTTTGCTGTACACAAAGTCACTGTTTTTGCAATGTCGATCAGGAGGCCATGACCTTTTGATATGTGGACAGTTTAGTTCAGAATTTTCTCGCTTGTGTGGTTATAAATTTAAAGATTGTTAACAATATATCATCAATTTGTGATTCTTTATCAAATCCAATGGTATGCATGCAAACTTAAAATATTTCATTAATTTTGGAATTAAATGGAAGAGAACCCTTTTTGCTGTTTTATTTTTTACTACTAATGCTGATGAATCATTACACGTTCATACCTGCTTTTAGATATAACATTCATAAAGACCTGACTTTAGATTTAACTTTCATAAAAGCGCGAGCTAAATACAAAATTGGTGTAGACGACAAAAATCTTTTTGGTTTTTTAAACTTATTTTCTTACATTTCCGTTCAAGTTTCTCCAGAAGCTGCGTAGAATGCTTTTCAATTATGGTACCGGAACTTTCAAGTTCTCATAACGACTTAAAAATGAGTGCTTAGAATTCTATAGACCACCTTCAACCAAGCTGCTTAATGCACAAATAGCCTTTTATCATAACTTTTGGCTACTTGAGTTTTTTCAACCATTGGCACAGCATTTGTTGAAAAATCCATTATTTTTGACCCAGCTCTTAGAATCAACCCCGTCTAAAGGCGGGCTTGAGCAGTTGACATGTTTAATTGGATCCCAAAAGAGTAACGAGTTCGACTCCGATCAGCACCAGTTTGATTGATCTTCCAACGTACTTGTTTCCTATTTAGTGCATCTAATACATCGCTTTTCTGTGTTGTGAATAGCTCATTTACGATATCAAATGCTATGTAACGTAACGTGACCTGTGTTTTAATTTAATCAATCTTCACGTCTAAATAAAAATTAATTGTCAAGTCTCTCTCAACGTAATCTCAATCACCGCGAAAGGTAGAGAAATATGTGGGCTTTCGCTTCAATGTTGCCCTCGTCACGCGTTGCGCATACCTTGGGTCTTATTTATGGAAATTGGTTTGGCTCAAACTCTCCGCCACATCTCGGATATCTTTCACCGACTTACAACAGCAGCACAATATCGACGACTCTACGAGTAGGAAGGTTCACCGGTGCTGTCTACAAGTTTACATGCATGTCTGGTTGCTCGTAGCCTTGATGATACCTGACCTCTTGCCCCATCCGCAACCGCTCCAGTGTCAGCCATACCTGCTCCCCGAAGTCTCCGAGTCCATTCATATCGATCGGAGTTGATGAAATTAACGTAATCCGCAAAACAGAGTTCTCCACCGAGCCCCGGAGCTAGCAATGAGTGCGAGCTTTTTTTTTCTGGCAAATACTTCGACCACCAAACCACACAACTCGGACGAACGAAGTAGTGCCCACGTCTTGGTAGTGGTGCTGTGTTTTATTGCATTGGCTGGACTGGAAGGTACATTATTGTTTACGAGCTGCGAAGCCGTTTGCCGAGAGTATAGTTGTTGTTGTTGTTGATGACGATGACGATGAGTGTGCCCGGCGTCGAACCGTGTGTAGGTGAAGGCGAAAATTACATTTTTACGAAATCCTATCATTAGCAGGAAGACAAGTTCAGATACGCCCACCCCATCGCCACTCGGAGAGTGGGCAGATGTTGACTGTTGGTACACTGTACCTATAGGAAGTTCGTTTGATTAACTAACCATCAGGGATGGATCGCTCTTTTGGGACTTTTCTATTATTTATTATTATTTCATGCTTAAGTAAAATTCAATTAAATTTTCAGTTATTATATCTTCAAACCAATAGTTCACTGCTATTAATTCCCCTATCAAAAATCAAAATTTCCGGTCCACTGAGCCACACTCTTTGTTTTCACTGAAGGTACACTTGATAGCGCTCTTGAGTGCACCTTAAGTGAAAAGACAGAGTGTGGCTCTACGGTGTGGAAATTTTGCATTTTGATAGGGAGATTAATTGCATTCAACTATCTATTTTACGATGGGTTGAATGAAAATTCAACTGGATTACCCTTAATTCCATTTCTGATATCACTAGACCCCTGTTTGGGGATCCTATCTACTTGAAATTTTATGAATTAATCCCCAGAAAGTTGCAGCCTAAATTTGAAGAAAGAATTAGTTGATGAGGTCGTGTTGCCAAAAATGGGAGGGCGCTGTATTCTATAGTTAAAGGTAATGAAAAAGCCCCAAAAGAGCGATCCATCACTGCTAACCATGTCAATAATGAAAATAAAAATTTGTGATGAAAGTGATGGGATGGCTCAAAGGCTTATTGCATTCAATGACGTTTCAATTTAGCCAGGACTTTCTGTTGCTGACAAGATTAAAGCCGATTTAATGGATCCATCGCATGGGACATTAGCAGGACAGTTTCCGGTTGATCATTGCCGATGGTAAAAAAACTGAAACTGTAGTCACTACATTTACTCATTTCAATGCCCGCTAAAGTGCCAGAGTGCCAGCCCCCACTAATGAAGTTGAAAAGACACTTCGTTAGCATTTCACATTGTGTCACATCACGTCATGCTGCTGCAGAGTGAAGTGATGGTAAAAAGCGTTCATGAACATATCCCTGCTCGTTATGGAGCACTTATTTTCCATTCGATCGTAGTGAGATGTTTGTCTCCTGTCACGTTTCAATTTACAGGTAACCCCCGAAGAACGCGTTACCCATTGGGTTCTACCCACTGCTATTTCTCGGCGGGTTTTCAACTAGTCGGTTTACTTTTTTGCCTGTGAGTTGTGTCAATGGAGAACTACCCGCGTAAACAGCCACCAATCATCATCCCAACTTGATGTGGTATGGTCGTACCATCTATGATATCGGTAGTGTATGCTACCCGTTTATTAGGGTAATCACTCGCAGAAAATCAGAGCGATTGGTTGCCGAGAAAGAGCGGTGGGTAGAACTCAGTGACTAACGCATTCTTCGCGGGAAAGCTATATTCACCGAGCCGACTGCAGAGCGCGCGAAAATGCGTTCCTGTACATCTACCCCCAGCGGAAAATGAGAGAGGGGAGGCTAGGATGATGTGATAAAAAATAATCAATTAATCCACCTACTGTTGGATATAGTTTTTCTTATAAAAATTTCAATCTAAACAGTTATTTGACAAACAGTTTTCCAATGTGGGCCTATTCTAGATGGATATGACTAAACCACCAGCTTTTTCAATAAATTTAAAAGATGAGAGCAGTTTCAGACAAAATAGCGAAAAAATAAACAAATTTTAGATTTTACATCTTAGAATCCCATGAAACATTGCAAAATTATTCGCTAGGGGCAATGAACCAAGTTTGTGCTGGAATTCGACCATTTTGAATCTCGGTATTTTTTTTTCAAAATGGCGTCTTCGTTATTTTTCAATGTATCTAGCACGAAAACGGTAAAAGGTCATCTGAAACAAACTGGTGTGCTTTCCTCAATTAAATTGGTATTGTTATGTTGCTTAACGATGTGTTCAGGGTGTTATCCAAAATATTCGTTGAATAGTTCTATATATAAATATTTTTTTTTTATTAAAGAGGATTCAAACCTGTAAGGTTCATTCGTCTCCGATTAATACTTTAGTTTATAGTTCTTATAGTGCATAGAACAGTTTACATTTTCATATGAATTTAAGAAATTTTGTCTCAGTTTCTTTCGTGTTGCTTAGAAAAATATGGAGATTGTTACTTACCGTGCCATCACCATATTGGCGCGTCCCTAATGATGACGCACTCGTCTAATTTTTATCGCAACTCGATTTTGACAAGATATTTTTTAAAAACTCGTTACACCATGATCCCTAGAGCGCTGGAACTAATATTTGCAGAAGTAACATTACAAAAATAATGATTGAAAATAGTTGAACAGTTATTGAGTGCGTCCATTTAGAAACCGCTTCAAATATGGTGCCTCCACCGTAATCCTATATCTTCCCTTATATGCTAAAATTTTATACAATCAACGGCGAGTTCAGAGTCACATCTTCGCAATTGGGGGAGTTAATTCTATCAAAGAGATGTTTCTTGGGCAGCCATGTATGTCCTATGCGAAGCCGGGTTGAAATTCGTTGTTCTCGTCGGTCGTTCCTTTTCGTCCATTTTTCAACCAATGGCTTACATTTCTGAAGAAAGGTGGTCCGATGAGTGATCCATTGTTCTGAAAACCTTCGACGGAAAAGTCCTTGGATCCATTGCAAAACATCAGATGCAGGAGCCGATCGGGAAAACGTTCTAGCAGTCCGTCCTCGTGCGGCTGCTAGGCCTGCTTCTTCGTTTCCTGAAATGCCTGAGTTACCAGCAAACCACAATGTCTTTTTCGAATGCTTGTAAAACCGGGTGATAAAGTTCGCCGCTATTGAAGGCAGCAACGGAACTGGCAGAGTCTGACAAGATTTCTAAGAGCGTATTGCACAGCGGCTAAGATGGCTGCAAATTCTGTAGTATCGATGCTGCATTGAGACTGAGGATTTTTTTCGGCTAGAATGCCAGGTCTGATGACTTCGATGCCAACTTCGTTAGAGGTTTTTGATCCATCCGAATAAATTTTGGTGTACCGCAATATTTGGTATTGAGGCGCGTGATTGTCCAATCCACCTTGGTACGAGAATGATTCTAGGGACTTCAACCAACGCGTTGAAGTTTGGCTTTAGCGCGTCATGAGACTCTAATCAACTAACTGAAAATAGGCTGCAGCAGACTGGTAAGTTCTGTCCAAAATAATTCAATTCCGTATGAAAGCTTTTAAATACATACAGCGTTTGTAATTTTCCATAGAGAGGACCTGCTTGCCTTCGGTGCCAAAGTCATGATAAAGTTTATTCGATTGCGAAGGATTTCTTTTGCTTTTGCGCAAAGGAAGCTGGACGTAGGACCGCTAGTGGACGGAACAAATATGTAGAGCATTTAGTTCTTTTAATTGATCGATCATCTATTAACTTAACTCTTTCCGTTTTGAATTGTAGGTGTACCTAATTTGTAGTATTTTTTTTCAAAGAGAAAGTTGATAAAGATAATCGATCAAAATCACTTGCACCCCTGCTTCCAAGTTTGGTTACAAGATTACAACTTTGGAGTGCATTTTGTGTTGTCTGGCGTGTGGCGTGTGGTTCTGAATATGGAAAAAAAACAGACACAGATAAATTCTATTCCAACTCTTTACTGTAATAAGCTTGGAGTTGGAGCTGAAAAGGGCCGTTTTGTTGTCAAAATTGGTGATGATTTAACCTCCGAAACCGTACAGAGTGCGTCTCTGTCGCTTCAAATCTTAGACGACATCCATGGCTGCTTACGCTTGGCGTGTTTAGAGTAGGTGACAGCATCACGGATCACATTTTCCAGGAACACCTTCAGCACACCTCGTGTTTTCTCGTAGATCTGACCGGAGATACGTTTGACACTGCCACGGCGAGCCAGACGATGGATGGTGGTTATCACGAAGAACCTTGCGATGACGCTTGGCGCCTTCTTTATCAAGACCTTTTCCTCCTTTGCTACGACCAGTCATTGTTACTTGTTAGGTAGAAGAGTGGACTACCTAACCTGCCACCACCTTCCTACTGCTGCTATTGCTGGTTCTGGTGCCTGCTCACCACGCCGTTCGGATCGAAAATGAGTTGAGGCTTTTTTGTTTAAATGATCTTTATTTTAGTTTAACTTGGGCGATTACCATATAAATTTTTACTAAGTGATTTAATTGCTTTCTTCATCTTTAGGTATGGGCAAAATTCAAAATTTGTTTTACAGAATTAGTCCTAGACTTAGTACACGGTCGACCACCTTGGTGGGATTGGTTTGTTTTGTTTTTAGAATTTGAAGAGAAACTACTTAATACTACTATTTACAGCTTAAAACTAACCTACTCTACTATATACACTTAACCTACTATGTACAAATTGCTTATTAAAGCATGTTCAGAAAGATTGCATTTTTGAATAAATTTAGTTGTCATATCATCAATTTTGGAATCTACTTTGGGAATTTCTGCCTCTTGATGGAGGTCTGCTATTCTTGTGTCGAATGGACGATCTAGGATCATCCTCAACACTCTATTCTGTGCAACCTGGATTTTGTTCCTGTGGGTCTGAGCGCACGATTCCCACACCGGGGCGGCATAGAAGATCGCGGGGGCTATGATCTGTTTGTAAACAGCCAGTTTGTTTTGCCTTGAGAGGCGGGATCTGCGGCAAATGAGCGGATACAAACACCTAACCAAGGCGGAGCACTTAACTAGGGTTTTCTCTATGTGCGAGCGGAACAGGAGCTTCTCATCGAACAACATCCCGAGATAAGTAACATCAGTGGACCACTCGACCCTTGTACCATCCATTATTACGGTACAGGAGGGAGACGGTTTAAGTTTTAATGATTGTCTGTGAAGGAACATGATCGCTTGGGTTTTCGAGGCGTTGATTTTGATTTTCCACGTGGTGGCATAATCAGTAAAGGTGTCAAGGCATCGTTGGAGCTTGTTCGTAATTTCACGAGGCATCCTACCCTTGACGGCTATCGCGGTGTCATCTGCAAACAGAAAGAACACGCAACCGTCTCCTAGAGGAGGGATGTCCGACGTGTAGATGCTGTAAAGCAGTGGTCCCAGCAGACTCCCTTGCGGAACACCTGCTGGGATCGGAAATTGTCCCGAAAGGGAACTATTCAACGACACCCTGAACGACCTTTGCTGGAGATAGTTACGGGTGATTTTCACAAGGTATGGTGGAAAGTTGGAGTAACAAAGCTTGTATATAAGTCCGTCGTGCCAGACATTGTCAAACGCCTTTTCGACGTCTAACAAGGCCACGGCTGTGGACTTGGATACAGCTTTGTTACTCCGGATGTTATTCATCACCAGCACTAGCTGATGATTGGTGGAATGCCCCTTACGGAACCCGAACTGTTCCGGAAGAAGAATGTCATGTTCCTCCACAAACTTGTTTAGTCGGCTGAGGATCAATTTTTCGAACAGCTTGCTCAGCGCTGAGAGCAGGCTAATCGGTCTGTAGCTTGACGGTAGTGAAGGGTCTTTCCCAGGTTTGCGGATCGGGATGATTTTTGCCACCTTCCAGATGCTTGGAAAGTAGTGCAGCTCCAAGCATCTGTTGAAGGTGGCAGCTAGCAGCGAGTGCACCCTCGGGCTGAGATTTTTCAACGCTAGGTTGAATATTCCGTCAAACCCGGGAGCCTTCATGTTCTTACTGTATTTCAGCGCTGAGCAAATTTGTTCCTCTGTAATCCGTTCTTCTGGAGGGACGGCACAAGGGGAGGCATCTAACGTCAGGACGCACTGCGCAACCTGGTTCTCGAGTGGACTTGGGATTTTAGAGCCAAGCAAATGCGACTGGGCAATGTGCTCCCCAATCGCATTGGCCTTCTCTTCGTTGGTGATAAGCCGTTCGTCATTGACTCTAAGTGGTGGAATGGGCTTGGGGTGAGACTTCAGCACCTTGGCAACCTTCCAGAATGGTCTGGAACGGTCGTCCAGGTTCTGAACGAGCCGCCCGAAACTCTCGTTCCGGATTGAGACCATTCTGGAAGCGATCTGCCGATTCAGATCGACCATTTCGTATTTACGCTGCAGATCCCCAGTCCGCTGAAACTGGCGTCTACGAACATTTCTGAGCCGAATCAAGAGTTTGGTGTGGGAATCAATTGCTTGAAACTTACCCCTCACAGGAACTCGTCGAACGCACTCTTCGTCAGCCACGGATATGGCTTGATGGAGACCCTCCAGGGCCCGGTCGATGTCATCCACTGTGTCGAGCGGTGGGTTGTCGTCGATGTGGCGGTCGACCACGCGTCGAAACTGGACCCAGTTGACTCGATGGTAGTCCTTCCGCTGGCACGGTGCAGGGGCCACGTTGTAGCCCAGCTCGGTCAGCACCGGTTGGTGGTCCGAACTCAGGTCGTTGACGGCAACCGGCTTGGCTAATCTGGTGTTTGCCAAGAACAGGTCCAGCGTCGATGGGTTGCCCGTCGGTGATGTGAAGGTTGGTTCGTCCGGAAACCAGACGGAATAGAGACCATGCTGGGAATGGTCGAATAGCAGGCGGCCGTTCTGGTTTTGCTGGTAGTTCCGCCAGGCCTCGTGCCGGGCGTTCAGGTCCCCTCCGATTACAAAGCGGGCATTGGTGTGGGTTATGATGGCAAGGTCGTTCTTGAACTGCTGTGCTGTACCATTGCTAACGGTACATTGCCGGGGGCAGTAGACGGCGATGAACCGGACGTTTCCGGTCGATGTTTCCACCTCAACGCCGACGGCCTCGATGATGGAAGTGCGGTAGTGGGGTAGGGTGCAGTACTTGATGCCTTTCTTGATGATGACCGCGACACCGCCCCCCCTGGAGCTGGTGCGATCAAACCGGACAATGCTGTGGTCGGGCAGCCAGAAGCTGTCACCGGTCTTGAGGTGAGTCTCGGTGAGAAGGCCCACGTCGATGTCGTGCTTGCGGAGGAAGTCTGCAAGCTCAATGTTTTTCGCCCCTACGGAGCGAGCGTTCCAGTTGGCGATCTTTATGGGTTCACGGTCCATAATTAGCGACAAAGGAGATGATAGCTTGGAGCTGTTGTGTTCTTGTTGCGCAGGTGCGCTTGATGATGATGGCCTGGGCCAACAGTGTGACGATCTCATCCGTTGACAGCGGAGAATCGTCTGTAGCTTCACCGGTTGTACCGGCCAATCCCAGAGCAGGGGGATCCGTCGATGGCCTGGAGGCTTGACCGGGAGCTGCAGCGGCAGCCAACTGTTGGTTGAGCGGGAGCGGCGGCAACACTGGAATTGGCCGTGATTGGACCGGTGATAACGGAGGAAAGTTCTGCGCGTTGTTTTCTGGAACCTTCTTGCGACCGGGCTGGCGGTTGGACGAGGCCTTCTTCCGGATCTCGGCGTATTCGGCCCGCTTCGGACAGGCCTTACTTGTGGCCTTGTGGGCGGCACCGCAGTTGGCGCATGTGGGAGTGGCTTCCTCGATGCTGTCGCAGTTGTCGATCTTGTGGTTTTTGCCGCATTTGATGCAGCGGCTGGCCATGCGGCAATTCCTGGTGCCGTGCCCGAACAATAGGCAGTTCGAGCACTGAGTGACGCCACGGTGGGTGGGTTTATACCGCTCCCACTTCACTACGATGTGGAACAGTGTGCGTGTCGTCTGGAGATCCTTCACGGTTGTGGAGTTCTTCTCCAGATGGACCAGGTAGAGCTGGTCACGATACTTGATGGCCTTGCTGCGGGTCATCTTGTGGACTTCGACCGGCTTGAGGCCGTTCGCCTTAATCTCGTCCATTAAGGTGGTGGTGTCCATGTCGTGGAGCCCGCGCAGCACCACTTTCAGCGGCTTGGTGGCCTCGATGTCGTGGGAGAAGTACTCCAGCTTCATCCTGTCCAAGAGGGCCTGGACTGCGTTGTAGTGATTTTCGGCCGAGACCATCAGTTTGTAGCCTTCCGTGCACCGTTGAATGGTGCAGCGAAGGCCCTGCTTAATGTAGAAATCCAGCTGCTCCCATAGCCCGGGAGGTAAGCCCTTCACATAGAAGGGTGGCAACTTAACTTTTTTCGGCACCGTCTCAGGGTCCGACTGCGGCTGGGCTCCGTTCTGCAGGGCGGAGAACGGATTGTTGCTCAGCAGCTTTTTTGCTGCTGATAGGGTGGCGCTGCTGTCTTCAGGTCTGGGTCGTTTAGTTCCGGGAGGCCCCGGCTGCGGGTCCGCAACGCCTGTCGGGATGGGCAATGGGGTTTTCTTCTGCTTCTTCTGGGCTGGCTCGGTGGTCGCGCCGTCTCCTGGGAGAGTCTGTTTTCCCGGTAAACCGGCACTCGCGTTACCGCGCGATTTCTTACCCATGGCTGGGTCAGCGAGAGCGTCACTACACAACGCGGAGCTAATTCGACTTGCGAACGAACGAACGAAACTAGAGAGAATTCAAATCGACTGAACTGCTCAACAGTCTGGCAGCGAATCTCATGATGATGAGTGAGGCTAGACAGCAGCGCTCTTTTATATCTTTTCAGGTTAAAGCAGAATGATGTGCAACCAAGTGGTACTCGATTTTGACGACTGGGTTTGGGAAGAACGTTTATTTAATGAAAACAGTGATAAAATTACCACTTTTTACATGTACATTGGACAATGCTTGACATTAACATTTTTTATAGTTTCTTGTTAAACATCATTGGTTTTAAGCAATTGATGAAAGCAATTGATGCGTCGAAATATTTCTGATCGATTGGTGATAAAATTATTAAAATTGGTCCAGTGGTCGGTAAGTTATTAATGTTCAAAATCTTTCATAATTTTGTTTTTCACAAAGTGTACCCCCATATAGAAATCACAGACGTAGTCCTACGTCAAAAGACCTGCTTTTAATGAATTGAACCTAATTGGAGTTGGGAATCGTACACAGCGATTAATAAAAAGAACAATTACGATTTCACGACCAAGTTGAAATTAGTTCACTCATATTCTTGAAAACGTAGTTAACTCATAGACTGATTAATACTTTCCGAGCTTTAGCAGGAATTTGTTTTCTAATATGAGAAACATGTCAATGTACACATGCAATTAGTACGCGGAAAAAAGTTTTCATGTAGTTTCCATTGGGAATGCACATAATATTTTTTCATTAACAAAACCAATGATATCTATCTGAATTTCACATAACATTCATGTGATCACATGAGTTGTATATGATAAATCACTTAAATTTCATTTGACACATAAGGTTCATGTGATTTTGTGGTGCAATTCACAATTATGATATCACAAGAAAGTTATGTGGAATTCTTATGAAAATTTTCCATTGGATATGTGATTTATTCTTTGAGTGTATACTTCTAGAATGAGTAAATTTTTCGTCGATTTTTCTCATATTTGAAAAAAAAATGGAAAGGCTCGGAAAATTTTACTCAGTCTACAAGTAAACTACGTTTTCTGGAGTTTGAGTAATTTAAACTTAAATTTGAGTCGATCATATATGCCATGTATTGTGGAAATCTGTTAGTCACTTAGTACTAGTCCTTTTGCACGCCAGCAGCGGGGGAACGAGCACGTCTTAGTGAGAGATTCAACTTTCCACCACCTAAATATGGAGAAATCGACAATCCTAAGAGCAATTTATAAGCTTATTAATACGATTCTAAACACTTCGCGCTCAAAAAGTGTTTATGAAACAGGATCAGGGTTTCTGAAACGATTCAGATAGATCATCTAGAAATGGAGAGTACTGGACAACGAAGCCAAGTACGATTAATTGGCGCTAAACACTAACACTGTAGAAACGATTTTACAAAAACAGTTTTGATATAAGATATATCAAGCAACATATTAATTACATAATACGTATGCCATAAGGTACGTAGCATCCTGGAATACGCGGCCTCTGTCTGGACACCTTATCACGCATCGCTGATCATCAGAGTCGAAAGAATTCAGAAGGTTTTCACTCGATTCGCGCTGCGCAACCTTCCATGCAACGACCCACTAAATCTGCCTGACTACACTGCACGCTGTATGCTGATTGATTTGGAAACCTTACGTGCTAGGCGCACAAACACTCAGCAACTAGTTATTTTCGACTTACTGCGTGGCAACATTGATTGTCCTCAACTACTAAGGGAGAACAGCCCATAATGCACCCCTGGGGTAAAATGCCCACTTTTAGAAAAACAGCGATAACTTTTCCTCAGATGCATTTTCCGGGTAACGGTTTGTGATTGTTTTCAACTGGAGGTTTCACAAATAATTCTTGATCATAAAATCATGTATTGATCTGCTGATTCCTTAAAAAAATTACATTTTGTGCAAAACAGGACACAGTTGTTAAAATCATCGACTGTAAATTAAGCTTTTAACATCATATATCACAAAAAAAAATAACAAATTTACGTTTCGTATATTTTTTAGATATTTTACTTGATGAATCACAGTTTAACATTCTATTGAGATTTTGAGACCTTATTTCTGATGTAACATAAAGAAATAATCATTTGAAATACCGCATCCCTTTGCATTATCTACTTGCAGGGGTTATGGTTTTTTTTACCATGGGGTGCATTTTACCCCAATGTTGTGGTGCGTTTTGGCCATTGTTGTCGTGCGTCTTGTCCCAATGTTGTGAAGCATATTGCATCAAGAATCAGGCGTTTTACCCCGCTATCATTTTGGAAGCAATTTAGAAAATACCTTGAAAGTCATGGAAAATCATGCTTTTGTAGTTCTAAATCACTCGATCTTTGTAGAAAACATAGTAATGAACCGAACGCCATTACTTTCTTCTTGATTTTAGCTTCCATTCGCCAGCCATTGACGATTTTGCTTAAAGGGTGCGTTTTGCACCATCCTACCCTACAGGATGTCCCTTTATACGTTCCACCCCGACAGTTGAGGAGCTCACAACTTGTCGCTGTGCCGGCTCACCGGACTGGTTACGGTTTCAACAATCCATTCGATGCTTGTCTGCGAGCTTTTAACTATACAAACGAGGATTTCGATTTTGTGATTAGCAAAAGTACTTTTAAAAATAGGATTTAGATTATTAGGTAAAGTAGTCTGTACGATTTTTATTTTTTATCGAAGATGAAACAACAAATAAATAAATAAATATATTACCATAGCAACAGTTGCACATTCTTGCAATTTTCAATAGTAACCAGATTTAGCAGATTCGCATATGAAATTTCAATGGATTGGCTCGTTTAGAATTAATCTCCATCCGCTATGGACAGAGCTATAAGTGGTCAAAACCGGACCACTTTTCGTAACGCGGTCGCGGTTGAGTTTTTGTACCCCCAATATGTTGCCGAAAGACGTAATCCTACGTCAAAACGAGAAATTCGATCAAAGATCAATCAAATAAATTAAACGCACTTATCATCTAATTGCGTACAGTTCGGCTTTGGAACACTTTATTTTACATGATATGTTTGTTTGCGTTCCTTGATTTACTTTAAAGATAAATTACGTTACGAGTAAAAATAGTTATCGCTAAGTAGGTATGCACTGCAACCAGTAATTTGATCTTTTACTATACTAATATTGAACCGAATTTGAAACTATTGTCATTCTTTCTCTGGAATTTAACTCAGCCATTGTTGCCCAGCTGATCAACCTTCATATCAAAAGTAAGGCAGTTTGCACAACCTTTCTCAGCTGCAGGAATGGTAGAAACGTGAACAGTTGTATGCTTTGGCAGCATATCCTCGCATGTACATATGTGCCATGCTTCGAACAATAGTGGTGGCGGAGAGTGACTGATGAAAATTGATTGAAATTGTATAAATTTTTCATAATCAATATTGATTTGCTGTCGCTGTGGAGGCAGATTGGCGAGATATGAACGGGTGTAACGGAAACAAAGGCAGAGGATGGTTATTTGCAGCGCACTTGTGATTTTAACGCTTTTATTATGAAAATAAAGGGGGAGGGCATTCCACGGATCGTGAACTGTGCCATATGAAAAATGTCAATATTATTGCTTTATGGTGAATGGGTCAATCTACATGTTTGTAATATCCAACCGGAAAATGTAGGATTCTCAAACAGTTATATTAAGATGTACTGTGGAGGACGGAAGTTTGTTCGAAAAAATTGTAATAGATATTATTCATTCCAAAAATGTAGTTGTTTTACAATAACTGAAATAATTTTCAAAGGCCGTTCCCTATGTCTGATATCAGCTTAAAAAGTACCGCTGGGGGACATTTTCCCAAACACCCCAGATGCCAGTAAGCAATTCAACTCTCAGGTTGCACCAATCTATTTTCAGAACACACGGAACCATAAACATCTCCATTCCGGGGGGAGATTGTGTCCCACCACAATCGCAATTTCTCTCTCCGACCTTACTGCTCACCGCATACAAACGCGCGCGGTTTCTTCCGGCCCGTTCTGCCAGCCAGGCAGTAGTGCAATCACACCTGTAAGCGTGGGAAGGCCCGGTTCTCGTTCATTGGTTTCTGATTTTTGGAGGGCAATAAATTTCCTGCTAGCTTTCAGCCCGTGCTCGGGGAAGGCGTAACTTTGCTCACCGAATCACCCGATCAATGGAGCAACTTTCCTAATACCGTGGCACAAAGTCCACTCCTCGAGCTGGGTGGTTCGAAATTTGAGTGTGCTTTATGGTGCGTAACTCTATAAACTACAATATGTCCTGGTGGTTTTTCGAAGCCTTACGGAAGGTGCTGATGGTTTCGAGTAAATGACTTTGCTTTTATTGATCTTCCAGTTGGTATTTGCTAAAATATAGAAACACTTGTTCTAGGGAGGTTTGTCCCAAGGCATAATCTTCGATTTCGAGCTCCTCCCGGGATGATTCCATCAGCCCAAACATCGCTGACCAGCGCAGACCGGATTGAGGAATGTGAAAGCTTAACGAATCCAAATACTCCTCCCTGCAAAGAACGAGAATTGTAAATACAAAGATTTGAGCTCATCAAAGATGCTCACTTTAATACTGCTCCGGTGAACTTCCAATCAACGAATTGCTTCACCTTATCTACTCTCTTTCGAAGATCTCCGGAAGGTTCCCGCTTTACCTTCATGGTCAACAGGAATCCCTCGGAGAACTTATTCTTCAAGTGCTGCGTAGATCCCAAACACTTGAACTCTCCATTAACCATAATGGCCAGTCTCGTGCACAGTGCTTCGCACTCCTCCATACTGTGCGAAGTCAGCACAATGGCCTTCCCCGCTTCCCTAATCTTACATATCACATTCCAAAACTGTCGCTTAGCCCCCGGATCCATCCCCGTGGTAGGCTCGTCCAAGTACACCACCGCCGGATTGCCCATCAGTGCCAGCGCCGTGCTCAGCTTCCGCTTGTTTCCTCCGCTGTACTCCTTCGTCTTCTTGTCGATGTGCTTCATGAAGTTCAACTCCTCCGCTAGCGTTATCGAAACGCTGTTCAACTCAGCGTCCTTCACGCCGCGCAACAATGCAAACATCTTGAGAGTTTCCCTTCCGGTCATATCCTCCAGCAAGGCATCGAACTGGGGACAGTATCCGATTTGTTGATGAGCTCGGTTCATATTCGTCTGCAGACTGATTCCGTTGACCCAAGCCTGACCGCTGGAGATACTCTCATCCCCCGTCATCATCTTGAACGTCGAAGTCTTCCCCGCCCCGTTGATTCCGAGCAATCCGAAGCACTCCGAATGACGAATTCCAACGGACAGTTTGTTCACGGCTCGGAATTTCCTGTAGTACTTGGACAGATCCTTCAGAACTAGGTTATAACTGTCGATTTCTGGTTGAACCATTGCGTGGATACGTTGCTGTTCAGCCAGAACATCCGAATCCAACTCCGAGACATCCCCTTCCTCGCTTACCTTGCCTCGTCGGTCGAATATTCGCTTCAACACGCGGAACTCGATCAGCATGATCAACGCAAACGCCACGATCCCAATCCCAACAAAAAACATCAAATTCCTATTGATACCTCCTTCGTCAAATGTGAAGATCTCCTGTCCACAGCACTGTGGCAAAAGCAGACACAAAAGCTCCTTCGTACACATTGGAACCAGGTCACACTGCTTCTCGCATATAGCTTCAGTACTGGCCACTCTGTTCAGATTATTCAAACTATGACACAGAACAAAGTTCGGGAAGAACATAAACACCCACTCCAACGTATTCGCCACGTTCTCCAGATCGATTCCTTCAAATTTCAGCAGAGTTACGGCAGTGAAAAACACTGTTCCGGAGATGATGTTCAAGAGCATCATCTTGACGAATCCGGTCGCAGGAACGTCAAACAGGTAGGAGAACAGATAGGTCATCGGAATGACTGCGAAACCAAACAGAACCACTACTAAGAAAACCCGACTTAACTGTTCAAAGTTTGACCAACCATCCTGCTGGATGGCAGCTACCGATGCCACGTAGAATAGACTAACGACTACGAATATCAGGTAATCCCAGAGGAAAGAAACGGTCCAGAACAGGGCAACGTTAACTCCACTGACGAACTGGAGCAGCTTAGAACGGGTGGTTCGTTCTCGGATGTAGAACATGATGTACAGGGCCGCTACGAAGGCCATCGCGAAGCCGGTGTTGAAGGCCAGCTGGAAGCCGGAGTTGGCTCCGGTTTCCAATTGATCGAAGCGGGTCATCAACTGGAACGGAAGGGGTTTGTTCGTGATCTGAATCTCGCAATCCGGGCAGGATGATTTCAGGAGGCCATTGAACAGGATGTTGATGGCTAGAGGAGCACTATGGTAGGCCTTGTTATTGAACCAAGCCGTTGGTCTAGTAGCGTTGATGGTTGCACCTACCCAGTAACGGGTGTTGACGGTTGCGATCGACTCCGTGGATTTCTGAAGGATGAAATCGACCATGTCAGCTTCGGTTACTACCAATTTGTGGTTTGGGTTGAGCTTGCTGAATAGGGTTTGATAAGCTTCGGTAACGGAGCTGTTGGACAGTTGATCTTCCAGAACGGTAACCGAATGGGTGTAGGATTCCAGTTTGATGTCCAAGGCAGGCAAGTCCCGGCCAGCCGATGAGTTTAGGATGATGATGTAGGTCATCAACACGAATACGATCGGTATGAGGATCTGCATGGAGAGGGTTATCAAGCTGCGGAAGGTGACTAGGAACTTCTTCAAGAACTGAGCTTTGATCTGGTTGAAGAGCAGGCGGTTTCCAGTTAGGAGGTGTAGGTTATCCAAGGCATCTGAGGGGTTGGGGAAATTATCGGTTTGCAAGCGTTAAAAGAATAGAGAAAAAGAACTTACATTCGTTGGTTCCTGCGTTGAAGACCGTTGAATTATCTGAAAGATTCTTCTCGAAAGAATCACTTCCAGATCGAAGAAACACCTCTTCCATGGTTGTGAATGATATTCCGAAGCTGGAAATGCCACAGGACGACATCTGGCCCTCCAGGTTCTCCAGCATCGGTTGGAACTGTTTTACGTATTCCTCTCGCAACACTAGGGATAGCTCGGTCCCGATGTCAGTCTCCACCTCTACATCAGGAATGTGGTTCCTCAAAATCTTCAGTAGTTGATCTTTATCACAGTTTAGCTCTTTTACGCAAATCAATCTATATCCTGCGCCAAAAGACTTTTTCAAAAAGAACGGCGATCCGACGGCTTTGAGTTGCCCCTCAGCCATGATGGCGATCCTATCCCCCAAAACATCGGCTTCGTCCATGAAATGCGTAGACAAAAGTACAGTCCTGCCTAGCTTCTCCTTCTGCAGCAGCTCCCAGAGAGCTCTCCGTGCAGATGGATCCATTCCTGAACTCGGTTCGTCCAGCAGAACCACCTTGGATCCTCCACAAAGTGCTACCCCTACAGCCAACTTCCGTTTCATACCTCCGGATAGGGTATGAGACTGAGCGTTCATCTTGTCTGCCAGCTCCAACAAGTTTACGTATTTCTCAATTTCCGACGTGACATCTTTGTCACTCACGCCTTTTAATTTGGAAAAGAACTTTACGTGCTCGGCGACAGTCAGTTCGTTGAACAGGACATTGTGCTGCGGGCACAAGCCCAGCGATAGCCGAGCTCCTTCAATATCTGTTCGGATATCATGTCCGTTGATCAATGCCGTCCCGGAACTTGGCGAAAACATTCCCGTCAACATGGACATGGTGGTTGTCTTTCCTGCACCGTTATGCCCCAAAAGGACTGTAATCTGATCCTCGTACATGTTCAAATCCAGACCTTCAACGGCCACCTTCTTACCGTACACCTTCCGCAAGTTCCGAATCCGGATGCCCGCTTGCTCGATGGAAGGTTCTTCTTCGATGAATTTGGACTGTACTGATTTAACAACGCCATTCTGTCCAACATATTCGTCACCGACTTTGTTCCTCTTCCAAAACTCCCTGGTGAACAGGAAATACCACGGTTTTGCAACGCCAAATTCCCCGGGCATGATCTGTTCGAAGTACAGTGCGATCCCTAGATAGATTAGCGCATCAACCAGCATCATTACCATCACCACTCCAACGCTTAATCCATCGTTCATGGTTGACGGCGAGAATAGATTGTACCACTGCAGTCCCTCCTGGTTGCCTTCGAAGCGGACAATGTTCAACACTCCGTACGACATGGCCGTATTTGAAAGCAGACACAGCCCGATCTTGGACCCCGTTTCCATGTCGTCGTAGTTGCGAACCGTGATATTGTACGGCATCATCAGCAGGAACCACATGAGCCCAGCAATTCCGGCTGCCGTGTTTGCTGCAAAATAAGGGAGTTATTTGATGCGGGTTTATTTAGGAACCACAAAAGGCGTTCACCTTTGTTGAAAAACACGCTCATCATGAAGCAGAAGCAGATGGTTGCGATGGAGAATGCCAGCAGGAACAGCCATAGAACCGACCAATCGGTGAACTGAAGGACCGCTTGATCCGTGTTGGTCGTCAGGTTGGCGGTCATCAGAAGTGTTACCAGAGAGATGGTGATCAGCAGAAGAAGCAAGCAGCGGACGAACCAAGCTGTCCAGTGCAGCCAGTTTGATAGACCCATGATCTTCATGGCTTCCTTGAGCTGGCGTTCCTTCTCGATGGTGATGTACTTAACCGTGTTGATGCAGGTGTAGAAGAAGGCAATCAGGATGATCAGCGGCAGCAGCTGTTCCATTGCCGGGAGGAGTTTGTCCTCGTGGAACGGCGGGTAAGGGATGCGCTGGAAATGAGTACTGGGATGATGCCTCTGCAGATAAAGGTGAGGGTTTGCAATGAACTTACCCTTAACCGGACTTCTTTCGTATTGATCTCCGGGTCATGAACTGCTACGATGGCGGCAGACAACGCAGTCTGCATCCCGATGAATCCCTCGTTGTAGTAGCTGGGACCGCCACCATCGCTGAAATCCTTGTTACGGATACCGGGGGAAAACGGTACTACAAGCAGGTTTGTTCTCCAATTGCCAAACAACCATCTCCACTGTCTCGTTTCCGCTGGAAATCGCAACGAAAAGTGGATCCTCTCCGGAAGCGTTGTGATGTTCTGTAGAAATAGGAAGCAATCAAAAATAAGGGGCTGGGGGAGGGTATGGATCAAAGTAGTTTACCGCTAAGTTATCGTCAAACTCAACTCCTACGAAGTAGTTCTGCTGGACTAGCAGACCCTCGAGGTCCCTTGAACTGGCATAGCTCTCAAGCGAGAGGGGTGTGGTGCTAAAGAAGTGGTTCTCCAAGGTATCGTTCATTAAGGCCTCCAGAACGTCATTCTTTGGTGAGTATGCTACTCTGGGGATAACCGGTGGTGTTTGAAAGCTGTAAGAAACTTGAGCTAGGAAACATGACTTCTACTTGGATTATCGAAATAAATTACTCTAAATTGGAGTAGGAGTTCGCTGTCAATGGATCGAAAATCGTTGGATTGTCAATCTTCTTCGGATCCACCAATCCTCGCACCAAAATGAGCATTGAGCAACATAGCACCGGTATCAGAATTTCGAAAATCGTCTGTATGTAGTGCCTCTTCTGGATGGTCCAGTTCTTCCACAGCAGCAACTGTAATTTATTCCAGCTGCTAGTCATCTTCCTTCCGGTGTTGACTCACAAAAGGCAGATACTGGAAAATTTGAACACATTCAAGCCGTTATCAGCAGCTACACGGTTGGCTAATTTTGCATGATGTCGTCGCTCGTCACTATCAATTTCCCACGCCAAAGAAACAAACAAACAAACGTCGGGCACTTCAGTTGTTCGGAACCGTTCGTGGGGAAGCAGTGCCAAATTTACGCTATCAAACACACTTGGATGATAAGACAAATTTTCTGCTGAATCACTGACCTATTCCTTCCCGGAGGGAATGCTGTCGTCTCGCACTTGCTGTATCACACTTTCATCAACCCCAAAAGTTAACGCGACCACGATGCCGGAAATCAAATATGCAACAGTTACGAACTGCCTAGTGTAGGACCACAAAAACAGAAATCGATTGAAATGGGTAACCGGTGATGGCAAGGACGCGACGGAATGGAATGGGTTGTGAAGGTCAACACCGGTGCTGACCGACAACGACGATGGTGGTGACGCACCGAGTGTTAGCAATCGACTAAAGAGCTATTTGTGCTGGTTACATACTAGATGGTTCGTTCACACTTAGAATAGGTCGGTAAATGAACTACATATATGCGACGGTTGATGATGCACGCGACGCAGATTACCGCTACCGACCACATTGCGTTATCAATGATAATGAGCGTAATCAAAGTGTGCGTTGGATATAGGGGAAAGGCCGGAGAAGGGAATGGCACGAAAAGGTGATATTTGGTGGTATATTTACTAGGGTGGTTCAAAATATCGAATTTGGTCCACCAAGCTCAATCGAATTCAAAGCAGGCCCTGGTAATCGGATGCGAACTCATACTGCAGTTTAGATGGGAATTACTATGAAAAAAGTGAACTTTTGCTCTCATCGTTCCAACTCTTGGCTGTAAAGATTTTCGGAAAAGTTTGCTCTCTTTACTTATGTGAAATTTTCCCAGCTGTAACTTTGCTAAAGACAGCATTGAACGTCAGGATAATTCAGTGCCAACATTTCAAAGGGGCGTAATTGCATATGTAAACAATGGCTTTAGGCGTCGATTTCTCGCAACTAAAAGATCGCTCATAAAAAGTAATTACACCGACAGGTAGATGAATGTTTCCTCTACGAGCAAGCATTGTTAATTTGGAGAAGTGAGCTTTTATTTGCGAGAAATCGACGGCTAAAGCCATTGTTTACAAAAGCAATTACCCCCTTTTGAAATGTTGGCACTGAATTGGTGAATAAATGATTACGAAGATGATTTTTTTGACATGCTCAGCAGGCAACATTGGTGTTCTTGGTGCGAAGAATGGGACAAACAATCCAGGCTACTATTCCATGAGTGCAAGATGCAGTCGATTAATCAGAAAGTTATCGGCTTCCAAATAAATTAATAACTAATTATCTTGAAGTCTAATCAAAAAGTGGTCTTGAGCAAAGTTGTAGCTAACATAAGAACATAAAGCAAGCTTTTTTGAAAATCATGATAGTGAAGGGTACCCAAGTAACAAGTCAAGCTGAACAGTAAAGGTACCCAAGTAACAAGTCAAGCTGAATAGTAAGAACAGAAGCTGGTTAACACCAGGCTGAATATAAAGTTGATTAGTAGTGAATATAGCGAATTGTATTCCCATAATTCAACCTCAATTTAGCTGAACTAAAGACTGAACAAGGCTTATTCAAGCTTAACACTACTCCACAAATCAGCATTGCGCTTCAAATATTTTGATTCCATGATAGAAGAATATTCTAAGTAAGAATTCAAGCTGAACAGTATCCAAGTAACCATAGGCACGTTATGTCACCTTTTTGGCTATATACAGCTGAACAACGGCTATACCAGTGTTTTCTAGATCTGATGAGGCCCGTACATAGCCAAAAACACGGTCAACACCATTTTGGAAATGAGGGTTCCAAACTGGAGAAGCATATTCCAATTTCGTTCGTATCAGGGAGCAATATAGTGATTTCAGGCAGTAAACATCTTGCAACTTTTTTGTCACCCGAAAAAATAAAGCCAAGGTTTCGTGAGGCTTTCGTGACAAGGTACGACAAATGCAGCTTGAACGTGAGTTTTTCGTCAATAATCACCCCTAAATCTTTAACCTGGTTTTCCCTCTGCAATTGAGTGCCCATCAAGGAATAGCCGAAGGTAAACTGGATCGTCTTTCTCGAAAATGTGACTACAGTACATTTACTGGAATTTAAGAGCATGCAATTCTTACATAACCTTTGAATTGTCTCCAGGACGTCTTGTAGCTCCATAGCATCTTGTAACGATTTCACGTGTCATGTAGATTTTCAGATCATCAGCAAAGGATAAACGATGGGATTTCAGCACCTGGTTGACTTCGTTGATATACAACAGGAAGATCAATGGTCCAAGATGGCTACCTTGAGGAATACCAGACAGAGCGGGGAATGGAACTGACAATTCATCAATAATTTTGGTTCTGATTCTGCTGCCACAGAGATACGATCGGAACCAATGCAGTAGGGAACCACCGATGCCAAGCCGTTCCAACTTTGCTACAGCAATATCGTGGTTGATTCTGTTGAATGCTGCCGATCAACCCATATATATATATATATATATATATATGACGCCAGTTTGCGATCCAGCTGTAAACCCGTCGATGATGGTGTCCTAGAAGGGCGGTCAGCATGAGCATGAACTGCTACTCTGTTATTTCCAGACCAGCTGTTATTACACAGAGAACCAATAGACGATGCTTGGGACTAGAAATCATCCTCAATGTGTAAAAACTGGTGATCTCAAACTAGGCAATACCAGCGCCGGCCGCGCTCGAACACAGGTCAAGAAAGGAAGGGGTAGAATGTTTTGACGTGACACTCGCTTTTATGGAAGCCGAGAACACCTCTGCACTTCCACGAGGAATCAGTGGGATATGGGTAATAGGGTTAGGTTTGCAGCAGGGTTCGTTTTGGTAAACGATAAGCTTAATTGATGTCCTAACAATCATATAACACGAAGGAGCTTTGGATTGAACCCACGGTCTTCAGCTCAGTAAGCAAAAACGTTTGCCACTAGGCAGACAAGTTCCTTTTCAATCATTGAGTTGCTGCTATTACCATGTAGTCATGTTAACAAATAAAACGATTGACGAATCTTGAATGTGGATGGGCTTGAGATTAGACTCATGATGTTCTGCTCAGTAAGCAAAAACAGTTACTCTAAGGCCACCGAGCTCCTCATATCACATTATACCGTTACTCAAGTTGTTATAACTATTCAAACCCGGCACCGATGACAACGAAAAGTTTTAAAAAATGCACGATAAACATACATTACCATACATTTTTAATATGAAAGGACCTGGAACCGCGTTTTTCTGCTCGGTAAGCAAGCCACTGCTACCGACGATCTTTCAAATCCGAAAACTAAAAGCTACGAAAAAGTACTTAGGCCTTCATTAAGTTCCACTTTCACGCGACATTCAATGTTTCGATTTGCTCTTTGCGCATTGTTCAGGCAATCATAACAAGCTATGACCGACGTGACGGTTGTTTAAGCCCTGGTTAAAGAAGCTATTCAAATGGAATTACGTTCTCGAATTTCACATGGTATATAATGAACAACATACACAATAATACATATAGTTTCAACGGTTGATGGTTAATTTTAAATATACTAACGGTACTGCCTACGGCGACTACGACGGTGATTAAGACAGCGACTACGACGGCGCCTACGACAACAACAACAGCAAATTTGTAACTTACCATTTGTCTAGGATATAACACCATGTCTGCTATCTGTCACTTTTTGCAAAAATATCTAATTGCAATTACCTTTATTGTAATACTTCCTGCATTGCCATGGTCGTCTGAGAAGAGGTTCGCGACTAGTGCTTTCCTCAGGAACCGTTCACGGTCACCAGCTACCGCCCGTCCAGTCTTGGACGTATCCAGCGAGCTTGCTCACAATCTCCGACAATGGCGAGAGACCAGCTGACGAGCACTTTTCAAGCCGTAAACTTGCTGATTCACGGCATCGTCGGCCACCGAATCACCACCAAAACTCGCGACGGACACATTATCAGCTCTTTCTCCGGCTAATTTGCCAACCGGATCGTGCTCAAACTCGCACACTCGAGGTGATGATTTACAGCGTTTGAGGAACACGGATGGGATGCCTTCCGGCCCAGTTGTTAAGTTTAGGTGAACTTTTCAGACAACATTCGACAGATGTCAGAAATGGAATCAGCTACATTTCCGTTTCGAGAAATTGAGAATGGTAGACCGTTGTCCATTAGTTGTTCATTAACAAGTCTCCAGAACGCCTTAGGGTTACGCTTTAGTTTAGTCTGCACACCACATTGATAGACCAGAAAGCAGCGACGTGCTAATCGTTTGTATCGATGGTTAAGCATCACGTAATGGTTCCTCAGTGAAATCGACCGGTGCTTCGAAAACCTACGCAAAGCTGCTCCGGTACTTTCCTGGAGGATGAAAGAACTTTCTTTGGGACATGTCGCTCGATCAAGTAGCCCAACACATTTGAAAAACCTGTAGTGGCGATATCAGCGTCATCTGTCCCGAAGATTTCATCCCAGTTGATACCATCAAGGACATTGATAATACCATCATAGTCGGCATTATTGAAGTCATAGTAAGTGGATAGAGGAACTATGGCAGGTTCAGCCAACGCCATTTAGATACTGCTACTAGGACGCCTCCACCGGAAGGCTGTTTAAGGGACTGCGGTCGCATCGAAATACCGTCGCGTAACGGCTGGTCCTCTGGAGTGTGAATTGGAGCTTGAGGTGGGGATAACAATACAAATATTTAAATTTAATTTTTCCTCATGAAGGAAAAGCAGGCCCATAACAAATATTATATATAAAGCGGTCTTCCATGCAATTTTTTAACTAAATCTAGAAGGCTGAACAAGGGTTGAAAAAGACTTTTAAGTATATTGCCTTAAAAAGCTCAACATGTATATAACTTTTAAGCTTTCGGTTGATTAAAATCGCCAGGTTTAGATGTTTAAAAGCTGAACAAAGGTTAACGCGGTCTATGTACAACAATTATTCAAACTAAAACTGAATTGAAATCGTTTAAATAACACTGACAACAAAAACTTTTCCCATAGTAATTCCCATTTAAACTACAAAGGACCAGTGCAGTATGAGTTTTCATCCAAATGAGCTCAAGTTTTGGGAGAATGATCAGGGCCTGATTTGGAATCGATTTTGGTTGGTGGAGCAAAATCGATATTTTGAGCCACCCTAATATTTACATTGTCAGCAGCTGTTTGGGGGGATTTGTTACAAGTACGTTGAATAATTCCTTATCACCCATATGGCTTCATCGATATCGTTAGTTGACATCTTGAACAATCATAATCGATTTAATTTTATTTAATTGATTTTATTTATTGTGTCAACCCACATAGACTAGTACAAATACATGTACAGTCTTTTTTTTAATTCTTTGAAAAAAGTAAGAAGTACAATTCAGCACTGTCTGCTTTCGCAGCTTTCTTCTAATGCGTTATGACTCCGTTTAACCGAGTTAACATATTGTTTTAGTTTATGTCGAGATTGTATCGCAGTATTGATTGCAAGAGGTCATCATGCGATGTAATGGCCCTTATTTTGCATAAATTGTGCGATGCTGGTTTATGGCAAATACATTTCGGTTTCGGAGTTGCCGAGTAGATACTTAGAAATTTAATTTTGATAAAAGCACTGCAAAACGATATCGTTTACAAATGAAACCTTTGTTTTGTTTTTCTACTGATTATAATCTCTCTTCGTGCGTGATTGGAGAGGGAGACCATACAATGCTACAATATTCCAGTATTGACGTCACATAGGCAATATATAGTGCTTTAATTGTGTTTGGGTCCTGAAAGTTATACCAAAAGCGCTTGATAAAGCCTAGCATGTTATTTGCCCTAGATTGGAGTCTAACATAACTCTTTCACATTTTTTAGCATTTTGATTTCCTAATGCAATTGAAATATTTGATGTTGTTCTTTTTCTGCTAAATGATATTAAGTTGCATTTTGGGTTAGGACTACGTCTTTTTGAACTATACTGCGGGTACAAATCATAATCTAGTGTGACGAAATAGTGTCAGGGTTTAAACGCTTATAATTTGGCCATTTATTGATGGATTTAAATTAATTTTACAACTTTTGATTCAAATTTGACGTATGATTTGTTTTGTATAAATATTATAGAACATTGATCAAACTTTTAGGCTGCAATCAACTAATTATGTGCTTGCTTGCTATGACTATCGACAGAACAGAGTGAGACGACCGGTTGCGAGGTTATAATAGAGCTTACCTGTACGTAGCGTTGACAGGTAATTTTCAGAAAAATCTGGACCAGTTAAAATATACAACCTGGGAAAATCTGGAATGCTACAAAGAATCCTGGTTTTAACATAATGCTATTGTAATCAACGTGATATGGCAATTTCCCATATGAATTGGTCAGTATGATCATCAGGAATTTATTCAAAGTACCAGCATGTTTATGAATTACATGTTTACATAAATTATATAATGTAAATTAATTGCTAAAATCATCCAAAAGTTAAGAAAAGTACTGACACAGTGTGCCCAAAAAGTTTAAATATCCATTCCGAAAGCGAATTCCGATTTCGCACTCTAAACCTATTTCACAAAAAAAATCAAGAGATTTGTGTCTCCTATGTCATGTGTCATCGCGGAGTAGAAAGAAATTATCTTGCTTAATTTCTGCCACTCCGCTGATGTTTTCTTTTTCTAGATTAGATGTTATGCTTTATGCATGATGCTATTTTGCATACTATGCATACTATGCATATTATGCTTTATGCATGATGCTATTTTGCATACATTGCGATATAATTTGTGGAAGTATACATTTAGGATGCATTTAATGCACATTTATAAGTTTTTCACTTTCTGTAACTCCTGTATTACATTACTCATAACAGCAATTCAAACTTAAATGGCTGCTCACGAGTTACCAATAAAAAAGTAGAAGGGCACGAAATAAGCTTGACGTAGGACCGCTAGTGGACGGAATAAATGTGAAGAGCATTTAGTTCTTTTAATTGATCAATTATCTATTACCTCAACTCTTTCCGTTTTGAATTGTAGGCGTACCAAATTTGTAATAATCTATTTCAAAGAGAAAGTTGATTAAGAGAATCAATCAAAATCACTTGCACCCCTGCTTCCAAGTTTGGTTACAAGATTACAACTCTGGAGAGCATTTTGTGTGGTCGTGGGGGTCGTAGTTCTGAATATGAACAAACAATCACAGTTAAATTCTATTCCATCTCTTTACTGATGTAAGCTTAATGGCCCTGAAAAGGGTCGTTTTATTGAAGAGGACATCCATGGCCACTTACGCTTGGCGTGTTTAGTGTAGGTGACAGCACCAAGGACCTCATTTTCCAGGAACACCTTCAGCACACCTCGTAGATCAGACCGGAGATATGTTTGACACCACCACGGCGAGCCAGACGACCGATGGCGGTTATCTCGAAGAACTTTGCGATGACGCTTGGTGCCTCCTTTACCAGACCTTTTCCTCCTTTGCCACGACCAGTCACAGTCAATTGTTGCTTGTTAGGTGTGAAGGAGTGGACTAGCCACCACCTTCTCTTCTGCTGCTATTGCTGTTCACCACGCCGTCCGAAGCGAAAATGAGCTAATGCCATACAGCAGCGCTCTTTTATATCTTTTCAGGTTAAAGCAGAATGATGTGCAACCAAGTGGTATAAAAGCTACAAAGACTCCTCCCATTATGAGTAGTTTGCTATTAAGTAGCGACACTGACTCTTTTCCTTTCGCGTACAAGGCGAATGAGAACGACCCAAATTTGAGTTTAGTTCACTCATAATCGCCAAAAGTGCAGGAACTCAGCGATGAGTAAATTTGTCTCCAGATTTTCCTGTGGAAAATCTAAAAAATTTGCCGGAAAATGAGGAAATTGACGAAAATTTTATCCAGTCTCGGAGTAGTACCAATAGACTGAGTGAATCCAATCTTTACTTTTCTCAAATTCGGGAATTTTTCCCTGGAAAATCCTGGAAAAACCTGGGGAAACATGAGGCAAATTTACTCATCGCTGAGTTCCTGCACTTTATTTCTTATTTCTGAGATAACTAAACTCAAATTTGGGTCGTTTTAATTCGCCGTGATTTCACCTTGAAAGATATCGGCGCCGGTGGTTAGCGTGATTACCTCTCACCCCAGCAGGCTTGGGTTCAATCTCAGTCGGCGCCACCGGCATGTTCTACGACATAACATCCGTTGGTCCCCGGTTGAGTTGATGGGTCGATATGTAGGGTCCAGGTGTGGGAGCTGCCTCCCTGGCGTCGGTAGCATTGGAGCTGAGTACGCTTCCAGTTTGATTACATGAACATTTTGTGTGGTCGTTGGTTCTGAATATGGACAAACAGGCACATGAATTCTATTCCTACTCTTTACTGTAATAAGCTTGGTGACCCTGAAAAGAGCCGTTTTGTTGCCAAAGTTAGTGATGATTTAACCTCCGAAACCAAACAGAGTACGTCTCTGTCACTTCAAAACGTAGATGACATCCATGGCCGCTTACGCTTGGCGTATTTAGTGTAGGTGACAGCATCACGGATCTCATTTTTCAGGAACACTTTCAGCACACCTCGTAAATCAGACCGGAGATACGTCAGACACCGCCACGGCGAGCCAGACGACGGATGGTGGTTATCTCGAAGAATTTGCGTTTGGTTCTGAATATGGCGATGAGTGTGCAAAATATTACGCAATTCCATCTTCCCTATTCGCACGCGCCCGAAGATTGGAGGCGAATGCCACTTCGACTTGTTTCGTCTACTTGCTACTCTCTGACAACTGAGCTGGGGAAGCAGCATATGCATGTAGGTAATTGTTAGATTTGTTAGTTAATTCGACGCTTTTGAACAATGCTGGACATTTACCAGTTTTTCAATAGTTTCTTGTTGAAAATCAACATTCGGAAGCATTCAGTCATATTTCTGATCGATTGGTGATAAAATTATTGAAATTGGACCAAGGGCAGCTGAGTTATTAACGTTCAAAATATTTTTTAATTTGTTACATGTTCCATTTTCGGTTTTCACAAAGTGTACCCCCACATAGAAATCAAAGACGTAGTCCTACGCCAAAATAATTGACACCGTATTCAACGAGAGGTTGCATAGACTGCATACTTAACACTAGACAACTGACAGCACACCACACCAGAAAAAAATTTCACTATGCGAAATGTTACACCGGCAATCGAACCCTCACTTCGTGGCACTCACAATACGCCTGAACGACGCGTGACACAATAATGAATGGAAAGTGAAAACCTTATGAATGTGTATTATTTTTTTGTAGCATTCCACATTTTTCCAGATTGTATATTTTAATTGGTCCAGATTTTTCTGAAAATTACCTGGCAACGCTGCTCACAGAGAAATTTTATAATAATTCCCTGCTTGACCATAAAGCAGTTAAGTTCGGTTGTTGCTCGCTCTGTCGAATTGTTTGGTAAGTTTTTAGTTTGTTCCAAACGTTCGCAGGTTTACTGTGTGTTTATTCGCGCCGTCAGTAGTGTGGTCGCATTGTGTGATGCAGCATTGCCAGATTGTTTTAAAGTTTAACGGTATTAAAGGTTTTAAAAAATTGGTATTTATCGGTATTTATTATTTTAGTTTATTTATATTTTAGCTGTTTTTGAAAGCGGAAATTTTAACTTTTGGACTATGACCGGAAAATTTCGAAAGAAAATTCCGGGGAATGTTTGAATAAGCTTCTAAAAGAACATCCAGAGAAAGAAGAAAGAAATTTGAGGAAAGTTCTAAAAAAAACTTTGAGAATCATCAGGAAACTACCAAGACAAGAATTGCAAAAACTTGTAGTGAATATTCAGAGAAACTATAAAAAAAAATCGGATGTCACATCAAAAGGAAGCCAGAAAAGTTTCAGAAAATGGAAGTAAATTAGAGAGATTAGAGAGAGTCTCATCTAAGTTTAGATAATAAATCGTGTAAAGTTCTGAGACATTTCATGAAATGTTGCAAATATTGTTTTCAAAACCCCAACAACATTGCTTACAAGTTGCTCGTTTGCGTGAAATGAAATATAAGTTTTCGTGAATGAATGTTTACATCACAATTATAATTCAGATTTTTTTTTTTACTGTGTAGGGGAAGCGAGAAGAAGTTCGGAAAACCTTCCAATAAAAGTCTAAAACCTATGGCTTATGGACACACTTCCAGAAGAAGACAGAAGAAACGTCCTGGAGACGCTGACAGACACATTTTAAGGTAGATTGCAAGAAACTTCTGGAGAAATTTGGAAGCCAGAGCGCCTAAGGAACAGTCGAAAGAAACAAAGACATAAATCCGGAAGAAAGAGATTTTTAGAGGATGTTCTAATGATCCATCAAGTTTTCCTGATATTCATGAAACATCCCTGAAGTCCCCGCAATGCCCCTGAAGTTTTCGGAACATTCCTAAAATGCACTCAGGAATATTCCATAATTCCACAGAATTCCTTAAAAGTTCTTGGAATTTTCTTGAAGTTGATGAAGCTGTTTAAGAGTTTTCTGTTCATCCTCCAAGTACTCGGAACTTAAAAAGCACACAATTTCCCATAGAATGTTCTCACAATGTTCTTATGTTCAGTAAGGGAAAATTTACGTTTCCTAAATTTGTGGAACATTGCCCGAGTTTTTCGGAAATCCTTTAAAATATCAGCATTTCCTTGAAATTAATTGATCTGCCCTGATGTTCACGGAGCTTCCTTAAAGTTCTCTCATTTCTCTGAAACAAATGGAACTGTTCTGAAATCCATTAAATTCACCTGAAGTTCTTTAAACTTGTGAAGTTTCCAAAACATTTCTGATGTTTTCGTAAGTTCACTGGAGTTCACTGGACTTTCCTGAAATTTTCGAGTTTTGGAATTTGAGCAGACATTGATGAAACTATCTTTAACTTTTCGGAAATCACTCAAAAGTTTCAGAACTTCTTAAAAGTTCCTGCAGCTAGTGTGAAACCGCAATAAACATCTGGAAACATCCCTGATGTTTAGCGATGGCTGAAGAAGCTGAAATAAGTTTTAGGGAGGAATCGAAAAATAAGTGTAAGGTGGAAGAAAATTCCGGAAGAAAAAAATGAACAAAAACTTTAGGAAGTTAAATCATGTTTAAAAAGTATTTCACGATTTTATAGGAATAACCGGAAAGAGTCATCGACAGTTTTTCGATTCATGGGTAGCCAAAAACCGGTGAAGAAATTGAAACATTAGTCAAAAGAGTATTAAGCATATGGCATTTTCAAAGATGATTGTTTTTCAAAAATTTGAGTTATTCAAAAAGATACAAGTCTCTCGCAGTGATTTTCTCCGAAATTCAAGCACGGGTAGGAAATTATATTTTGATCATTTAAAAAATCGGTATAAATCGGTATACAATTTCAAAAATCGGTATTCTGAGGAATCTTATCTGTATATCGGTATCTAGTTCGGAAATCGGTTTATCTGGCAACGCTGGTGTGATGGGAAGGCAGCGCACCTGGAGCAGGCTCCGTGAGAAAGCAGAGAAGGCTAACAGTAGTGAGGATAGCTCGGTACCTATTTCAAATAGATACGCTACTCTTCCCACCGATAATGGAGATACCACCTCCGTCACGGTGAAGCGGACGAAAAATAAGGGCCAATCCGATGGTGCGAATGGACGCGACGAACGTCAGGGACATCGGTGATTTCGAGGATGCCGTCGAGAATTCTGCCGACCCGAGTGCATCAAAAGTGAAGCTTCCTCCACTGCACAGTGTTGTTTTTTGCCGTTTTCGTGCGCTTGTTTTATAGCTTCTCAAACGTTGATTTTAGGGCTATAGTTTGTTTAAAGATGTTTTTGCATATGTTAATCCGCTTCTTTTGATGTAGACTACCTAAAAGTGAGATTAGGAAAATATTTTTTTTTCTGATTCAGATAGAGACTTAACGTTTTGAATAAAGTTGTAGCAAATGTTATTTTAAGCAACTTTTCTGAACACTCAAAATTTCTAGCTCTTATAAATTATGAGATATGTATCATTTTTTGTGAAAGGCCCCTTTAAATCATGTTTTTTAGTATAACTGATTTTCTAGGCATCCTACAAAATAATTTTTTTCAGTGTAACTTTTTTCGTAGATTTTCAATATATGTAACATATTCTACAAAGTTGTTTGCCGTAAAAAAACATATTTTTGCTGAACATTTCAACATGCTATCTCTTAAAATTAAAATATATGTTCAAAAATTAGACATTTGCAGGAGTTTTTTAGTTATTAACAAATACCTAAAAGATCGCGTGCAGCCACATGTTTTTATAACTTTTCGGCAGTAAAATAAGTATAGATTCAGAATCCTTCCTAGAATTTTGCGCCAATTAGCGCCGGAAATAGTTATTTGAGAAGCAAATACCCCTAAAAATATTGATTATTTAAGAAAAACTGTATTAAATCGCTTATAGTTTGAATTTTACGCTTACTTCTTGACTTCCGCAGCATTATTGATTTTCTAGTGATATATTTATGGTGTGCACTTATCAATAATTCAACCGACTGAAAAATTATCACATAGCTCGCAGCAGCCAACGATAGAACCGAGCTTGATTTTGACATTTAATTCTGTTAACTGGAACAATCAGCAAAATAATATAGATAACTTGTTTGACAGCAAAACTTGCTTTTTCTGGATACAATTCAGCAATTCATTTTGCTGGAACTTGAACTCAAAATTTGGTGCGTATGGACGGACATCTTCTTCAACATGACCAGTGCTCGTCGTAAGTGCCGTAATAAGCCCGAGAAGATCCAAATTCGTGGAAAGTTCATCATCTAGTATGGCGTCTAAACCGCTAGCTATCGTCACCCGGAATGGTTGCTCTGTAAGACCAAAGAAGATTGAGCTTGCTGAGTTCTCCGCAAGCACAGCATTGACGTGACCCTTCTAACCGAGACCCACCTGAAGTCCGGCGACAGCACCTGGATGCCTGACTGCAACATTATCCAGCTTGATCACACCAGCTCCAGGGGTAGTGTAGCGGCCATCGCCAGGAAGGGAATCAAGCTCTGCATTCTGCCCCACCCCTTAGTGTAGAGGTGGAATCGCCAACTGGAAATTTTCGGTTCATAGTTGTTTTCTGCCCTCGGTATAGCAAATTCAAGAACGACCTGACCGCCATCACTCGTACTAGCTCCCGATTCATGAAGCTTGGCGAAATTACCAACGGAACCGGAACGGATGTCTACTATTCGATCACGCACAACATGGACTGTACACTGTGCAGTTTCCGGGCAAACCAACTGTCATCTCTTCAGCGGATGATCCCTCCACCCTGGATTTTTTCCTGTCGTACATGGGACTATCCAAGCCGGAGGCGCACGACGATTTCAGCTCCGACCACCAACCGGTGGTGGCTGAAGTCGGTGTCAACGTGGTTTCTGCTAGAAGCTGCATGCAAAAAGACTACCACCGTATCAACTGGGTGCAGTTCGGACGGATGGTGGACAGAAACATCGACGAAAATCCAACTCCCCAACAAACAATTTGAACTGATTAAAGGCTGCATAAGCCATTTTTTTTTATCTGAAGAAGCATATTTTGCCCGAATAAGCTCTTATGCTCCTTCAAATGTTTGTAGGGTAGGCTATATCCGTGGCTGACGAGGCATGTGTTCGACAAGTTCCTGTGAGGGGTTAGTTTGTTGCTATTGATTCCCAAACCCAATTACTGATTCGGTTGATCTGGGGGAAAAAAAATGGTGAAATGGCCGATCTTTTGGGTATCAGACGGACCCTCCTACAATGTCCAGCCGCGTGGACCATTGAGGGGGGATCTCAAGGCCTCTTTTGGTTGTTCCCGGCAAGCTCGATCTTGAGGTCCCTTTGCGCTCAGGGCTGGCTTTTATCAATTAAATTTGCTTATCAAGGGTCTAGTCACCAGATAAAAAGCTACACTACGCAAACCGTAGTTAAACACATTTTTATTATTAAACTTACAGCAATGGTAGGTGTGTTTGTGGGTACGATGGGCCGGCCGGTTACTGCTGTTGGTGCTGAAGAGTGTGGTGGGACGTCGTGGATTCGCGATCGGTGGTTGGTCATGCGGACCGAAAAGCACCCAATCCAAGACCCAACTTAACTCACACTGATGGTCAGGATTTACAGGAAAGCTTGCTGATTCTCTAGGGGACTCTTGTTCCGGGACAGCTGCCTTCGCTAACCGGTAACGGATCAGCTAAAACAGGAATACAATGGGTCCAGGTTCGACTTTCTCCAATTTAGTAGTGACGGATTTCACGCCAACTCGTCTTCGGAGTTGGCAGCACCCTCTCAGAACCTTATGAAACTTTGTGGGTGTGGAGACTTAGCAATTTTAAGCAACTTTGAGTACTTATTTTTTTCAAAATTTATCTCGCCTAACATTTGATAAGGGTCAAAGTTTTTTGTCGATTTTTTTTCAAATCGGTATAGCTTAAAAATGACAAGCCCTACAAAATAGTGATGTATGGCGAACTTTTAGCAAATAATCTGAAATTTTATAAAAAAATTTAAATAAATTAAAAAATTGGTTTCTACACTCTAAAAAAATATATTTAAAAATTAACAGTCATTTTCCCAAAAATGCTACCCCTCAGATTTGCTTGATATTTTTTCTCATGAAAGGCAATATAATTACCTAACTTTTCTTCATACATCGCAAAGTGGGCGCTTTTAAGGAAAAAAAGTTGTTCGAACAACAACTTTTTCATGTTAATTTTTTTTTAGCGTGTTTCACTCAAAGTCGAATAGTAATACGCGCACAACCTTATTAAAATCCGTTGAAACTTAATGAGCATAAAGATTTTGACCTTTTGATAATCTGGGCGTGCTTAAAACAAAAATCTAGCCTAACATTTGAAAGGGCCTAATACAGAGGATTTTCCTGCATTTCGAATGGTGTTTTAATAAATGAAAACTCTAGTGTTTTTGTTTAGTGCATAATTTATTTTCCTATAATTCTCCATACATAATTTGAGTTTTTCATTGATTATTAGTCTATCGGAAACAGAGTGAAATTTTTCGGAGTTTCCTTTGAATGTGAAAATCGCTTAGTAGAAATTATGTTTTGAGAAATAGGTACAAAACAATGAAATTTTTGTGTACCAGGTATAGTTTTTACATGACTGAACAGCTCCTTGAGTTCATCGGACATCTTTGTGTATTGATCATTTGATATGAAGCAGAAGTTCAATTTTGTTATGCTTGTATCTGTTTGTTTAACTGCCCAGTCATACAGTTCTTGTGGAGTTGTGATTGTGTTTCCATAATCTCGAGCAAGACTTGCTCTCTTTGCCATTCGTTTGAGAGTTCCTCCAATTGCGTCACATGGGCCTTTCCCATGAGACGTTGCGAAGAAGTGCCATTCTGCTTCCAATCCATACTTGGACTTGAAGTTGCACAAACTGGCAAAATTCTTTTTATTTTTGTAATGAGCCGCTGCTAAGCTAAGCTAAGCTAAGCCAAAAATTTATGACTTAAGGCACATCGTACGCAATATTTTGGATAGGAAACCGATGTTCCCTTCCAAAATAATGAATACGAAGAGCATTAAGTCATAACTTTTTGGATTAGCTGCATTATCAAAGTTACCTCCATTATCAAAGACATCCCCGTTTACGGTACATCGAAGCTGCATCTGAATTTTCCCCATGTTTGTGGAGCACGAGCTGCATAAACCGCATATCGTACAGTCGTGAAAATTTGATAGATTGTTCACCGAGGTTGGCCTACCAATCGATCAAATTTGTACGATAAGCGGTTCATCCAGCTCGTGCTCTAAAAAAATGTTGAAAATGAAGTTGTATCTTCGATGTACAATCCTTAAACCACACAGTTGAAACAGTTAAAGTTATTATTATTTACCTAGTGTATCATCAAATTCCTGATGTTCTGATTGCTGATGACTTGTTGATGGTTGCGGCTCTTCAAACTTCCGAGCATGGCTTGATTCTTTTCCATCCGATCGCCTCTTTTTCGGGAGAGGTGTCCTATTGTGCACTAAAATACCACGACACGATTCACAAATACGCATTGTTACATCCAATTGATGATCAAAGCCCCATGAATGTATTTTCTCTATGAGACTTGATGATAAATTACGTAAATTATTGCGGCTGCAATTGGGATTGTTTATGTTGGCACTACATTGCACCCTTTTAATAATCAATTCAGCGGATTTTTCCATTGTTGTATATATAAACACTTTTTCGTTTCAACAACTATGCAGCACTACACTTTCAACAACTATGCACTACAGCAACTATGAGCATTGTTGTGATATCACCAAACTTAAATATTAGATTATGTCGGTAGAAACAGACTGCGGTGCTTTAAGTTTATACCTTATATCTCTCATGTGACTACCTGCGTTGTTATATAACTGCTATATAGCAGGTAACTTAACGATTATTTTAGGCATGTCTTAAATAATCGTTAAGTTACCTGCGCTATTATATGTATTCACTTGAGAGATGAGGTATAAACATATATATGCATATTGCTTACTAATGGACACACCTAATACATAAAAATAAATGAATGATTATTTTTCTAATTAAATTAATCACAAATACATGAATTGAAATCTTTTCATGAATAAAACATACTAAGTGATTTTTACTTAGTTTACCTGTTGATTTGGAACAATTTGAGGGTGGTTTTATAGAAGTTGGATAGAGTGTATGCATATATTATAATACAATCCATCACAGGAAAGTGCAAACCATGCTGAGATGGCTGTTCCTCATTAGAACGTTTTGTTCTGAACTCTTATTGGACGATTTGCAGGTAACTTCTCTGTACCCTTTTCAAATGTTAGGCTAGATTTCGCCCAGATTATCGAAAAGTATACCCATAAAGTTTAATCGAATTTTAATAAGGTTGTGCGCGTATTACTATTCGACTTTGAGTGAAACACGCTAAAAAAAATTAACATGAAAAAGTTGTTGTTCGAACAACTTTTTTTCCTTAAAAGCGCCCACTTTGCGATGTATGAAGAAAAGTTAGGTAATTATATTGCCTTTCATGAGAAAAAATATCAAGCAAATCTGAGGGGTAGCATTTTTGGGAAAATGACTTTTAATTTTTAAATATATTTTTTTAGAGTGTAGAAACCGATTTTTTATTTTATTTAAATTTTTTTATAAAATTTCAGACTATTTGCTAAAAGTTCGCCATACATCACTTTTTGACCGCTATCTTCAACAAGTTAAAAACATCCAAAAGTTACATGGGACGCATATGCATAAAACGGCACTTCATTACCAGGGATTATGATATTTGTAATGATTTAAAACACTTAAACATCTCGAAGCACTTGCTATATTTGGTTATAAATTTAGATTACTACAATGAGAGCCTAATAATCACAAGACTGCTTTTGGCAATGGTCTGATTGATACTAATTGTAAACATTTATGCTTAATTCCAGGTAAACCCGAAGTCTTTGACTATTCATATACTGGTAAGTGGTTTCAAAATTTTAAAATAACAAATCCTACACATATCAGAAATTGTTACTGTTCGCAAAGACTAAGAACACTTGCTCCAATGTCGTCTGCCCCAGTGAATACTCTTCGATGCCCAGCAGCTCCTTCGATGCTTCCATAATACCAAACATGGCGGACCAGGTGAGATCGCTTCGTGGAATATGGTAGCTGAGCGAGTTTTGCAAATCCTCCCTGAAATTACAAGGAAACATTATTTTCGATCATACCTTTCAAAAAAGATGCATCCAATGGCCATACTTCAATACCGCATCCCGGAAGCGGTCCGCAACGAACGCCTTCACCGCCGCCGATCGCAACAACAGTTCATCCTTTCCTGGGCCCTGCACCATCTTGATGTGCAACAGAAAGCCGCCAGAAAATTTGTTCTTCAAATGTTGCGTAGATCCCAGGCACTTAAATTCCCCACCGACCATAATGGCCAAGCGGGTGCACAACGCTTCGCACTCGTCCATGCTGTGCGTAGTCAGGATGATCGTCCTTCCGGCGTCCCGCAATCGGTTGATCATATTCCACAGTTGCCGCTTCGCTCCAGGATCCATCCCACTGGTCGGTTCATCGAGAAAGATCACCGAAGGACTACCGATCAACGCCAGTGCCGTACTGAGCTTCCGTTTCGTCCCTCCACTGTATGCTCGGACTGGTTTATTCAGATACTTCGTAAGTCCCAATTCTTCGGCAAGCGATTGTACAACCGCACCAATTTCACTTCCAGCGATGCCACGAAGCATTGCGAAAATCCGTAGGGTTTCCATTCCGGTTAGCTCGTCCAGTAGCCCGTCGAACTGAGGGCAGTACCCAACGTGTTGGTAGACTCCCGATATGTTCGACTTGACGCTAACTCCGTTGATCCAGACGTCTCCGAAGGAAATGGTTTCGTCACCGGTCATCATTCGGAATGCTGTAGTCTTACCGGCTCCGTTAACCCCAAGCAGCCCGAAACATTCGGAGTGATGCGTTCCAAGAGATAGCCACTTGACGGCGGAAACGGGACCAAAATTCTTGGTTAGGTTGCGCATTACGAGACTGTGGGTACCGATGTCGGAGTCAGTCATCTGCGAAACTCGACTCTTCTCCAGCAGGACATCCGAGTCCATGTGCTGTTGGGGGACTGCGTAGCGGAAGTCTTTTGTTGGATTGATCTTGGACCATAGGCGGTAGAACAGTTTATGCTCGATACTCCAGACGAGCAAGAAGCATATGGTTCCCGTAGCGATCATGAAGCTAAGTTCTTTAAGCATTCCGTTGGAAGAGAAGTTGAAGAGATCCGAGCAGCATTGTGGCTGTTGTTTGCATAGTTGATCCATGGTACAGCTGGGATTCTCGTCACATATGGTTTTGCATTTTGCCTCGAAGTTGACGTAATCGTTGAACTTTTCCAAGGTGAGAAATAGAGAAATGGTTGGAATGAACATAAAACCGTAGCCGATGAGATCGGCCAATTTGTTAAATCCGATGTTATCCAATAAGAGCCGCAGGATTAGTAGACCTATCGCACCAATTCCGAGGATGAGCAGAACTCTGGAGTCACCGGAGGCGGGATTACTAATCCAGAAAGAGAACAGGTAGATCATTGCTAGAGTAGCGAATGCGAAGATGAAAAAGATGAACAGTAGAGTAGCAAGTTGTTGAGGATTACTCCAACCGTCGACTTGGTACCCAAACAGCATTACTAAGATGACCAGGCAGCTGAGCTTGAAGACCACGAGGTCCCACATGAAGTTGACGAACCAATAGAGTTCCGTCTTGAGACCACTCACGACCTGGAGCAATTTCACCCGAGTGGTTCGCTCCCGGATGTAGAAGTTCACGTAGGAGGATGGAACGTACGCCATGATTAATACGATCGCCAAGACAATGTTAAGGAATTTAAGATAATCGCCATTGACCGAGGGATCTCCGTTGTGTTTTGCTGCCCGAGGAAGGGGATGGTTGATGGGTGTGATGCTGCAGGATGGGCATACGGTGTGAAGAATCGAATTGAAGATCAGATTCAACGCCAGTGGGGCTGAGTGGAAGTCCTTGGCGTTGAACCATCCAGTGTAGGAGTCGTTGGAGAAGCTAGCTCCCACTAACATCCGAGAGTTGTACTCCAAAATGGACTGGTTGAACTAAAATTAGATACGGAATTAGATGTGGTAGCCTCAAGAAAGAAAGCCTTACCTTGTTCAAAATGTATGACTCAATGTCCCCATCGATAATATCCAACTGTTGACCATTACGGAACAAGCGTTTGTATTCGAATTCTACAGTCGATAAGTTGTGGAACCTTTCGAGAACGCTAAGTGAACTTCTGTAAGTATCTAATGATAGCTCCAACGGTGGAAGAGAGTCGTCCGTCTTCAGTTGTATGGGAAAGGCGAAGAGGATCATAATCACGATCGGTACTATAAACGTCTGCCAACAGAATTGCATCCATGATCGCTTGGTACAGAGGAACTTTTTTAGCACCTGTGCTTTGATTTGGCTTATCACGTCACTCTGAAGAACGTTGGATCCGATGAGTAGACTGTGCGGTTCGGTGGCTAAAAATAGGATTTTGTTGTTTTGATTTCACCATGATTAACCCGTTTAAGGAATCCTTTACCTGTTCTAGCTTCCAGCTGAACCACATCCTCGGCCAGGAGATTCCCGTCATCACTTTGTCGAAGATGAGAGTCAGTACCAGCTCTGAAATGATAACAAATGCTTTAACCCAGGATCTGTTTCTGCATTTTCTGATCTTACTTCATGAAAACCTCTTCCAAAGTGGTAAAAGATACACCGTAGCTCATAATTCCACACGATTCCATATTGCTTTCCAACTGCTTCAGCATTGGTTCAAAACTTTGAATGTACTTTTTTGCAAGTAGAAGCTGCACCTCAGACGAGCTTTCGCTATCGATCGCCACACTTGGAATATGCTTCCGAAGTAACTCCAGTAGACATGTTTCAGAGTATTTCCTTCCCTTCACACAAACCAATCGGTAGCCAACTCCAAATGCGTTCTTCAAGAAGAACGGCGACCCGCTGGCCGTCAGTTTACCATCAGCCAAGATAGCAATCCGGTCGCCCAATACATCTGCCTCGTTCATGTAATGCGTTGACAATAGGATTGTCTTATTTTGCTTCTCCTCGAGTAGGAAATCCCATAGGGCATGCCTCGCGGTAGGATCAACCCCGGTACTCGGTTCATCCAAGAGCACCACTTTTGGACTACCACACATTGCCATACCAACGGATAGTTTCCGCTTCATACCTCCCGAAAGCGTAGACGACTCCGTTCGAGCCTTTTCCATCAACCCCAACCGATTGATATACCTATCTACTTCCGGTCGTGCTTGATCTGGCGCAACGCCCTTCAGCCGTGCAGCAAACTCCAAGTGTTCGTGAACTGTCAATTCGTCAAACAGTATATTATGCTGTGGACAGAAACCCATCGATGTTCGTGCATCATCCATACTTCTTCGAATATCGTACCCATTGATCAACGCCGTTCCTGAACTCGGCGAGAACATCCCAGTCAGCATGGACATGGTAGTTGTTTTTCCCGCCCCATTATGTCCCAGCAATACGGTAATCTGGCCTTCGTATAGGTTCAAATTCAATCCACCCACCGCCACCTTGTCAGCTCCGTAGACTTTGCGCAGGTTCCGGATCTGTACTCCAGCTCCACTGGTCTGAGGCTCCTCCTCAAAGTAACTCGATCTTTCCATCGGTTCAAGCAATTCATCGTTCTCTTTCGAATAACCCGCACCCCAAAAGTCCCTCGTTAAAGGAAAATACCAAGGTTTGGCCACACCAAACTTTCCGGGCATGATCTGCTCCAGGTAGATCGTGAGAATCAAATATAGCACGATGTTAGACAACAGCATCGCAATCGAGACAGAAAGCGTGTACGAATTGTTAAGCTCGGTCGTCGTGAATAATGTCTTCCACGTCAATCCGACCCTGGCCATTTCCAGTCGGATTATGTCATCCATTCCAAAGCCCATCGCCGGATTGGTCAGCAGCGAATGGACAATTTTTCCCCATAACGGTGCATTCTCGGGAAGGGCTATGAACGAAGCGATCCAGAGCAACGATGCCAGCGTAACGGCCATGGAAGCTTTGTTGAAGAAGACACTAACCAGAAAGCAGAAACAGATCACCGCCGAGCAGTACAGGGTTAGGAAAGCCCAAACGAGGAAACAATTTGAATATGGGAAAACAGAGACGCGCAGCATGACAGTGATGGCTGTTATCGGGATGAGAGTCAGAAGGAGGAGTACGACGTACCACGCGGCCCATTGGATCCAACCGGGTAGGCCCATCAGCTTCATGGATTCCTTGAGCTGCCGTTCCTTTTCCATTGCAATGTACTTGACGGTGTTGATAAAGAAGTAGAAAAAGACGAGGCGGAGCCATAGGGGCAACACGATAGGCAAAATTGCGAACAGGTCATCGTCTACCGTGGTTGGATAGGGGAGTCGCTGCGAAAAATAACATAGTGTAATAGCAATTGCATTACCAATGAACGATCATCTTACCTGAATGTTCATGGACGGTGGTAAATTCGCTTCCGGGGCAAGTTTGCCGATCAAGGCTCGTGATACGGCTGTTTGGACGGCGAGAAATTGTTCCTCCCAGTAGCTCGGAGGTCCTCCATCGGCTATCAGGGGGGCGATATTGGAAACGGAGAATGTAGTCGCCAGGTTATTCGTGTTCCAGTCGTTCAACGGCTGACCCTGCGATGGGAATCGGAGCTCGGCCGGAAAGCGCAATTTGAAGGTTGTAGCATTGGATAGTTTTGATATGCTCTGCAAGAACAAAAAGAAGGTTACGGAAAAAGGATTCCATTGGGTAAGTTGATTGAAGACTTACTTTTGAATTATCTCCGAAATCGATTCCGCATAGGTAGCTGGCGTTGACTAGGGCCCTTTGCATTTCAAGGGAGCTGTTGAATCCATCGCACGTCGGTATCCCAAGCGCAGAGCAAGCTTTGCCAACGATTTCTTCGAATACTCCGTTGTTGGGGGTGTACGCTAGCCGCTTTAGACTGTTTGGGATTCTGAGAGAGGTAAAACAGTTATGACATTTTTACGTTTAGGTTGCTCCGAAGAGATCATTGGAATGCATCTATTCCATTAGGCGCTTTAGACTTTAGGCTGAAGAAAATTTCGGAGAAGTGATCAAGACCCATGGAAGTATAAGCCATTCGAACAATCTTGAACCATGTTGGATACTTGTATGTGAACTGAGGGCTTTAAGATTGCTTTCATGATCCTCAACGGTGATACAGCAGAAATCGAAAGAGGCACGGCAACATACCTGGGAGCACGCGCAGAAGAGAAGTTGAGGAGGACATCGGTCGGCTGAAGAACAACAAAGCAACTGGTGTAGATCAACTACCAAGTGAGCTATTAAAATACGGTGGTAAGCATTGGCTAGAGCGCTGCACTGGGTAATTGCCAAGATTTGGAGGAGGAGATATTACCAGAGGAGTGGATGGAAGGTGTTGTATGCCCAATCTACAAAAAGGCCGACAAGTTCGATTGCTTCAACTACCGCGGGATCACACTGCTGAGCGCTGCCTACAAGGTACTCTCCCAAGTTATATGCTGCTGCCTGTCACCATTTGCAAGAGAGTTCGTAGGGCAATACCAGGCGGGATTCATGGTTGCCCGTGCTACCACGGACCAAATTTTTGCGATTCGGCAGGTTCTGCAGAAATGCCGCGAATACAACGTGCCCACTCAACATTTGTTCATCGATTTCAAATCCGCATACGACACAATCGATCGAGATCAGCTATGGCAGATTATGCTCGGGTACGGATTTCAAGATAAACTGTCGCGATTGGTCAAGGCGACGATGGATCGAGTGATGTACGTTGTTCGAGTATCGGGGACACTCTCGAATCCCTTTGAATCTCGAAGGGGGTTACGGCAATGTGATGGACTTTCATATCTGCTATTTAACATCGCGTTAGAAGGTGCGATAAGAAGAGTTCGGATAGACACGAGTGGCATGATTTTCAGGAAGTCCATCAAGCTCGTTGGCTTCGCCAATGTCATCGACATCATGGCACGGAACTTTGAGACGATGACGGAAACATATATCAGACTGAAGGCTGAAGCTTGGCGGATAGGACAACGCATCGATGACGAAATACTTGAGAAGAAGAGGTTCTAGGAAAGACATTGCTAGCCACCCATTCCGAGTTCAGAACCCCGAGACGGAATCGGGGTGATGGACAAATTCGTGTATTTGGGCTCGCTGGTGACCGCCGAGAAAATCTAAGATGAATTTTGGCCCCTGCCGTGCCTGCTTTGGACTACGGTCGAATAAAGAAGCTGATTAGACCATTGGTCCTCTACAGCCACCAGACCTGGACCAACACTAGTTGTTTTCGAACGGATGGTGTTGCGTACGATCTACGGTGGAGTGCAGATAGATGGCGAAACGTTGAGGAGGTGAATGAACCATGAATTTCACCAGGTGCAGGGAAAACCATCCATCGTCAACACTGCAAAAATTGGCGACTATGGTGGACAGCGCACGACGGAATGCCGGACGACGACCCAGTGAAAATGGTTCTCGAAAGTGACTCAACAGGAACAAAAAGAAGAAGCGCGCAGTGACACCTTGCCTACTGCCAAGTAGAAGATGACCTGCGAAACCTTCGCAGTCTACGAGGCTGGCGAAGTGTGGCCATGGATCGAGTAGAGTGGAGACGACTTCTTCGGACAGAATAGGACAACAAGGCCTTAGCCTGATTTGTAAGTATGTTCTAGAACATTTTACGGGCTGTCCTGTCCAAACGGTTGCTGCGATAGATATTCGATGGATCCGACCAACATTTCGTTCCATTAGCGTTTGACTTTGATTAAATTGGGGAAGCTACTTGGTCAGCCAGTGCAGCAAAGTGCGATGGAATCAGATGCAGTAGAAACTAATCTGCAAATGCAAAACTATAGATTACAAAACATAAATAGCTTGAGTTTGATTTAACTTACAGGTTTACGAAATCTTGTGCAACGTTGCTAAACTCGATCCACCATCTTTGTTGTTGTTGATGTAATTTGCACTGACCTACTACTTTTCATACGAACGTCTTATGACTTTTTGACAATTGGGTTCTTTAATTTTGAAAAATTTATCGGTTTTTATATATCATCCGAAAGAGCTTCGTTTTCTGAGCACAGCTATATTTTTTTCGAACCCACATACATTCATCTTGATTTTTAAATCAAGATTTAAAGCAAAATAATAACTTCACTGTTTGACACTAAACTAACAACCTGACAGCTCGCTCCCATACAAAGTGACACCGAGGGGCGCTAATAAGGTGATTTTTGCTAATGTAATCGTACTAATTTAAAATAGTTCCAATGTAGAAAAATTGATGAAATTTTGGGTTTGGGTTCCATTTTTAATGCAGATTACGAATATGCATTTATCTCAATACCATTAAAGAACCCAATTCATATGATAGGTTTATGGAAACCATGGAAACCACATGTTTTTCGTACACCTTTTATTGTATACAACCATAAATGCTGTAGATGGAGTATGAATTCATAATATACTTATGAAATTGGATGGAGCTCACATTTCGATGTGTTCATACGATGCAGCTTATGAAAATTAAAGGGATAGTTTCCTCAGTGTATAAGTTCCAAAGAGTGAAGAGGCTCTGCTCTAAATCTTGATTTAAAAATCAATATGACAGTCTATGGGTTATATGGGATAATGGACAAAATATGTTCAACTGTCAAAAAACACTCCAGTCGTAAGAAGATGAACCAACCTGAAAATCCTTATTATAATGATATAAAAAACGACAACATTCAAGAAATTGCAAAAACTATTTCGCGTGAATCATCCCACTTCATTTAGTGCTGAACAAACACACGGTCGGTGCTTTACCACGATGACGTCACCGCAAATAAAACGCTTGCACAGAGTGGAAACGGAAGCACTTTTCATCGATATCAACATTGATGTATCCACTCTCGCTTTGGAATCGGGGGGGCTTCAATGTATGTTATCAAACAAATGCCTCCCAACTACCCCTTCCAGTCCACCCGCAGCACTTTCACTCACCTGGCACCATTGTCGCTCAACCCATCCACACTGAGCGATGGGTATCGCTGCGGCCCGCTTGTTTGCGGATGCGATGGCAACAGCAGCACAACTGAAAACACCAAAATTGGCAATCCGATCTCGAAACACGTCCGCCAACGGTGCCGTTTGTGGATCAGGAAGTTCTTCCACAGCAGCAGCACAAACTTGTCCCAGTTGGATGTCATTTTCGGGGCAGATTATCACTGGTTAGAGCTGTAGCTGTAGGTTTTAAAATGGCAAACTATTTCGAAATGATTAGCACACTGACAGCCGACGGACGGGACGGAACGAACGAACGACTCGATTCGGTTTGTTGTTATGACTGGTCGCGTGAGAGTGTACTGATTGACTGTGTTGTGCTCGCTCCTGGCTATGCACAGCTCAGATGCGTTGCGAGTCTCTCTCGCTCAGTTGGCGGTGGATGAGAGTAACTACGATACATTTTAGGTTAGGAAACAGAGGTTGTTTGAATGGAGAACGGAAAATGGGTTTTAATTTTAATTAAAAGAGGAATTCATTTTTAAAATGTTAAAATTTCAACATTCTGTAGAACAGTTACGAAATAAATGGAATTCCATTTACACAAATTGCGTTTCACTCAAACCAACTGAATGTCTCTCTTTTTCGTTACTATTCTCATACATCATTATTCTCATAGAGTATCTGGCGTGTTTGTTGTGTTTATAGCTTGATCTCTATTTTGGTTTAGTATGGCTGTCTGGCACTGCGCTGCCGTTGTATGACAATGTGACGTAAATCCAGTAGTGAATTGTTCAGAAAACCTCGTAATGATTCAGAAAATTTGCAAACTGTATGGCTTATGTCACTTTGTCTAGAATTCTGCGTTCGATAGTTCTGCTGGGAACTAGATTGAGTGATTGCAGCTTAGGATAATACATAAAGGTGTCCGATTTGCAATTTGATGTTTTTGTGGTGCAGAAAAGGTTTCCGCGTGAAATTCCGTCTTATTTCGGGGTATCAACATCAGTCGAGAGGGAAATCGTCGTTTTTTTTTTTTTTTAGATTTGCATGCGACAGGGCATTGTTTACTGGCGCGGGTATTGTGGGTTTCCCAATTACCCGGTTCAAGCTTCAGTTGGCTGCGGTGAATCTTCTTTTCCTTCTAGCCCTGAATGGACAGTGTAAATAAGGACGTCTAAGTGATGTTTTGCTGTATCTGTTGTGGACTCCTTATCTTGCCTCAAAAGTTATTCTTTTTAAAGTAATGATATTCACAATATTAACGGCACCACTACAGAGCATGAGATTTGATCAAATTATTCCGACTATTTGTCCAACGCCACCAGCAGGTTGAGCAGTTGAGGATGACACACACACACAAGTTTTTGTGTGATGCAGAAATCGAATATGGTGAAAAGTTAAAGCTGGCCATACAGGCGTTTACGTCACTTTTTCATCTCACGGCAATGCAGCGTGGCGTCGCGATAACTTGCCTTCCGCGTGAAAATTTATTCACGGCTCACGAGCTGACCCTGCCTGCGAGCGGGAGAAAACGGCTGTAAAAAAAGAAACGTGCAAATGAGCGACTGGTTGGTGAGTCACGCTTTTTAGCATGAAGTGAGAATAGCCATAATGTTATCTGAAAAACTGGCTTAAGAATAAATCAGGATTGGGAAACCAAAATGAAGCTGAACATTGGATTAGGGCCTATTGAACTGTTTACACTTATGCTAGTTTACTAGCTCAACCAGCTAGCACGAATTTCAGTTGTTGCTGAAATCTCATACTGGTAGATGCTGACGCCTTGTTTGCATTATGCTGGCTTCTTTCTAGTACAATTCCAGTACACCAGCGCTAGTTAACCAGCGTATATGTAAACAACACATTGCATTATGCTGACTTCTTTTTAGTACAGTTCTAGCAAATCAGTACAGATGTAAACACCACATTGTTGTGGTGTTTAAATATACTACAATATGGATATTTGCTCAACGGAAACTACACGTAGATGCTGAAAATCGATACCCAACGCCATATGTAGGGTATTTGAAACCAGAAGCCACCATTTCGGATTTCAGGATGGCATCGGACATTGATTTTCGGCCTCTAGATATCACCCCGATTCCAAAAATACTCATATTCAGCCATTACATAGCAAAGCGATACAGTGCACACTGGGGACAAAATCGAAACAATGTGTTAAAATTCAATAACTTCGGTGCTCGCTGGAACAAGAGACTAAAAAATAGTCATTCTTATAGAAAAAAGTCTCAGGAATCGATTGGAGTGGGTTTCATCTCGGGCACGATAGGGTAAGTTAGACCAATAGACGGATGATTTCTTTGGCAAAGTTGATCAGGAGGTCAAGGACTGTTGGATGATGGACAGAAAAATTCGGAATTTTTCCGCTAGGCAGCGCTAGTGAGCATTCGAAGTGTATATGTTTGTGCTGCTGTATCTCAAGATCCTGACTATTTAGACGGATGATTTCTTGGACAAAGTTGATCAAGGGGTCAAGGACTGTTGGATGATGGACAGAACAATTTGGAATTCCTCCACTAGTTCGTGATATCTATGATCTTCTCTGGCTATTACGTCTCAACTGTAACTTAACGCCTGCTCTCAACTTAGTGCTCTAGATGCACTTCCACAGTTGTTAATTGAAAGCTTTCCAAGCCTGTTCGATTTTTACATGTGTATATTGTGTGGCAAGTACAATAATATACTATGCCCAGGGAAGTCGAGAAATTTTCCAATCTGAAATCCTAGACCAACCGGCATTCGAACCCAGCCACCTCCAGCATGGTTTGCTTTATAGTCGCAGGCTCTACCGACCGAGCTTATAGAGGCCCTCTGATCTATGAATGTAATCAAACTAAAATGCGAGATGGTAGCCTAATGAACAAGTTTTGAGGACAATTTGGTGAACCTAGAACATCTTAAACATTTAGGGTAAACTTTGGTGCAATAAAACCATTGAAATAGCGCATGGGTTTAGTAGAATATTAGAAAATATTTTCAAAAAGGAGGCTAATAAAATTGGGTCATTATTGTATATATTATATCTTTAAAAAATATTCCACCGACTGGAGCAGGAATCGAACCCTCACTCCATGGCACACGCAAAATAGCCGTTAGACGGGTGACGCCGCTAACCACTCGACCACGAAGACCACTTTGACACAAAAATGTCGTCATCGGAACCCATTCCAAAAGAATTATTTATTTACTCTTGTTTCTTGCGTGACAGTAGCTCAGTGTAGTGCAGTTCTTACGTGGTGTTAAGTGTGTTCCACTGAATTTCATTAAGCAAAATGCTGTCAAATAAAAATATTGTTGAGGAATATTTTGCGTCTGGTCGAGATAAAAACCGTTTACTTGACTTTGTGTCTAGGGCTCTGTCGAAAGCACCTGCGGCTGTTGCGCAAGGTGTTAAAAACTGGATTGGTCAATTTAATCAGCGATGGTCAAAAACCCACAGTAAGGATCGGTTCTTTAAGTAGAATTCAGAGTGGTTTGAAAGCATATTCGAGGTAAGAATCCATGGGCGTGCTTAATTTTAGAAAGCAGCATAAATTAACGAAGAAACTTTTTTAATACGATACCATCGAACATTAAAAACAGTTCGGAAAATTGTGCTAAATTTTCAAAAAACAACGGATTACAAACCAATTTAAATTGAACTTGAATGAAAATTAGTAAAAGCGTGGAAATGCGTTAATGTAAAGCAAGACATACTAGTGATGAAATCTGTTTTTGTTCATGTTACTAAATGATCAATAGCATCAACCGCGATTAGAAGAAGATTTGCCTTTGATATTTGTATGAATATTTTATAAAAATCCTAAACAAAAACTACCGACTCTAAATTTTACGAAAAAACATCCAACAGTCCTTGAACTCCTGATCAACTTTGCCGAAGAAATCATCCGTCTAAATAGTCAGGGTCTTGAGATACAGCAGCACAAATATATTCACTTTCAATGCTCACTAGCACCTCCTAGTGAAGAAATTCCGAATTGTTCTGTCCATCATTCAACAGTCCTTGACCTCCTAATCAACTTTGCCGAAGAAATCATCCGTCTATATAGTCAGGATCTTGAGATACAGCAGCACAAACATATACACTTCGAATGCTCACTAGCGCCGCCTAGTGGAAGAATTCCGAATTTTTCTGTCCATCATCCAACAGTCCTTGACCTCCTGATTAACTTTGCCGAAGAAATCATCCATCTATACCATCTGTTTCTTGAGATACAGCATTCAAATCATGCAAAATAGGAGATTTTAGGGCAAAACTGTGAAACACTCCAACTTACCCTATCGTGCCCGAGATGAAACCCACTCCAATCGATTTCTGAGACTTTTTTCTAAAAGAATGACTATTTTTTAGTCTCTTGTTCCAGCGAGCACCGAAGTTATTGAATTTTTACACATTGTTTCGATTTTGTCCCCAGTGTGCAGTGGCTCAATTCAAATATAACATGGCAGAACAGGAAACCCAAATTGATATGAAAATACCTACTTTGTGAATTTGAACCCACATTTCTCAACAATTGTGCATGCTTCAAAAACTTTAACTAGACGTATCAGACGTATGGATTCTGGAAGGTCTATTCAACTAAATCCAAGCCTAATATTCAAAGGAACGATCCATCTTGGCTGAACAAAAAGCCTAAATTTTAACAAAAATACGTACTTTTTTGAATTTCCAAATGCAGCATTTCAGTTTTTTTTTATGCATTATGCTAAAGCAGAAAATGTCAAACCCGTTCTGACAAGTTTGGATTAAGTTGGGAAAAAGTTTAACACTCCGAACACGGTGGGTAAAAAACTTTACGCCGACTACGAAGCCTCAGAAAAACGTGTAACGGCAAGTTTGCAATGGCATAACTTAGCCATTTCTTAACGAATTTCAAAAATTGTGGTAGCTTTAGAATTCCTAGGGTTTGTAGATGATTTTGATTTTAAAAAGTTTGAAAATAGAATCGTCTACTTTTTTAAAAAGCGAAAATAGTTGTTACACGTTTTTTTGAAAGGTGTGTTTGTAGGGTTTTGCAAGTGGCGCAAGATCTGTAATTTAGATTAATGGGCACAAATGTTCACAATTAGCCAGAATACAGTCATGGTTCCTTTATATGGATCCTGGAGACAACGAAATGGTCCTCGAAAAATACAGAACATCCGTAAGAGTGGTCAATCCATGAACCTGATCCTAAAGCTCTGCGGGTTTTTTGAAAACATAAGGAACTGTGATATAAAAAAATATTTGGGGTCGTGACATAAACATGTACCTGGATGGCCATGGGACTATCCTCCGGAAGATCCGGAACATCCGTAAGAGTGGACAATCCATGAAACTGATACTAGAACTCCGCGTTTTTTTTTAGCATTAGGATCTGTGATATAAGAATGAATTTGGGTCATGAACCCAGATGGCCATCGGACCGTCCAGTGGAAGATCCGGAACATCCGTAAAACTGGTAAATCCACGATCCTGATCCTAGAGCTCCACATTTTTTTTTTATAAACATTATGAACTGTGATGATAGAAAGAATTTGGGGTTGTGACATAAACATGAACCTGGATATCCATGGGACCGTCCTCCAGAAGATCCGGAACATCCGTAAAAGTGGTCAATCCATGAAACTGATCCTAGAGCTCCACATTTTTTGAAAAACACTAAGAATTGAGATGATAGAATGAATTTGGGGTCGTGCCATAAACATGGATCTTGATGGCCATGAGACCGTCCTCCGGAATATCCGTGAAAGTGGAAAATTCATGAAACTGATCGAAAACACTTGGAACTGTCATATAAAAATTAATTTGCGGTCGTGACATAAACATGTACCTAGAAGGCCATGGGACCATCTTCCGCAAGATCTAGAACATCTTTAAAAATGGTCAATCCTCGAAACTGATCCTAGAGTTCTACGGTTTTTTTTTCTAAAGCATATAAACTGCGATATAAGAAATAATGTTTGGGGTCATGACATAAACATGGACCATAATGGCCATGGGGCCATCCTCTGGTAAGTCCAGAACATCAGTAAAAGAGGTCAATCAATGAAACTGATCCTAGAGCTCCGCAGTTTTTTTTTTCAAAAACATTAGGAACTGTGATATAAGGCAGAATTTTTGGTCGTGACAATAACATGGACCTGGATGGCCATAGAACCGTCCTCCGAAAGATACGAAAAACCGTAAAAGTGATCCAGTGGTTTCTTACATCACAGTGTTTAAAAAAGAACTGCAGAGCTCTAGAATCAGTTTCACAGTATGACAAATTTACGGATGTTCCAGATTTTTTGGAGGACATACCTATGGCCGACCCTAAATTCTATCTCAAATCTCAGTTCCAAGAGTTTTCGAAAAAAAATATGGTTTTTCACTGTTTCATGGATGATCCACTTTTACTGATGATCCGGATCTTCTGGAGGACGGTCCAATGGTCATCCAGGTTCATGTTGATGTCTCGACATTAAATTCTTTCATATGCCACAGTTCGAAGTGTTTTCGACAAAACTACGGAGCTCTAGAAACAGTATCATGGATGGATCACTTTTACGAATCTTCAGGAGGACTGTCCCATGGTCATTCGGGTTCATGTTTATGTTAAGACCCCAAATTCATTCTTCTATCACAGTTCCACGGTTTTTTCGTTCTTGGATCAATGTTATGGCTTGCTGGCTTGCAATCGGGCTAAGGCCTTGTTGTCCTCTGCTGTCTGAAGAAGTCGTCTCCGCTCTACTCAATCCATGGCCAGACTTCGCCAGCCTCGTAGTCTGCGAAGGGTCCGCAGGTCGCCTTCTACTTGGTCGATCCACCTTGCCCGCTGTGCACCTCTTCTTCTTGTTCCTGTTGGGTGGCTTTCGAGAACCATTTTCACTGGGTCGTCATGCGACATTCTTACAACATGCCCAGCCCACCGTAGTCACCCAATTTGCAATGTGGACAATGGATGGTTCTCCCAACAGCTGGTGCAATTCGTGGTTCATTCGCCTCCTCCACGTTCCGTCATCTATCTGCACTCCACCGTAGATGGTACGCAACACCTTCCATGCAAAAATACCAAGGGCGCGTTTGTCCTCCACGAGCATAGTCACGGTCTCGTGGCTGTAGCGGACCACCGGTCTAATCAGCGTCTTTTAGATAGTCAACTTCGTGGCGAATTTTATTCGACCGGAGCATCCTCCGGAGTCCAAAGTAGGCACGATTTCCTGCCATAATGCGTCTTTGAATTTCTCTGCTGGTATCATTTTCGGCGGTCACCAGTGCGCCCAAATACATGAACTCATCGACCACCTCGAACCTCTTCCTTTCATGTATTTTGTCTTCGATGCGTTGATGGCAAATGCAATTCACCTAGCTTCAGCCTTCAGTCTAATGTACGTTTCCGCCATCGTCTCAAAGTTCCGTGCCATAATGTCAATGTCATCGGCGAAGCCAAGAAGCTGGATGGACTTTCTGAAGATCGTGCCACTCGTGCCTATTTCTGCTTTTCTGATCACACCTTCTAACGCGATGTTGAATAGCAGACACGAAAGTCCATCACCTTGCCGTAACCCCCTTCGAGATTCAAAGGGACTCGAGAGTGTCCCCGATACTCGAACAACGCACATCACTCGATCCATCGTCGCCTTGACCAATCGCGTCAGTTTATCCGGAAATTCGTACTCGTGCATAATCTGCCATAGCTGATCTCGATCGATTGTGTCGTATGCGGATTTGAAATCGATGAACAAATGATGTGTGGACACGTTGTATTCGCGGCATTTCTGCAGAACCTGCCGAATCGCGAAAATTTGGTCCGTGGTAGCACGGGCACCTATGAATCCCGGCTGGTATTGCCCCTCGAACTTCCTAGTAAATAGTGACAGGCGGCGGTATAGAATTTGGGAGAGTATGCTCCACCGCTCAATTTTATGGAGTGACCATTTTAAGGATGTTGTTGATCTTCCGGACGACGATCCCATGGCTATCTAGGTACATGTTTTTGTCACGACCACAAGTTCATTCTTATATCACAGTTCCTAATGTTTTTGGAAAACAACTGCGGAACTCTAGGATCAGTTTCATTGATTGACCTCTTTTACGGATGTTCTGGACTTACCAGAGGATGGCCCCATGGTCATTTGAGTCCATGTTTATTTCATGACCCCAAATTCTTTCTTATATCGCAGTTCCACATGCTTTCGAAAAAACCGTAGAACTCTAGGATCAGTTTCGAGGATTGACCATTTTTATAGACGTTCTAGATCATGCAGAGGACGGTCCCATGGCCTTCTAGGTACATGTTTATGTCACTACCGCAAACTAATTTATACATGACAGTTCCAAGTGTTTTAGAAAAAAAAACCGTGGAGCTCTAGGATCAGTTCCATACATTGACCACTTTTACGGATTTTTCGGATCTTCCGAAGGACGGTCCGATGACTATCTGGGTTCATGTTTATGTCACGACCTCAAATTCATTCTAATATCACAGTTCCTAACGTTTTTAAGAAAACTACGGAGCTCTTTGATCAGTTTCGTGAATTTTCCACTTTCACGGATGTTCCGGATCTTCCGGAGGACGGTCTCATGGCCATCAAGGTCCATGTTTATGGCACGACCCCAAATTAATTCTATCATCTCAGTTCTTAGTGTTTTTTTCAAAAACTGCGGAGCTCTAGGATCAGTTTCTTGGATTTACCACTTTTATGGATGTTCCGGATCTTCTGGAGGACGGTCCTATGGACATTTAGGTTCATGTTTATGTCACAACCCCAAATTCTTTCTATCATCACAGTTCATAATGTTTATAAAAAACTACAAGGGACAGCCCTATGGGGTTGTACGCAATGGCGACGTAGGACTACGTGGTCTTATATAATAAATCTTATTTGTTAACTGCAGCAAGAGCTTGTGTTTTGTGTAGAAATAGGAATTTGAGCGGGGTTCTCTCTGTTTATACTCTTTAGTATGACGCGCTTGACATAGAAGGCCCACAGAAACTCACGAAGAGCTACTGATTCCGATCAATAGCGGTGCGGCTTCTTCTTCCTTATATGGATGCTCATGTGGGCTTCATCTCGCTGCTTGCAGGCAGCTTTTCGTTGTGTACTGTTCAACGCCACGCGTCGAAAGCACTGCTGCTGCTGCTGATGCTGACGACCGGACATCAACCACACACGATAATTGTAACTGAATCCGATCAGCGATTGAGGTCAGCCTTGATCGCTAGTAGCTTGCGGGAAGCCTTTTGTTGTGTACTGAAGAACACCACCATTCACCACGTGGTTATTGAATAAACACCGTTTGGTGAGACCGGATGGAATTCAACTTTGAAATCTGTGTTCGGAAAATCACTTTTCGCAGGCAATCTCCTAAAAATGAATTAAGTCTTAAATTAAGCAGATGCAGGAATATTTCTGATCGATTGGTGATAAAATTATTGAAATTGGTCTAGGGGTATCTGAGTTATTAACGTTCAAAATCTTTCATAATTTTGTTACATGTTCCATTTTTGGTTTTCACAAAGTGTACCCCAATATAGAAATCAAAGACGTAGTCCTACGTCAAAAACGCGGAGCTCTAGGATCAGGATCGTTGATTCACCACTTTTACGGATGTTCCGGATCTTCCACTGGACGGTCCGATGGCCATCTTGGTCCATGACCCAAATTCATTCTTATATCACAGATCCTAATGTTTAAAAAAAACGCGGAGCTCTAGGATCTGGTTCATGGATTTACCACTTTTACGGATGTTCCGGATTTTTCGAGGACCTTTCCGTTGTCTCCAGGATCCATATATAGGAACCATGACTGTATTCTGGCTACTTGTGAACATTTGTGCCCATTAATCTAAATTACAGATCGTGCGCCACTTGCAAAACTCTACAAACACACCTTTCAAAAAAAAAACGTGTAACAACTATTTTCGCTTTTTAAAAAAGTAGACGATTCTATTTTCAAACTTTTTAAAATCAAAATTATCTAAAAACCCTAGGAATTCTAAAGGTACAACAATTTTTGAAATTCGTTAAGAAATGGCTAAGTTATGCCATTGCAAACTTGCCGTTACACGTTTTTCGGAGGCATCGTATTCGGAGTGTTAATCAATGCTGGAAACCTTGGATTCATATGGGAAAGGGATTAAATCAGCTAATGTGGTCTCACTCCAGAAAATGTGAAACCAATTCTTGAAAGCTTGGGTTTGGGATACGTTGGATCACTTTAGGAAAACTTTGACAACTTTAAAATGGATTGAATAACATAATAAAAAGGTTTGAGTTAGTTAGAAAAATGTTGATGATGATGTTTATTCGAAAGTATAAACTCACTTCAAAAAAGTTCAGACTTAGTTTTGAACCTACTTTGAAAAGTGTCCACTCAATTAGGAATTTCCTGAATCGTTTCTGATTTGGTCTTATGTACTTCTAAAAATTTTAAACCAATTTTGAAAAGATAGGATTTAGCTCGGAAATTGTTGAATCACTTTAGAAAATAATTGAATCATTAAGTAGCATTGCAGTACGTTTCAGCGTTGCCAGATATACCGATTTATCGGTATTTATACCGATTTCCAAATTAGATACCTATATACAGATAAGGTTCCTCCGAATTCCGATTTTTAAGATTTTATACCGATATATACCATTTTTTAAATAATCAAAATTGTTATTGCCTGCCCGCCCTCCAATTTCAGATTTTTTTTTTTTTTTGTGAGAGTCTTGTATTTTTTTGAATACCTCATATTATTAGAACCTTCAAAATTCTAAACAATCATCTATAAAAATGCCTTATGCTTGATACTTTTTCGATTAATGTTTGCATTTCCTCGCCGTTTTTGGCTACCCATCAATCGAGAAATAGTCGATGGCTCTTTCCGGTTATTCCTAAGGAATCGAGAAATATTTTTTAAACATTATTTAACTTCCAGAAGTTTTTATTCATTTCTTGACTTCCTGAAGATTCATGCAACTTTCCCTGGAATTTTCTTCCACCTTACCTTGGAAGCTGCTTCAGCCTTCGCTCGAATGATTCTTTCATCTTCTCCCGCCAGTTTTTTCAACTTTCCCGCAACTTCAAGGATGCTATCAGATTTTTATTGCGGATCCACACTAGCTGTAGGTACATTTAAGAAGTTCTGAAACTACAGAAAAGTCCAGACTTTTGTGTAAGTTTCGATAAATTAAATGGTTTTCAGGAACTTTAGTGAAGCTCAGATAACATAAGGACAGATCAATTAGTTAATGAAATTGCTGAAATTATAAAAGAGTTCCGAGAAACTCATGCAATTTCCGAAAACTTCAACATACTGAGGGGCTAATACAAATTTAGGAAACGTAAGGGAAGTAACATGAACATTAGAACATTGTAAAAACATTTTATGGGAAGTTCTATGATTTTTAACGGCAGTGTTGATAGCTTATAAAAATTAAAAAAATCGGGAAGATCAGAGAACTTCAATATTGATGTTACAATAAATTCAAAAAATTGTGAGAGCGCTTAACAGATTTCATAATCTTCAAGAAAGTCCAGACATCTTCAAAGATGATTTGAGTTATTCCGGTAGTCTTATTATAATCAGGGAAGTTCCGAGCACTTCGAGCATGACCAGAGAACTCCTAAACACCCTCTAATTTCAGAAAAATTACTAGAACTTTGATTGAATTTCGAGGAATTATGTTCCGAAAACTTCAGGGAAATTGTGGAGTCTTCAGGGATGTTTTATGAATGTCAGAAAAAAAAATTCTTTATCATTAAAACATTTCCCAGGAATCTCTTTCTTTCGGAATTATGTCCTTGTTTCTTTCGACTGTTCCGTAAACGCTCTGGCTTCCGACTATCTTCAGATGTTTCTTCCAATCTACCCTAGGAAGTTTCTGCCAGCGTCTCCAAAAAGTTTCTTTCGTCTTCTCCAGGAAGTTCAATTGATTCTCCTAGAAATTTCTTCGTCTTTTTCTGGAAGTTTGACCATAAGTGAAAGGTTTTGTTTTTGTTCGACTTCTATTGGAGGTTTTTCCGAGCTTCTTCTGGCTTTCCCTGGAAATGGCTACTTCTGAAAATTTACTTTTGGTTTCCAAAACTTTTCTGGCTTCCTTTAAATGTGACATCCGATTTTTTCCGATAGTTTATTTAAGTTTTCACCACAAGTTTCTCAATTCGTGTCTTGGAAGTTTTCCGGATGTTTTTCCAACTTTTCTTAGAATTTTCCCCAAACTTCATCCAAGAGAGCTTCTTTCGTCTTTCTCTGGATATTTTTTCGGCTTCGTTCAGAAGCTAATTCAAACCTTCCCCGGAGTTTTCTTTCACAATTTTCCGATCATTGTACAAAAGCTAAAATTTTGCTTTGATTAACGGCTTTCTCAGCCTTAAAACCACAAACGAAGTGACAGACGGAGCGGCTTGAAAACTTTGGTGACTAACCTGCTATTTCATTTTTTCAGTGTACCACATGGCAACACCACTACTACTGGATTGTACCACATGGCAACACTACTACTGGATTGTACTAGCATTTTCACCAAATGTATTAGAATGTTTTGGTTTTATCTCTTTCACTCTACTCAAAACTGAAATGCATAAAAAAATGACAAATTGATACACTCTTTGCACACTGTCAAAGAATCATTATACACAAAATCAACTTTGTTCAAATCAAAACAAAAAAACTAACCCATCTGGTGGATGATGGCACAAGCTTCCAAGAAAATTCTATTACAGTGAACCACATTATTTTAATTAATTTCTTCGCCAGTTAGTCGTCTGTCACTTCGTTTGTGCTTAAAACACTGCAACGACTACGATGTAATCTACTCAACATTTCGGCCATGGGTTGTGGCCTTTTGCAAGTGAAAATATTGTTTGTCGTTATCGTCAATAGTAAAGTCGTTGTTATGGCTGATTTTCCATATTTTGGTTTCATTTAATGATAGTTAATTGAAAAACCAACTACTATCTCACAATTTTGATCAGCACTTGAGGACAACGATAATTTTAAAAATTTGAAACTGGTTTAAGACTGAGAAAGCCATTAAAAAAAATTCACCTCAAGTCCCAGTCGTCACCATCGTTAAAGTTTTCGCTTTCAAAAACGGCAAAAATATAAAATTAATTAAATAGTAAATACCGATAAATACCGATTTTTTAATACCTTTGATACCGATAAGCTTTAAAACAAACTGCATCGCTGGTACGTTTGTGAGTTTAATAATTAAAATCGAATGCAAAAATCGGTAGACTACGGTGGGCTGGACATATCGTAATAATGTCGGATAGCGACCCAATGAAAATGGTGTGTCGATGGGAAGCCAAATTGGAGCAGCTCCAGGAGTCCGTGATGTTCCGTGATATTGTCATAAGACGCTTCCCGAACGCAAATATTTTTCTTCTCGACTTGGTACAAATGAAAAATTGTAAACAACAACGTAACCATAATTAATCGCTATTGAATCTACACTTCGACACGAGATGCAAGAGTTAAAGCACGAGATCACACCGCCATGAAATCTGTTGACACTTTGTATGGTAGAACCCACCCAAATCTGCCAAAACTGAACCTACTTAAAAATGGGGAAACTATGTTGGGAGTGACAAGTTGAAAAATTCACACCACTGCGTCCTAGCAAGAAGTACGGTCGACTTGTTTCGCGCTCCGCTAATTTGGAAGTTTTCTCACTATTATCTGGCGTAATACTAGTACAGCATACTAGTAATACTAGTACGGCAAAATGGCCGTTTTGTCGGAAGATGACATGGACGTTTTGACGGTAGACAGTTAAATAATTGTCACCCGATGGCAAGAAGGGTCGCAAACGTCTGTTATCCCAGAAATCAGATGATACCATCCCTGGTTCGTCATCTCAGTCTGGCAATGGGCAGGGACAGAAGAGCTCCCGATCGCGAGCCTACCCAAAAGACTCGACTGCATGGGTTGTCTACTTTCAGAAACCTTTTAATGTAATGCAAATTAGTAATGATCTGTCAAAGCGGTTCTCGACCGTGAAGCATACTAACAAGATTGTTGCCTCCCAGCTCTTTACGCTCGAGTATAGAGTGTACATCCCAGCTTGTAATGTGGATATCGAAGGTGTGGTCACCGAAGCGAGTCTGACACCCGAGATCTTGACGAAGCAAGCGGTTGGCCGTTTCAAGAACCCCTTGCTTGAGATACTGGAAGTCCAGAAACTGGGCTCAGTATCTTTCGGCGAGGATAAAACCACAAACGAAGTGACAGACGGAGCGGCTCGAAATTTGGTTTGACGCACTTACATTTGAAATTTTCGAGTGTACCTCACGGCAACACTATCTACTCATATGTACTAGCTTAAAGTAGTTCATGCTATTGGGGCACCGCCTGTTATCTCTTTTTCTCTAACGAAAATTGAAAGGGAGAGCCTGTTGTCAAACTGCATGTCACTATGTTGTGTTCATTGTTATCTGCACTTCTTTTGTATAATGAAAGACCTTAGGCCAAAATGATTAGGGGTAAACACATCGGGTTAACATTTGCTTACAAGTAAACGATGTTGAGCTGTCAATGACTCGCGCTTTTTGTCGGCAATTGTTGCTAAAGATTTCATCAGTCGGTGCTCCTAACCAAAGCCATAGTCATTCGCGACCGAGAAGATATCGTTGTTGGACGCCAAACAGGACTCGCCCGTAAAAAAAATCCAATAAAAATACAATGATTTTGAATGGAGATTTTTGTTGATTATCATAAAATCACAACGAAAATCATGGTGTATGAGAAATGTACAGTAAAAAAGGGGGGTTGTTAAGCATCTTAACAATAAAAAACTGATTTTTCTCGAACAAATTTGATCTCATCAAATTAATTTTCATTGAGAATTGTATCTTTTAAAACGAAATTTATTTTTTCTCCCGTCCAATAATTTAACAATAAATTTATAATGTGCCCGAAATTCAACCGTAAAAATCATTGTAATTTCGTTATTTTATTATAATAATTTTTTTTCGGGTGGCCATACTTGGTATGCATTTGCTCCTCCGTAGAGGAACTGAAAGTTCTCGACGAGGGCGATCTGAAGGAGGAAAATTTACTCCAAAATCATGCTGAAATCCATCGAATCAAAGAGGCGATCGACGTGCTGAAGGTGAGATGGTGAGAATGAAGGAGGATCGGATGAAACCAATTTTGTTCAATTTATTATTTATTTCGGCTAAAGATGCTGTATGTCACACGTTTGAGCATGATTGCGGTACGATGGTGCGATGCTCTATTCTGGACCGGGCTACTAGACGTGGCAAAACTAGTCATTATACCTGCTACGTGTACCTTCACACCAAAAAATTCTGAATTTTACTGGCGATGTAAACATCCATGCATGCAAACATTCATACATGTAAACTTCCTTTTCACGTAAACAAGCAGCTTGCAAGAAATGTTGCAAACAAAAGTGGACAGTTGCATACAATATATGGAATATTGCATGGCATTTCTCATAAATTTACACGATCTATAATCTAAACTTGTGTGATATATGACGCTCCATTTATGTGCATCATAGTAACGGAAATTTACACTACTTTTTTTAGCTGTGTTGTTACCTGAAGACGAGGAGGGAATCTTCGGATTCATGAAGGAGGACATCAGAAATGAGGAAGCTCGTATCCGAGGTCAAAAGTGTTACATCTGCAAGGAACGGTATGCAAACGTTTGGTGTTGCGCGAAGAAGTGCTTCCGTTCATTCCATACGCTTTGTGGGATGCAGAATGAGTGCCTGTCGCATTACGTGGAAACGTTCCAGTCGTGGTGCGATAAGCACGTAGCGCTGGTGGATAAGGTGAAACACTCCGAGACCGTAGCTTCTGGGATTTGCTACGATGATATGGGACCGTACAGGAAGCTGGAATCGATTCGTGCCCCGTGCTGTCAGAATGGCTGGTTCCATCGGAGCTACGTGGCACAGTTTGCCCAATCGGCGAAGTACTTTTTCAATTGCCCTTTGTGCAACAAGGACGACTTTAGTCAGCAGATCTATCAGCGTGGCATTTATATTCCGGAAAATTAAGTGAAGCGGCGGAGGTGGGTGAATCGGTATTTGAATACTGAATATTTTATTTTATTTCTTCGAGGGATGCCTCGTGGAAGCTGGAACCGAATGTATTCAACGATCAGTTGGAACGTCCTTCGGAGTGTGACGCTGAAGAGTGTCGCTGTCGGTATGGGCGAGATTACGACGATTGCAAGCGTTGGGATCTGATCCTTTGTGTTACGAGCTATGTTTTCACCTTTTGTCGTCCGATTGTCCGAAAGACGCCGGAAGCGGTTTTGAAGCTAGCCGAGGCTTCCCGAAGAGTGGAAGCAGCAAGATGGGCGGAAGCCGGTAACGATAGCAGAGAGGGGAGTTCTAGGGGCCGATCTAGTGGCAGACGTCAGATTGAATCGGATGATTCAGATTCTAAAGAGTCAGTTGCATTGACGACCAAACGCAAATCTCAGAAAAGACGAACCGCAATAGACAGTGACGACAGCGATTCCGATCTTGTTTCTACACGAAAGAAACCAACGTCGAAGTGACGGCTGTCCACGTCTTCATCTAGTTCTTCCTCGTTCGTTTCTTTGAAGCGAAGAAATCAGTCTGGAGGAACTGGTCAAGAAGATTCCACTGCCACGAGGAACTTCCGTCGAAAAATTGCTTCGAGTCAAACCGGTCGTAAGGCTCGAGAAGCTCAGCTCGGAAAAGATCAAATCGTTGACTTCTTCGGAGAATGAAGACGAAGCATCCTCCGCCGGATCGTCGACCGTGTTCGATTTCAACTATCGTGTGAAGTTAAACAAAAAGCAGCGCCAAAAATCGATGGTAGAATTGCAGCCGATCAAACAGGTCATCCGCTCCGACACGAACACGCTAACGGATGCCTCGGTGGAGATCGTGCGTCCCAAGACGCCTGCCCAGAAATCTTTTGGGAAGCAGTTCAAACTGAAGCTTTTCGGGTCGAAAACGTTCCACCAGCGAGTCTGATCCGGAGTACGTTACAGCGAAGAAAAGTTGATTTAATTTTAATGACGACCTTGCAGAATTTTCCAGCACTAGTGCACTAAGCAGGTCTTTCCCACGGCGCAGTAGATTACTGCCAACGGTGCCACCTCAAGCGGAAATGCGATTCGAGACCGGGTTGACGTTGATGCTCAAAAGTGAGAAAATGTTCCGGATTTCTCTACCCATGCGAATGTCAGCTGGTATCACACTGCTTACAAGTACTGAGGGAGAACCTTCCAAAACTTCTAGTGTTTGGACTGGTGGTATGGCACAAAGAATGCACAATGCACCACGAACCGACGGAGAATCGTATGTGCTGTGATCAATGTGATTGGTGAGGCAGAAGGAAGCAAGCGAGCACTTGCATTATCACGACGTTCTTATGCATAATCTAGTGTGACGAAACGTTGGATCATGCGTAAGAACACCGTGAGAACGACAGAGTCGACTACATTCCTTCTGCCGCACCTATAGTAACGCACACAGCTCCCGCGCTGACTGTTCCTTACTTTCTCACTCTAATCAAAATTTCCTTCGATGAGTGAGAAAACAGCACCCCGTCAACACGAGCAAGAACACGAGTTGCCAGATCATTGCACACAAAACCAACTTGAATTAATTCAAAACAAAAATACTAGCGAACCTGGCGGTGAGGGGCGGAAGGTGGACTAAAATTCTATTACAGAGAACCACATTATTTTAATTCATTTCTTCGGAGAAAGTCGTCTGTAATTTCGTTTGTGATAAAACGATCTTTACCCCCACAGACTCGTTTTGGGTGACCTTTTCTGGTTCAGCCCTTCCGCACTACATCGAGTTGGGAAAACTTTGGCTAACTGTGCAAATAGTTGTGACATACGGCCTCTCACTGTGGCAGCAGGCACGCTATTCCAAATGCGGGGAGAAGCACGAGGATGGCACCTGCACAGTCACTTCACCAAAATGCGTGTACTGTAAGGGAACTCCTCATGGTCTCTCGTCGTGCCCGGCGTACAAACAACGCGGGGAGAAGCTTAAGAAATTCACGCCATATCGACCGACAACAAAAATCCCTTTGCTCTTTTGTCAGATGACGAGCCTGACTCTGACTTGGCTGAGCAGGGAACTCCTTTCAATTCTTCACGGAAACGAAGACGCATCCTTTCCGCGGAAAGTTGCAGATAAGAAACCGCAAATCAGCATGCCCAAATCAAGGAGTAGTGGAAAACAGGAAGTTTCAACTCCTCCTGGTTTCGGCAGAACTGACTATAACCAGAATTTTCCATCTCTCCCGGGGACATCATTGAAACCCCTGATGCCCCAGTTATAACAACAAAAGCCCCTTCTTCATCTGGGTTTTTCTCATTTGATAACATTGTGATCCTCTGAAAAGCATTGTTCTGGCAATGCTTCCTCCTGTGAAGACCCTCTTGAAGCAATTGACATTGAAGTGGCCCCTCCTTGCAGCAACCATTTCCTTCGATGGATGATTTTCCAAATGAGGTCGGAGATTTGATCACTGTTCTACAGTGAAATTGTCGAAGTCTTATTCCTAAATTAGACTCTTTTAAGTTTTAAGTTCACAATAATGATTGTGATGCATTTGCTCTTTGTGAAACTTGGCTCTCTTCAGATGTAGATCTTCCTTTTTTTATGATTTTAACATTATTCGACTGGATCGTGAGGATTCGCGTGGAGGAGGGGTACTTTAGGGGATCAAAAAGTGCCATTCCTTCTATAGAGTGAATCTTCCGCAATTTCCAGGTATTGAAGTTGTCGCATGTCAGGCTATTTTTAAAGGTACGAGCCTTTGTATTGCTTCTATTTATATTCCTCCTAGAGCCGTTGTTAATCGAAAACAACTTTCAGATATCTGTTCGGTACTTCCTGATCCACGGTTGAATATGGGAGATTTTAATTGCAACGGTACAGGCTGGGGGGGGGGGGGGAACTGTATGATATCTGATCGTAGATCTGCCTTTTTTTGAAACACAATTTCATAAATAGTTTTTTTTTTTATTATTTCAATATAAGCAAAATACTGCACTTCCAATCACACATTCCGGCTGCTTAGACTACCCTCTGGTACTTGGTGAAGAACAGGAACACCTGCTCCAACGAAGTCTGTCCAAGCGCGTAGTCCTCGATACTCAGCCGGGTTTTGTTCGCTTCCATCAATCCAAACATCGTCGACCACTTGAGGTCCGTCTTTGGCACGTGGAAGCTTAGCGAATCCTGATATTCCTCCCTGTAAAACAAAAATGTTTTAGTAAAATTTTGACCTCCAAAAAAACATTCAACTTACTTCAGCACCGCTCCGTCGAATTGACCAATCACAAACGACTTCACCCCTGCAACCCTTTGTTGCTGTACCTGCATATCGTCGGTCTTCTTCACCTTGATCGTCAGCAGGAATCCCTTGGAGAACTTGTTCTTCAAGTGCTGCGTAGATCCCAAACACTTGAACTCCCCGTTAACCATGATCGCCAGTCGGGTACATAGGGCCTCGCACTCCTCCATACTGTGCGACGTCAGCACAATCGATTTGCCCGAACTCCTAACCTTGCAGATCATGTCCCAGAATTGGCGCTTCGCCCCAGGATCCATACCCGTCGTTGGCTCGTCCAGGTAAACCACCGATGGATTACCCATCAGAGCCAGAGCCGTACTCAGCTTCCGCTTGTTTCCACCGCTGAAGTCCTTTGTCTTCTTGTCAATATGCTTCAGGAAGCTCAAGTCTTCCGCCAAAGTCAGTGACACATTACCAACGTCTTCTTGGCGAACTCCACGCAACAGAGCGTAGATCTTCAGCGTTTCCCTTCCCGTTAGATCATCCAGCAATGCATCGAACTGCGGGCAGTAGCCAATCTTCTGATAAACTGTGCTCATGTTGGTGGACAAACTCACCCCTTTTACCCAAGCCTCTCCGGAGGAGAAACTCTCGTCCCCGGTCATCATCTTGAATGTGGTCGTCTTACCGGCACCGTTGACTCCAAGCAATCCGAAGCACTCCGAGCGATCAATCGCCACCGAGAGGTTGTTCACCGCTTGGAAGCTCTTGTAATACTTCGTTAGGTCTTTCATCACCAGATTGTACTGATTCAGTTCGGTCGGTGGCATTGCCTGCACACGCTTCTTCTCCGCTGTCACGTCCGAATCTTCGTCAACCGCTTGAAGTGTCCACGGATATTTTCGTTTGTAAATTATGTCAACGAGTTGGTGAATCAATCGGTACTCCAGTGCTAAGATGACCAGGAAGGACGAGATTCCAACGAAAACCAGGAACAGTAGATTACGATTGATGCCGAGTTCATCAAAGGAAAACAACTCTGGAACGCAGCACCTCTCGTCGATTGCACAGACATTTTCCATCGTGCAGCCTTTTAAAAGGTCACACATTTTCTTGCAGGATATGTTGGTGGTGGAGATTTGGTTAATGTTGTTCAGTCCGTGAGTGAGCACAAAGTTCGGGAAGAACATGAAGACCCATTCGAGGGCATTACCAATTTCGTTAAGATCGATGCCTGGGAATTTGAGCAAGGTAACGGTTGTAAAGAAGATTGCCCCGGAAGCGATGTTGATCAGCATGACAACGACGAAACCTGTGGCAGGGACGGTGAACAGGAAAGAAGAGAGGTAGGTGGTTGGTAGGAAGGCTACTCCAAAGAGCATCAGTAGAAGAAACACCCGCCCAAGCTCGGCAAAGGAGGACCAACCCTCTTCCTGGAATATTGCTACCGTTGCAACATAGAGCAAACAGGTAATGATGAACATTAGGTAGTCCCAGATGAAGGCAACAGCCCAGTAGAGGGCAATGTTGGTTCCACTGACGTATTGCAGCAGCTTGGAACGGGAAGTTCGTTCTCGAATGTAGGACAAGATGAATAGAGCTGCCACGAAGGCCATTGCAAAACCGGTGTTAAAGGCCAATTGGAACCCAGCGTTGACTCCGGTATTCACGGTGGCAAGTGTGGTCTCCAACGTATACGGGAGAGGCTTGTTGACTACTGTAAGCTCACAGGTTGGGCATTCGGAGCTCACGATGGCATTGTAGATCAGAGACAACGCCAGTGGAGCTGTATGGTAGCCTTTGTTGTTAAACCATCCTGTATAGGCGGTATCGTTGAGAGTTGCTCCTACCATGTAGCGGACATTCACATCGGAGATGGCTTTCAAGGACTGAAAAGGGTAAGGTTTGTGAAAAATTGTCTAAAATCTACAGATTTTAACCAACCTTATCCAGAATGTAATCCGACATACTTCCTGGAATTATGTCAAGCCTATGGGAACCATCAATGCTCTTAAATTGATTCTGGTAGGCTTGCACTCGGTTGTCTGTTGTAGCTCCTTCCAATACCGTCACTGTATCTTTGTAGGGATCTAGTGAAATCTTCAACGGTGGCAGATCTTGATCCTTCGAAATGCTTCGGACAATCACAAACGACATCACCACGAAGAAGATTGGAATGGCATTTTGAATGATCAGCGTAACCCACGAGCGAATGGTAGATAGGAACTTCTTCAAAAACTGACCCTTGATTTGACTCATCAGCAATTCGTTTCCCATCAACAAGTTCATGTTGTTCAATGAGTCTGAAATAACCGGAATTAGGAATCTTTGTTGTTAAAAGTTTGACCGAACTTACAGTTCTGATTAGTTGTCTCAATGGCCGTTCCATTCGAGTCATTAGACTCCATCAGCGTGTCGCTTCCGGCCCTGGAAATAGACGTGACAAATTAACTTTTCGAACTTTATGGGACCATACTGGGATCTCACTTCAGGAAAACCTCCTCCATCGTGGTCAACGAGATTCCGTAGCTACTGATCCCGCACTCATGCATCCGGCTCTCCAATTCCTCCAGCATCTGCTGGAACACTCCGATGTAGTCCTCTTTCAACACAAAAGACAACTCCGAACCTATGTCGGTATCGATCCGAACGTCCGGAATGTAGCGCTTCAAAATCTGACACAGCAGATCCCTATTGTAAGAAGTGCCCTTGACACAAATCAGCCGATACCCAACACCGAAAGTCTTCTTCAGGAAGAACGGAGATCCAACCGTTTTCAGGACTCCATCCGCCATGATTGCAATGCGATCACCCAGGACATCCGCTTCGTCCATAAAGTGTGTCGACAGTAGCATCGTACGGTCTTTCTTCTCTTTCTGGAGCAAATCCCAGAGGGCTCTCCGAGCAGACGGGTCCATTCCGGAAGTTGGTTCGTCCAGCAATACTACCTTGGATCCACCGCAAAGTGCGATCCCAACTGCCAGCTTCCGCTTCATACCTCCGGACAGAGTTTGCGATTGGGCATTGCGCTTATCCGGCAGCTCCAACATCTTCAGGTACCTGTCAATCTCGCTGCTCAGAGCATCCTTCGAAACACCTTTCAATCGGGCAAAGAACTTCAGATGTTCGGTCACCGTCATCTCGTCAAATAGCACGTTATGCTGCGGGCACAGTCCCAGCGATTGACGCACCCCTTCAATGTCCGTTCGGATGTCATGCCCATTTATATACGCCGTTCCCGAGGTTGGAGAAAACATTCCCGTCAGCATGGACATGGTCGTAGTCTTGCCAGCTCCATTGTGTCCAAGCAAAATCGTAATCTGATCTTCGTACATTTTGACGTTCAAACCTTCGACGGCAACTTTGTTTCCACCGAACACCTTCCGAAGATTCTTGATCTGAATGCCTGCATTCGACGAGCTGGGGTCCGTTTCAAAGTATCTCGAATTCTGCCTCTCGATTCCTCTCCGTGGAAGCTCCTCCGTCTTAACAGGCTTCTTGGTCCAAAACTCTTTTTTAAATAGGAAGTTCCATGGCTTCGCCACTCCATACTGGCCGGGCATCACCTGTTCCACGTACAGAGCAATTCCCAGATAGATCAAAGCATCTACCAGTAGCATCACGATGACCACCCCGACGCTTAATCCATCGTCGATCGTGGCCGGTGTAAATAGACTACTCCAGCGCAATCCCACCTGATTGGCCTCCATTCGCAGGGTACTCATCACTCCGAACGACATGGCACTGTTGTGGAACAAGCTTATCCCGATCTTACTCCCGGTGGACATCCCGTCGTAGTTCTGCACCGTCACGTTGTAGGGCATCACAAAGACGAACCACATGAGACCGGCGATACCGGAAGCGATGTTGGCTGAGAATGTTTAATCAGTTGAAATCGTCGGGTGGATGGTTCAAAATTCGAAGGAACTCACCTTTGTTGAAGAAGACACTCATCATGAAACAGAAGCAGATGATGGAAATGCTGTACACAAAGAGGAAGACCCAAACAGCGGACCAGTCTGAATATTCCAGGATGGCAGTTTCGTTGATGGAAACCTGGTTGGGTCAGATGGAAGTTGTTACATTCTTGAACAGCGCATAATCATAGCAATACTCACACAAAGCAGGACCGTAATCAGCGAGATTGCAATCACCAGCAGTATGATGTTTTTGACGAACCACGCAGCCCAGTGCAACCAGTTGGGCAGTCCCATAATCTTCATCGCTTCCTTCAGTTGTCTTTCCTTCTCGACGGCAATGTGCTTCACCATCACGATGCACGTGTAGAAGAACGAAAGCTGGATGACCAACGACAGCAGCTGTTCCATGGCTTGTAGAATCGGATCGTCGTAGTACGGTGGATAAGGGTGGCGCTGTAAATCGAACCGAATTGGTATTGCTCTGTTGGACCTTAAACGTTATCCAGGCTGATTTACCTGAATGAAAACGGGAGGAAGCTCTACGCTCGGACTTTGATCCCGAATGATCGCTTTCGATACCGCGGTTTGGATGGTGAGGAAGTTTTCGTTGTAATAACTGGGAGCTCCACCGTCATCCGAGTTGGGAAAACGCAGCCGTGGAGTGAACGGAACCATCAGTAGACGAGTTTCCCAATCTGAGAGCAATCCACTGCCGAACCGCAGCTCAGCGGGGAATCGCAACGCAAAGCTGAGCTTTTTCGGGAGGGTTGTCATGTTCTGAAAGATGCGACAGGTGATCAGGTGATTTCGGTTGGATAGGTCATGTGGGATTCAGAGCTGTACCGCTAGGGAGTTATCGAACTCTACTCCGGATAGAATATTATCGCTCATTAGGGTCGATTCCATGGATTGAGCATTCGGGAAGCCTATTGAAGAAATATTTAACGATTCGGCTGCGTTGGACATGATCTGATCAAGGATTGGATTCTGCGGAGAGTACGCTAACCGGTAGTCCACGGGTACCCCGTTGATTCTGGAATGAAAGATTAATGGCTTTTAGTATGCGAAATTAAGCACTAATTAAAGAAACTGTGTAAACGTACATAAAAATTCGTTGACTCAGTGTATCCGTCGGCAGTGCTCTGAAGGTTGTGACATTGGCGATGTAGTCGGGATCCACGAGGCCGCGAACCAGCAGCAAGATTGAACAGCACAGTACCGGAATGAAAATCTCGAATAGCGTCTGCAGGTAGTGCCGCTTCTGGATGATCCAATTCTTCTCCAGGAGAAGACCGAATTTGACCCCGTTTGACGTCATTTTGGTAGTGGTGTTTCCTGTGATGGTCGTCACCTTCACCTTGGCGGTGAACTGCGCTGAGCTGTATCCATGGAACAATGATTTGAGTCATTCTATTAGCTTTTATGACGAACGTTTCGCTGTTGATAACGAATACTAGACTATTTAAACTATGTTTCCGATTGCAATAAAATCCCTACTCGTGTGATAAGCCACTTGAACGGTAATTTTCAATTTGCGACGTAACATTTTTACCACCTTTGGGTTTGCATTGACCTAAGCAGAGAATATCTCTTGGAAAATTTATCTCGGATATCCTACCGTAAAAAACAATCGATCCAGAAATCCACTTATGCTCTCCTTCTGCGATGGTTAATCCTATCACACCACACTGAATTCCACAACTTGTTCCGATACCCACCCGAATCCGCCTAATTCCTGCAAAGCACTGACACACTATGGCACGGAAGCGTATACTTTTGTGCCATAGATTGCGAACAATTCAGCACTTATCAGAATCGTCAATATCGCCTATCAGTGCTTATCGGCGGACGGTGAGTGAAACACATGTGCTGGCCACGATGCGCATAGGACTAAATTCGTCATTCGTGGGATATCAGCACCCTTCGCTAGGGGAATACACCCACATAGATTTGTTCGCGTCGACCGGTACGTACCTGATGGTGAATTGCTTTGTTGGTGATAAGACTGAATCTGGCGTGGAACGCCCGACAAATCGCAACAACGATAGGGGATCACATTCGCAGACTATTTGGCTTATTTATAGGAACGTTATTGGTTTTCACATAATCCTTCTACATGGCGCGCAGAAGCAATTAAAAGTTTAGTGGTAGATATGAACGAGAAGATGGAGTGTGGTTTGATGTTTGTGCTGCGTTAATTAACCGAATCGATCCCACGGGGTCATGCTACCAACACGGAATCAGCTGTATAAAATCACCGTGCAGAGATAGTCATTTGATTTCTTGAGCGAAATTGTTCTACAATGCGTCTACTCTGTAAGAGGTTGTATCCAAGACACGACCGTAGATTTGACGTAGGATTACGTGCTCGGTATAAATATTCGGCGACTGTGTTAGGGAAACGAATTTCTAGTTAAAATTTCCCATTTGCTTTTTTCTAGCGTCCTACCTTTTCTTAATTTGAAGTGTTTCTGGTTAATTCGGTCATTGCGAGAATTTGTATGTACCACTTCAATACCATTACGCATTTGACCACAAACGTTTGGATGCTGTGTTTGGGGTTGTTGTTGCTATCAGCAAGGCAAGCGAACGTTCAATGAAAATCAACTGTTGAACAACAATGATGGTCCTGGTCCGTTTTGTCGTCATGGGTGAGTAATGCTGAGCTATTAGGGTGTTCAACACAGATGAGGCTGGCGAACTATGTTGTTCAAAACGAGGGTGACGCACTCGGCATAGATGGCCCACAGCGACTCATGAAGAGCTACTGAGTCCAATCAGTAACGGTGCGGCTTCTTCCTTCTTCTTCGGTGAATGGACGCTCATGTGGGCTGCAGCTCACTGCTTGTGAGCTGCCTTTCGTTGTGTACTGGAGAACAATGTTCAACGCCACGCGCCGTAAGCACTGCTGCTGCTGCGGTGATTGAATAAGCACCTTTCGGCAAAACCAGATGGAATTCGATTTTGACAACTTTGTTAGGGAAAGCGCTTTTTGCAGACAATCGGTGATAATTTTGATCACCATTGCAACAGTTGGATATTTGTGTAGTTTTCAATAGTGACCTATTGAAAATTTATAAAAATCTTCATTTTAGCAGATTCGTAGAAACATTTCCAATCGATAGGCTTGTTTAGAATTAAAATCCACCAGCTATTGACAGAGGTATAAGTGGTAATAGTATTTTCATGAACACGTTGAAGACATTCAAAACCTCATGGAATTATGACCTAACATACAATCAATAAGATTTCTTCAAAACATAAACCTGATTGTTGACTCTAAGCGATTCCAGGCGAATTCGTATTAATTTTCGTATTTTTTTATTTGGCTGAAAATTTTTGCATCTCTCGATCACCATTTTAAATTGAGTCTTAGTTTTGAAAAGGACCAATAGAAAAAAAGATTCTTCTTCTTCTTCGCATTTCAAGCTTATTGCATATCGCATATTAGCTTATTGCGTATTCTCAATTTAGTGTTCTAGATGCACTTCAACAGTTATTAATTGAGAGCTTTCGATGCCTGTACCATTTTTGCTTTGGTATAATTTTGTGGCAAGTCCAATCATACTTCTATGCCCAAGGAAGTCGAGAAATTTTCCAACCCGAAAAACTCATTGACCAGACCGGGAATCGAACCCAGCCACCTCCAGCATGGTCTTGCTTTGTAGCTGCGCCTTTACCGACAGAGCTAAGGGAGGCCCCCGTTTAGCTTATCTTTAAAAAACTGTTACTTAAATATAAAGAGAGAGAGAGAAGAATTTTTGTACAACCTGTGTTGTACAGAAGATGCAAATTTAAGACCAAAAAATTTCTAAAAAGCTTGCCCATCCGTTCACCAGAACGGTGCAGATTTTCCACCAGAAATTTTCTTTATAGCTTAATTTTAAATAAAGCTTATGCCTTCATTTACCAGACCCAGTGCAAGTTTTCCACTAGAAATTTTCTGTTTATTTCATTTATCAGAGCGGTGCAAATTTTGCAACTGAAATTTTCAATAAAGCATGCTCTTCCATTCACCAGAAAGATTTTTTTTGTGTTCTTTATTTTATTTGATAAGGCTCAACCGAATTAACTTTGCAGAGCCGAGGATTCCTGTTCACTTTACAATACATCTTAAAACTATTGTCAAAAGGTACAACAAAGTAAACATTTCATCTTCCGCCATCCAATAAGCCACCTCCGCCAGAACGGGAGCCGCTTCCAGTGGTTTACTTGTATGGCAGATTCACCAACGGAAGGCAGAGCGCGTCCATTGCAGCAATTGATGTAAAACATGGTCAGCACTCACACATTCATCATGAAACGGTTGCTTTCCAAAGTCGACGACGCATCGACCGAAAGAACTGCTGATGAAGAACAATGAGAAGGACCACACAATGGTTGCTGTCGAGTACACAGACGATCGCGTGACACACATTGAGAGTGGTCTGCTTCTATCGACAGGCGAGTGAACACTGAACACCAGAACGTTGCACCATAAAATTGTCAGTGAAGTTTGTTTCACCATGCAGCTTTGTGGTGCAATTTTCAGGCTTTGTCTCTTCATGAACCAGAATGGTGCAAATTTTCCACCATATTTTTTTAATGAAGCTTGCATTCATCAGAACGATGCAAATTATGCACCAAAAAATGAATAAACCTTGCTTCTACATTCACCACAGTGTTTCGAACTTTCCTCCAGAAATTTTTAAAGTGATTCAATTTTTCCACTAGGCCTAGATATATTCATTTTGGTTAGTCCCTCCATGCACCTTCTTGATGATATTTTTAAACCAGAAATATTCAATAAAAAGCTTTTTTCTTCGATTTACCACCACTAAGGTGAATTTTTCAACCTTAAATTTACCCTCTTGTTTTAACCCTCTAGGAACCACCTTGATAAAAAAAATTACACCAGAAATGTTTTGTACGCACCACTGCACAGTGGTCCAGAATGCAGATTTAGGTGGAATGATATGTTTTGAGCCTGAAATTGAAACTTTAGACTAAAAGTCTCTTCTACAAAGTTGTTCCTTATAGTTAGGCCCTCATTTTTATGACAATGAATTCTAGGGTGGTTCCTATTAGCATTAAAATCAAAAATCTAACTTTTTTGTTTGAATAAATTAAGGTATACATCCTTCAGCAAAGTTCTAGCTGAGCTAATTTCAAGCAACTTTGTTGAATATCACTTTTTTGTATCTCTTAAATTGGCCGATTTAGAGCTATTTTCTTGAATTGAGTTAGGGTGATGCATAAGAGATACAGATTTGAGTTATGGACAAATTTATAGATAATATCAAAACCTACAAAAGCTCTAAACATCATTTTGCGGAATGCGGTTGATGAAAAAAGTTAGAGGCAAATGAATGTAAATGAATGCATGACATGAATGTAAATGATTTTCCATGCCTGACCATGGTTCTTACATATGGAACCTGGAGATAACGGAACGGTCCTCGAGAGATCCGGAATATTCGTAAAAGTTGTCTATCCATAAACCTAATACTAGAACTCCGCAGTGTTTTCGAAAAAATTAGGAACTGTGATATAAGAATGAATTTGGGTTCATGACATAAACCCGGATGTTCCGGGTCTTCCGAATGACGGTCCAATGGCCATTCAGATCCATGTTTATTTCACGCCCCAAATGCATTTTTATGACACAGTTCCTAACATTTCTTGAAATTAACTGTGGAGCTCTAGTATCAGTTTCATGGATTTATCACTTTTAAGGATGTTCCAGATCATCCAGGGGACGGTCTCATGCCTATCCAGGTCCATGATTACGTCAAGACCTATTTTGACGTAGAACTACGTCTTTGTCGACTATAATGGGGTGCAAATCAAAAAATATGTGTGGTGAAGGAGTGTTAGGTTTTGAACGCTTGTAACTTTATCATTTATAGATGAAATTAAATTCCAAATACGCCAATCGATAGGATATTACATTACGAACCTGAAATAAATATATTTCCAATTTTTCTGTATTTAAACTTTTGAAATTGTCCAAATGATAATTTTATCACTGTTTTCATGAAATAAGCCTTTATCCCAAACCCAGTCATCATAAACGAATACCACTTGGTTGCACATCATTCTGCTTGAACCTGAAAAGATATAAATCAGCGCTGCTCTCCTGCCTCTGCTCATTACCACTTCGGATGGCGTGGCACTAGGTCCTGCAGCAAGCAGGACCAAGTCAGCGGCTAAAGGTGGATCACGGCGTGTCCACCACAATGAGGAATGAGAATGACAAAATATGCATGTTACACCTCCTCCCCCTTAACAACAACTTCTCTCCCTCCCCCTTTAACAATAACCCGAAAAAGACATGGACTTTGACGATCATTTTTTCCCGGGAAATCAAATTTAAGCAAACCACAATTATGTATAAACAATTATTTTTTTACATCGAAAGCCAACATTTTCAAAAAACAATTGCTTAACAGGAGACATACACTCGATGGATTACCAACAACTGACTGTAAAACATATCTGGTACCTCTATATATGCAATTAGATTAACATCCAAAGTCCATCCTTTTTTACATATTCTGCACAAAAGATACGTTCTGCCCCGCCCCATTCATAATAATAAGTTTAATAGTCAAAAATGCATGCCAAACATCAATTTTGTGTGGTTCTACGTCATACTGCGGTTGGGTCTAGGACACAACCCTTTAATTTTTTTTTTCTTATATCACAATTCCAAGAGATTTAAAAAAAAAAGCTGAGCTCTAGAATCAGATTCATGGATGAACCAACCAATTTTACCAATGCTCCGACTCTTCCGAAGGATGGTTCCATAGCCATGTTCCGGATCGATGTTTATGTCACGACCCCAATCTTTTTCTTAAATCACAGTTCCAAATATTTTTGAAAAAACACGGAACTCTAGGATCAGTTTCATGGATAAATCACTATCCGAATCTTCCAGAAGACCGTTCCGTTGTCTCCAGGAACCATATATAGGAGCCATGACTATATTCCAGCTAATTATGAACATTTGTAGCCATTAATTTATAGATCTTAGGCCACTTGCAAAACTCATAAACACTCCTTTAAAAAATGTGTGACGACTCTTTTCGCTTTTAAATAAAGTGGAAGACCCTATTTTCAATCTTTTTACAATCAAAATAATCTACAGACCCTAGGAATTCTAGAAGTACCACAATTTTTGAAACTCATCAAGAAATGGCTCAGTTATGCCATTGCTAACTTGCCGTTACACGTTTTTCGGAGGCATCTTATTCGGAGTGTTAATCAGCTCAAATTGATTGTTTGAGAGTTTCTAGCTGTTTCTAAAAACGTTGTTGATTGTGAGGAGAATAGATGATTAATTTCAATCGACATTCCGAGTGTTCTGATGGAAGGTCAAAGAGACTTACAAACATAATTTATAGATAATCCTGAAGATAGTTTCAAAATAATACTTGGGATGATGCAAAACAGAAATTAAAGAAATTCAAAGGAAAGTTTAAAAAAATCAGAAGTGAGCCGCGAGTATTCAGCCAACTCCTTCTAGACATAGAAATAAGTGAATTTTGTTAAAAACAATGATCAAAGAAATATCGGCTCCGTAAAGCTAACGCGATTGAGCCTTTCAAATAAACGAACTAGATAAAAAACAACCAATGGGAACCCTAATAAAATTTGCATGGTTATTTAGCTAAGCAACGTATTCGGGGTATCATCCAAACCATTTGAGAAATAGTTCTATCATTTGGGTTATCGTCAGTTTATGGTAATTGTTAGTTGCCAGTGAAATATGTGGGAAAAAAGTGTCTATAGAATTTTTCAACCCGACAATATACAAAATGTTCATTGCTCGAAAAAAGACCCGAAGCCGGTTCAGGATATCAGAAAAATTGCGAAGACAACATATCAAGAAGACTGGCAACTTTGCCTGAATCCAAGCGATAGACACAGTTGTGCTGCGCTCGAGCGAAGGTGGAAGCAACGCATAGAAAAATGAGCAAATACCCAAACCTTTCTTCTAAGGATGGAACATTTGATATCCAATTCATTCGGAGCCCTTACCTTTGAGCGGCAGATGACGCGATTGTAACTGTCTAATACCGGTCGTTTGAGAAAATGGAAGACTTGTCAGCATGCTTGGCATACACAGTTTTGCTCGCGAACTGCTCATTTGCCAATAACTTTGCACAGAGTTGACGAAACATAGTTCTGTTTGAAGCAGTCGATAGAATAGAGCTTAAGCTTCTTAGATAAGTAAAAAAAAGAGATTTTAATTCTAGTTATAAACTGTATTTGATTTTGCGTTGTAAAAATGAAGTGAGAAATGCTCGCTGCACATCTCGGAATTTAAGTGTAAAATTTCATTGGTGTTGGATTCAAATGATAAGATTTACCTACTCTTTGCATGTCTACAGTAAACTATGATCCTAATTTATCAATTACTTTAAAGAAAACTAAATTTCAACAACTGAGTGAAAAGTTATTAACTAATGAGCAGTTGGTGTGTACAACTGTGCATGCCAAGCATGGTTGCCAGTCTTCCAAATCGGCCATTTTAGATTTTTTCATACTTCGTACGTTCAGACTTAGTAGTTCTGTTAATTTATAAATTATATTTAACTGTCATCCCCATGTATGGGGGAAATATGCGAAGCCCTTTTGATGACAATGCAAATGAAGTTGAATTAGAAGTTATTTGGCATTCCTGTTACAGTTAAAGAAATAAAATTTACATTTTTGCTTGAAACTGATTTTCATTGGCCACTTGGGTTCAATCTGGACCGCTTCGGAATAAATCAAAGAAGATTAGTATAGCTTTCATTTGTAACTAGTTTCATATTTGGTTGACACGCAAAACAAATCATGTGCCACCTATACTGCCTAGAATCGCATATCAGTCCCATATGGAAAAAAGTAGGCATTGAGAAAATGGCAGTCGAGGTTACGTAGTGCAATTCCCATTTTAAAATTAGAAAAAATCATAGCAAATTTATTGATAATTTTTTAAACTTAAAATCTGTTGCAATGAAGCTTGCATATTTTTTTTTTGCGAAAAATATGGCAATTCGAAAATCAGAACTTTTACTTGAACTATGGAAGCTTACATTTCAGGATGGGACTGATATGCGATTATTTTGCTTGATGGGACAAAGTGACTTAATGTTGTTTTCCCATTGTTCATGATCAAAGTCCATAGTTTTATCACATAATACGAAAGTAGAAGCCAACTGATAGTGGATAGCGTTGTTATCTCTAAAGAGACGAAAATCCATATGGATCTTATATGCGATTATAG